>NC_090299.1:116229873-116538964 GCF_039906515.1 Pseudorca crassidens
GTTGAATATATGAGCATGACCTGCTACAATTCTTCATTATACTTATTGTCACAACTGACAAATTCCCTTTTTCCACTTCTGATATGTTGCATGTAAGGAATGCATAGGTCACCAACCCTAGCTGGTCAGAGGTAAACTCTGCCACATGGATTACTGCATGTTTTCCTGCTGGAAGACCACACATTCTCGAGTATCATGCCTGCAGAGTATCTGGGCTCTTCTTTTTTCTGGATAAAGTAGAGATAATCACCTAATTTTATGAGAAATATACAAATTGTATTTGCATATTCTTCAGGTTCTTATTTATCCATTCTCTTTCAAGTCCTAAGTGCAAATATTAAAGTGATTTCCAAGAGGGTGGTAAATAATACAGCTACGTTTGTGCTCCAAAATTAGCAATAAAGCATAATACAATTGTAAATGCGTTAATGTGTGATTAATATGTAGATACTTATGTAAATGCAATTTTAGTAATGCTCTGTGGAGAGCTTCAGAATCTAGGTATTAAAAAAAAAAGAAGGAGTTCTTGAAACTCTCAGGGAATCATAGAGAAGTCTTTGTGTCTATAAATATCAATCTGAAATAATGCATGTTCTCAGAAATAAACTAGGCATAAAATTGTAGGAAAAAACTTCATGAAATGAAAGAGCATGTGTTGGCCATACAAGATAAAGAATATTCTCAGAGGATAATGAACAGTGTGGAGTTCGGCAGAAGGGTAATACAGATTCAGAGAGTAATACTTTGGAGAGCCTAATTATGAGTTCCTCATATTTCATCTTTGGAGAGACGGTAGTCATTTGAAATATGATGTTATAAGATGACCTTAACATACTTAAATACTTCCATTTAGAAATGACCACTTAGAAGCAGCATCAATGAAAGAGAACACAAAATTTTGTTTCTGTTGATTTTTTGAAGACCTCAGGTGAGTGCTGATAATTTAAAAATACATGATGTCTTTCACTGCAAAGTAAAGGAGCTGTTACAGTGGAGGATTCCTGGACTGAATGTCAATATTATGACATAGTATGAGTGTGTTTCGTGTTTGGTAATTGCAATCACTGTTGCTTTTTTTTTTTTTTTTGCGGTACGCGGGCCTCTCACCGCCGCGGCCTCTCCCGCTGCGGAGCACAGGCTCCGGACGCGCAGGCTCAGCGACCATGGCTCACGGCCCCAACCGCTCCGCGGCAGGTGGGATCCTCCCAGACAGGGGCACGAACCCACGTTCCCTGCATCGGCAGGCCGACCCCCAACCACTGTGCCACCAGAGAAGCCCTCATTGTTGCTTTTGTTGTGGTCATCCATTTACAATGCTTGGTGTCAGTTGATTTATCTCTTGTAAAAATAAAATACAGTCTGTGTGTGTGAAAAAAAAACATACATGATGTCTTGATAAAGTTGTATGGAATTTGAGATCTGGAAAAAGCATTTATTTTCTGTGATGCTAATTGGACATTTTTGCAAGAAAGAGATTTCAGGATGCAAATCTCGTGTCTCTAAGGTGGGAAGTCATTTCATGGTGGAACATTCTATTAAAGTTGTGTGAGTGCAGAAATATTTCATTGGAAGGAAGAGGTCACGAATCCCTTTTGAATAGTGGTTTATTGTATACTGAATGAGCAAAATGGCTACTTCTGAACTTTAGAAAAAAAATATAGTTTTTCTGCATTTATATTATGAAGCTGATGTAGAATCTCAAAAATTCTTCATTTTGAAAAACAATGTAATCATTTTGACATAATTCATATATATTGAACCTGTGGTACACACACACAATAAACTTACATTTGAAAAATTTTTTGCAATTAAGAAATATTTTCTAGTGTATTTGATTTACAATGTTGTGGGTTTTTAAAATACATGTTTATTGGAGTATAATTTCTTTATAACACTGTATTAGTTTCTGCTTTACAACAAAGTGAATCAGTATACATATACATATATTCCCCATATCACCCCCTCTTGAGCCTCCCTCCCACACTCCCTATCCCACCCCTCTGGGGCACATAAAGCACCAAGCTGATCTCCCAGTGCTATGCGGCAGCTTACCACTAGGTCTTTTACATTTGTTAGTGTATATATGTCAGTGCTACTCTCTCACTACATCCCTGTCTCCCCTTACGCCCTGTGTCCTTAAGTCCGTTATCTACATCTGTGTCTTTATTCCTGCCCTGTCACTAGGTTCCTCAGTACCATTTTTCTAGATTCCATATATATGTGTTCACGTACAGTATTTGTTTTTCTCTTTCTGACTTACTTCACTCTGTATGACAGACTCTAGGTCCAACCACCTCACTACAAATAACTCAATTTTGTTCCTTTTTATGGCTAATACTCCATTGTATATATGGGCCACATCTTCTTTATATATTCATCTGTCGATGGACATTTAGGTTGCTTCTATGTCCTGGCTATTGTAAATAGTGCTACAGTGAACATTGTGGTACATGTATCTTTTTAATTATAGTTTTCTCCAGGTATATGCCCAGTAGTGGGATTGCTGGGTCATATGGTAGTTCTATTTTTAGCTTTTAAGGAGCCTCCATACTGTTCTCCATAGTGGCTGTATCAGTTTACATTCCCACCAACAGTGTAAGAGGTTTCCCTTTTCTCAACACCCTCTGAAGCCTTTATACATTGTTGTATAAATTTCTGCTGTGCAGCAAAGTGATTCAGTTTTATATATATATATATATATATATATATATATATATATATATGAATATATATATATATTCTTTTCCATTATGGTTTATCACAGGATATTGAATATAGTTTCCTCTGCTGTACAGTAGTTCTTTGTGGTTTGTCCATCCTATGTAGAATAGTTTGCTTCTGCTATTCCAAAACTCCCAATCTTTCCTTCACTCTCTCCTTGGCAACCACAACTCTGTTTTCTATATCTGGCTGTTTGTTTCTGTTTCGCTGACATGTTCATTTGTGTCCTGTTTTCGATTCCACATATAAGTGATATTATGTGGTATATATCTTTCTCTTTCTGACTTACTTCACTTAGTATCATTATCTCTAGGTCCATCCATGTTGGTGTAAATGGCATTATTTCATTCTTTTTTATGTCTGTGTAATATCTATTGTATACGTATACCACACCTTGTTTATACATTCATTTTTCAATGAATATTTATGTTGTTTCCATGTCTTGGCTATTATAAATAGTGCTGCTATGAACATAGGGTTTCATGTATCTTTTTGAATTATAGTTTTTTCTAGATATATGTCCACAAGTGGGATTGCTAGATCATATGGCAACTCTCTTTATAGTTTTTTTGAGGAACCTCCATACTGTTTTCCATAGTGGCTGCACCAACTTACATGGCCACCAACAGTGTGGAAGGGTTCCGTTTTCTCCATACCCCCTCCAGCATTTGTTAATTGTAGAGTTTTTTAATGATGGCCATTCTGATCAGTGTGAAGTGATACCTCACTGTAATTTGGATTTGCATTTCTCTAATAATTAGTGGTGATGAGCATCTTTTCATGTGCCTATTGGCTATCTGTATGTCTTCTTTGGAGAAATGTTTATTTAGGTCTTCTACCCATTTTTCCATTGAGTTGTTATTTTGTTATTGAGTTGTATGAGCTGTTTGTATAGTTTGGAAATTAAGCCCTTGTCAGTCTCATCATTTGCTAATATTTTCTCCCAGCCCATAGGTTGTATTTTCATTTTGATTATGGTTTCCTTTGCTGTGCAACAGCTTATAAGTTTGATTAGTTCCTGTTTCTGTTTTACTTTTACAGTAAGTCCCCTACATATGAACAAGTTATGTTCCAAGAGTGCGTTTGTAAGTACAATTTGTAAGTCCAACAAAGTTAGCCTAGCTACCCAACTTACACAGTCAGCTATATGGTATTGTACCGTAATAGGTTTATAATACTTTCCATGCAAACAATACATAAAAGACAAACACAAAAACAAAGAAAACATTTTTAATATTACAGTACAGTAACTTGAGAAGTACAGTAATACAGTACAACAAGTGGGATACTCGGGCTGGTATCAAGGGAAGAGGCGAGAAGAGTTACTGATTGGAGGAGGGAGAGGAGGTGGGAGAAGGTAGAGGTGAAGGATTATCAGCAATAGGAGACAGAGGGCAAGCTGCAATTTCACTCACACCTGACGTTGATGACACAGGTTCTGGTTCCTTGCTGGATTTAATTCCATCTACCCTCTTGAAAAAATGATCCATTGATGTCTGGGTAGTAGCTCTTTTTTTCTCATCATAGATGACAAGGTAGCACTGGATTACATTGTGAATGGCTGCTGCCACCTTTGGGTACCATTCTAGATTCAGGTCCTGTGCCTCAAAAACTAACAGTGCTTCCTCAAATAAAGGAGATTCCCTTGCCATTTTCTGTGTCGTGAATCTCTTCAATTCTTCAGTTACTTCTTCTTCCTCCTATCCCTCTTCATCCTTTCTCTGGACCTCCAATTCCATCAGTAAGCTCCTCAAGTTGCACAGCAAGGAGTTCAATGAAATTGTCCTCTTGCAGATCTATCTCCAGCTTCTCACTGAGGGTCACTACGTTGCTGAAGACCTCTTCGGACTTCTGATCTACCTTCTCAAATCCACAAAAATCATGAACAAACTGTGGTCAAAACTTCTTCCAAACCCCATTCATCGTGACCACCATACCCTCACACCATACAAAGTCAATGTCTTTTATTGTCTTATAGATGTTATAGTCCTTCTAAAGTTGTCCCTAGGTTGTTCCTGATTTGTCACTTACCTTTACTGCCTGACAAAAAGTGTGACGTAAATAATATTTCTTGAAAGTTGCTCTAACTCCCTGGTCCATAGGTTGGATGAGCAATGTAGTCTTCAGTGACAGATGCACTACTTTGACGTTGGGATGAAAGTCATCCATGGATGGGGGGTGGCCCAGAGCATTGTCGAGGAGCAAAAGAAGGTTTTGCTGGAATGTCCTTCTCCAAGCAATATTTCTCTGTATCTGGGATAAAGTGGTGGCAAAACCAGTCCTGGAACGTGACCTGTGTAATCCAGGATTTGGGGTTACGCTTCCACACAACAGGAAGAGAGCCCTTGGCTATGTTTTTAAGGGTTCTTGGGTTCTCTGAACGATAAACTAAGAGAGGCTTTAGCTTCAATTCACTGGAAGCATTGCCACCAAACAACAGTTAGCCTATCCTTTACTGTTTTACAGCCCGGCATCAACTTTTCCTCCTTACTGATGTAACTTTGGTCCAGTATCCTCTTCCAGTACAGTTGTGTCTCATCTACATTAAAAACCTGGCTGGATAAATACACACCATCATCAATAATTTCTCAAAGTGTTTCCGGAAGTTCCTGGACAGCTACCTTATCTGCACTTGCTGCCTCTCCACTTACTTTTACATTGTGAAAGTTGGCTCTAGCCTTGAACTGATGAAACCAGCCATGGCTGGCATTAAAAGATATACCCTCTGATTCTTTGCCGTGTTTCTTCTTCAAGTCTTCATAAAGGCTTTTAGCTTTCTCTTGAATCACCATTAAGCTGAGCAGGACTCAGCACTGATGTTGATCCTGCATCTGCACACTGAGAAGTTTCCCCATCTCCTCCATCACTTTTCCATGCTTCTTCGATATTTTGTCAACATCGTTGGCACAGCAGACTTCACATGTTCCATGATCTTGTCCTTGTTCTTTAGATTCGTGCCAATGATTGAATGATTCATGTTATAAGAATGAGCCATGTCAAACATCTTTTTGCCTCGCTCCATTCTCTCAATTACTTTCACTTTGTTTCCATCATTATCGCTTGGCACTTCTTACCAGTACCAGCTACATCTCCACTGCCTTCACACTCGCTTCCAGACATCTTGGGCTTGAAATAAATGTACTGTACTACTGTACTCTATACAGTACTGTAAAGTACACAAAAGCACAACCACTTATAGAGGATGCACGCACGTGACAATGTATGCCAGACACGTGAACTAACTTACATGATTGGACATGCGAATGGACGTTTGCATCTTTGAACGTTTGCAACTTGAAGGTTCGTATGTAGGTGACTTACTGTATTTGTACTGCCTAGGGAAAACTACCTAGGAAAACTGTGGTATGATTTATGTCAGAGAATGTTTTGCTTATGTTCTCTTCTAGGAGTTTTAAGGTGTCCTATCTTATATTTAAGCATATAAGCCATTTTGAGTTTATTTTTGTGTATGGTGTGAGGGTATGTTCTGACTTCACTGAATTGAATACGGCTGTCCAACTTTCAAAACACCACTTGCTGAAGAGACTATCTTTTCCCCATTGTATATTCTTGCCTCCTTTGTCGAAGGTTAATTGACCATAGGTGTGTGTGTTTATTTCTGGGCTCTGTATTCCATTCCATTGATCCATGTATCTCTTTCTGTGTCAATACCATGCGGTTTTGATTACTGTAACTTTGTAGGTTTAGGAGGGTTATGCCTCCTGCTTTGTTCTTTTTCCTCAGGATTGTGTTGACAGTTCTGACTTTTTATGGTTCCAGATACATTTTAGGATTATTTGTTCTAGTTCTGGGGAAAATGTCATGGGTAATTTGATAGGGATCACATTAAATCTGTAGATTGCTTTGGGTAGTATAGCCATTTTAACAGTATTAATTCTTGCCATCCAAGAGCGTGGGATGTCTTTCCATTTCTTTGAATCATCTTCAGTTTCCTTTACTAATGTTTTGTAGTTCTCAGCATATAAGTCTTTCACCTCTTCGGTGAGGTTTATTCCTATTTTATTTTTTTGATGCCATTTTAAAAAGGATTGCTTGTTTACATTTCCTTTCTGATATTTCATTGTTAGTGTAAAGAAATGCAACCAGGGACTTCCCTGGTAGTTCCATGGTTGAGAATCCACCTGCCAATACAGGGGACACTGGTTTGAGCCCTGGTGCAGGAAGGTCTCACATGCTGTGGAGCAACTAGACCTGTGTGCCACAAGCACTTAGCCTGCACACTAGAGCCCGTGAGCCACAACTACTGAGCCCATGTGCCACAACTACTTAAGCTGGTGTGCCTGGAGCCTGTGTTCCACAACAAGAGAAGCCACTGCAATGACAATCCTGTGCACCACAACGAAGACTAACCCCCACTGGCCACAACTAGAGAAAGCCTGTGCACAGCAGTGAAGACCCAATGCAGCCAAAATAAATTTAAAAAAAAGAAAAACCAAGAAATGCAAACAATTTATGTATGTTAATTTTGTATCCTGCTACTTTGCTGAATTTGTTTATCAGTTCTAGTAGATTTTGTGTGGAATTTTTAGGGTTTCCTTTATATATATTATCATGTCATCTGCATATAATGACAACTTTATCTCTTCCCTTCCAATTTGGTTAGATTTTATTTCTTTTTCTTGTCTGATTGTTGTGGCTAGGACTTCCAATACTATGTTGAAGAGAAGAGGTGAGAGTGGGCATCCTTGTCTTGTTCCAGATTTTAGCGGGAAGGCTTTCAGCTTATGAACATTGAGTATTTTATTGCCTGTGGGTTTGTCATAAATAGCTTTTATTATGTTGAGATATGTTTCCTCTATACCCACTTCTTTGGTAAGTGTTTTTATCATGAATGGATGTCGAAGTTTTTCAAATGCTTTCTTCGGCATCTATTGAGATGATCATTTGTTTTCTGTTTTTCCTTTGTTGATGGGGTGTATCATGTTGATTGATTTGCATATGTTGAAACAACTTCGTGACACTGGGGTGAATCAAATTTGGTCATGGTGTATGATCCTCTTATGTGTTGTCAGATTCTGTTTTCTAATATTCAGTTCAGAATTTTTGCATCTATATTTATCAAAGATATTGGTCTGCAATTTTCTTTTTTGGTAGTGTCTTTCTCTGTGTGTTTTTTTAAGTCTTTATTGAATTTGTTCTAATATTGCTTCTGTTTTATGTTTTGGTTTCTTGTTTGTGAGGCATGTGGGATCTTAGCTCCACCACCAGGGATCGAACCTGCACTCCCTGCACTGGAAGGCGAAATCTTAACTGCTGGACCACGAGATAAGTCTCCATCTTTTTTTTTTTTTTTTAGTAAATTTATTTATTTATTTATTTTTGGATGCATTGGGTGTCCTTTGCTGTGCACGGGCTCTCTCTAGTTGTGGCGAGAGGGGGCTACTCTTCGTTGTGGTGTACAGGTTGTTCATTGTGGTGGCTTCTTTTGTTGCATAGCATGGGCTGTAGGTGGGCGGGCTTCAGAAGTTGTGGCTATTAGGCTCAGTAGTTGTGGCTCGTGGGCTGTAGAGCGCAGGCTCAGTAGTTCTGGCACACAGGCTTACTTGCTCCGCGGCATGTGGGATCTTCCCAGACCAGGGCGAACCTATGTCCCCTGCATTGGCAGACGGATTCTCAACCACTGTGCCACCAGGGAAGTCCCCCCCATCTGTTTTTGATATGAGGGTGATGGTGGTTTCATAGAATGTCTTTGGAAGTATTCCTAACTCTTCAATCTTTTTGAAGAGTTTGAGAAGAATCAGCGTAAGTTCTGCTTTGTATATTTGGTAGAATTTGCCTGTGAAACCATCTGATACTGGACTTTTGTTGGTAGGGAGTTTTTTAAATTACAGATTCGATTTTGCTTTTAGTGATCAGTATGTTCAAGGTATCTATTTCTTCTTGAGTCAGTTTTGTTTGGCTGTAAAAAAAAAACCTATATTTTTAGGTTATGTTAGCACATAAATACTTACCATGTATTAGACCACAAAAGAGTGAAGAAAAAAATATTAAAATATTTTTTCAAATAGAAAAAGTATTGAAATATTTTTAAGAAATTGGGATAATAATACTAATTACAATAATGACAAATTGTTCTGAATGTAAAGACTACTTTAAGACGCTTATTATAAGCATGATATTATATATGCTTATATATTATATGATATTATATATACTTATTATAAGCATGATATTATATGCTTATTGTTTTATTGTTTCTAAATACATTGAATGTTTTCTCCTTTCTAATGTAATTCTATTTTACCTGTATATTGTGAAAAAATTTAGTTGCACGTAATATAAAAAATTACACTTTAATAGGAGATATTAATCCATTTACATTTACTATTGTACTGAAAATACTTAGGTTTAGAGTTACCATGTTATTGAGTGCTCTTTTTTATTTATTTTTAAAAAAGATTTAATTTAGGGGGGGCATAAATTATTTATTTATTTATATCATCTTATTGTACTATAATTGCTTTACAATGGTGTGTTAGTTTCTGCTTTATAACAAAGTGAACAAGCTGTATATATACATATATCCCCATATCTCTTGCGTCTCCTTCCCACCCTCCCTATCCCACCCCTCAAAGTGGTCACAAAGCACTGAGCTGATCTCCCTATGCTATGCAGCTGTTTCCTACTAGCTATCTATTTTACACTTGGTAGTATATGTAAGTCCATGCCACTCCCTCACTTCGTCCCAGCTTACCCTTCCCCCTCCCCATGTCCTCAAGTCCATTCTCTATGTCTGCATCTTTATTCCTGTCCTGCACCTAGGTTCTTCCAAACAATTTTTTTTCTTTTTTTTTAGATTCCATATGTATGTGTTAGCATACAGTATTTGTTTTTCTCTTTCGGACTTACTTCACTCTGTATGACAGACTCTGGGTCCATCCCCCTCACTACAGATAACTCAATTTCATTTCTTTTTATGGCTGAGTAATATTCCATTTTATATTGAAGATGTGCAATATCTTCTTTATCCATTCATCAGTTGTTGGACACATAGATTGCTTCCATGTCCTGGCTATTGCAAATAGAGCTGCAATGAACATTGTGAAATGTGACTCTTTTTGAATTATGGCTTTCTCCAGGTATAAGCCCAGTAGTGGGATTGCTGGGTCATATGGTAGTTCTATTTTTAGCTTTTTAAGGAACCTCCATACTGTTCTCGATAGTGGCTGTATCAATTTACACTCCCACCAATGGTGGAAGAGGGTTTCCTTTCTGCACACCTCTGCAGCATTTATAGTTTGTAGATTTTTTTGATGATGGCCATTCTTACCTGTGTGTGGTGATACCTCATTGTAATTTTGATTTGCATTTCTCTAATGATCAGTGATGTTGAGCATTCTTTCATGTGTTTGTTGGCAATCTGTATATCTTCTTTGGAGAAATGTCTATTTAGATTTTCTGCTCATTTATGGATTGGGTTGTTTGTTTTTTTGATATTGATCTGCATGGGCTGCTTGTAAAGTTTGGAGATGAATCCTTTGTCAGTTGCTTCATTGGCAAATATTTTCTCCCATTCTGAGGGTTGTCTTTTCGTCTTGTTTACGTTTTCCTTTGCTGTGTAAAAGCTTTTAAGTCTCGTTAGGTCTCATTTGTTTATTTTTGTTTTTATTTCCATTTCTCTAGGAGGTGGGTCCAAAAAGATCTTGCTGTGATTGATGTCATAGAGTGTTCTGCCTATGTTTTCTTCTAAGAGTTTTATAGTGTCTGGCCTTACATTTAGGTCTTTAATCCATTTTTGAGTTTATTTTTGTGTATGGTGTTAGGGAGTCTTCTAATTTCATTCTTTTACCTGTAGCTGTCCAGTTTTCCCAGCACCAGTTATTGAAGGGACTGTGATTTCTCCATTGCATATTCTTGCCTCCTTTATCAAAAATAAGGTGACCATCTGTGTATGGGTGTATCTCTGGGCTTTCTCTCCTGTTCCATTGATCTATATTTCTTTTTTGTGCCAGTACCATACTGTCTTGACTACTGTAGCTTTGTAGTATTGTCTGAAGTCAGGGAGCCTGATTCCTCCAGCTCTGTTTTTCTTCTCAAGATTGCTTTGGCTGTTTGGGGTCTTTTGTGTTTCCAAACAAATTGTGAAATTTTTTGTTCCAGTTCTCTGAAAAATGTCATTGGTAGTTTGATAGGGATTGCATTGAATCTGTAGATTGCTTTGGGTAGTATAGTCATTTTCACAATGTTGATTCTTCCAATCCAAGAACATGTTTGTGTCATCTTTGATTTCTTTCATCAGTGTCTTGTAGTTTGTTTCATAAATGTCTTTTGTCTCCGTAGGTAGGTTTATTCCTAGGTATTTTATTCTTGTTGCAGTGATAAATGGAAGTGTTTCCTTAATTTCTCTTTCAGATTTTTCATCTTTAGTGTATAGGAATGTAAGAGATATCTGTACATTAATTTTGTATCCTGCAACCTTACCAGATTCATTGATTAACTCTACTAGTTTTCTGGTAGTATCTTTAGGATTCTCTATGTATAGTATCATGTCATCTGCAAACAGTGAGAGCTTAACTTCTCTTTTCCTATTTGGACTCCTTTTATTTCTTTTTCTTCTCTGGTTGCTGTAGCTAAAAATTCCAAAAGTTTGTTGAACAATAGTGGTGAGAGTGGGTAACCTTGTCTTATTCCTGATCTTGGTGGAAATGGTTTCACTTTTTCGCCATTGAGAACAATGTTGGCTGTGGGTTTGTCATAAATGGCCTTTATTATGTTGAGGAAAGTTCCCTCTATGCCTACTTTCTGGAGGGTTTTTATCAGAAATGTGTGTTTAATACTGTCAAAAGCGTTTTCTGCATCTATTGAGATGACCATATGGTTTTTATCCTTCAGTTTTTTTAATATGGTGTATCACATTGATTTGCATGTATTGAAGAATCCTTGCATCCCTGGGATAAACCTCACTTGATCTTGGTGTATGCTCCTTTTAATGCACTGTTGGATTCTGTTTTCTAGTATTTTGATGTGGATTTTTGCATCTATGTTCATCAGTGATATTGGCCTGTAGTTTTCTTTCTTTGTGACATCTTTGTCTGGTTTTGGTATCAGGGAAATACCTGATAGATAGACATTCTTAGTCTCATAGAATAAGTTTTGGAGAGTTCCTCCCTCTGCTATATTTTGGAAGAGTTTGAGAAGGATAGGTGTTAACTCTTCTCTAAATGTTTGATAGAATTTGCCTGTGAAGCCATCTGGTCCTGGGCTTTTGTTTGTTGGAAGATTTTTAATCACATTCTCAATTTCAGTGCTTGGGTTTGGTTTGTTTATAGTTTCTATTTCTTCCTGGTTCACTCTTGGAAGGTTGTGCTTTTTAGGAATTTGTCCATTTCTTCCAGATTGTCCATTTTATTGGCATATAGTTGCTTGCAGTAATCTCTCATGATCCTTTGTATTTCTGCAGTGTCAGTTGTTACTTCTCCTTTTTAATTTGTAATTCTATTGATTTGAGTCTTCTCCCTTTTTTTCTTGATGAGTCTGGCTAATGGTTTATCAATTTTGTTTATCTTCTCAGAGAACCAGCTTTTAGTTTTTTTGATCTTTGCTGTTGTTTCCTTCATTTCTTTTTCATTTATTTCTGATCTGATCTTTATGATTCTTTCCTCTGCTGACTTCGGGTTTTCTTTTCTTTCTTTCTCTAATTGTTTTAGGTGTAAGGTTAACTTGTTTATTTGAGGTGTTTCTTGTTTCTTAGGTAGGATTGTATTGCTATAAACTTCCCTCTTAGAACTGCTTTTGCTGCATCCCATGGGTTTTGGATCTTCATGTTTTCATTGTCATTTGTTTCTAGGTATTTTTTTATTTCCCCTGATTTCTTCAGTGACGTCTTGGTTATTAAGTAGCATATTGTTTAGCATCCATGTGTTTGCATTTATTTTTTACAGATTTTTTCCTTTAATTGATATTTAGTCTGATAGCATTGTGGTTGGAAAAGATACTTGATACATTTCAATTTTCTTAAATTTACCAAGGCTTGGTTTGTGATCCAAGAGATGACCTATCCTGGAGAATGTTCCACGAGCACTTGAGAAAAAGTGTATTCTGTTGTTTTTGGATGGAATGTCCTATAAATATCAATTAAGTCCATCTTGTTTAATATATCATTTAAAGCTTGTGTTTCCTTATTTATTTTCATTTTGTATGATCTGTTCATTGGTGAAACAGGTGTGCTAGAGTCCCCTACTATGATTGTGTTACTGTCGATTTCCCCATTTATGGCTGTTAGCACTTGCCTTATGTATTGAGGTGTTCCTATATTGGGTGCATAAATATGTACAATTGTTATATATTCTTCTTGGATTGATCCCTTGATCATTATGTAGTGTCCTTCTTTGTCTCCTGTAATAGTCTTTATTTTAAAGTCTTTTTTGTCTGATATGAGAATTGCTACTCTAGCTTTCTATTGATTTCCATTTGCATGGAATATTGTATTCCATGCAATATTGTATTGTATTGTATTGCATGGACAATATTGTATTGTCCATGTATTGACACCCTTTCAGTCTGTGTGTATCCCTAGGTCTGAAGTGGATCTCTTGTAGGCTGCATATATACTGGTCATGTTTTCGGATCCATTCAGCCAGTCTATGTCTTTTGGATGGAGCATTTAATCCATTTACATTTAAGGTAATTATCGATATGTATTTTTCTATTAATACATATTAGGGATGTTTTCAACTATAATCTCTTCAAATATTTTCTCAGTCTCTCTCTTTTTCTCTTCTACTTCTGGGACCCCTATATTCGAATGTTGGTGTGTTTAATGTTGTCCCAGATGTGTGTCAGATTGTCCTCAATTCTGTTCATTATTTTTTCTTTATTCTGCTCCTCAGTTGTTATTTCCACTATTTTATATTCCAGGTCATTTATCCATTCTTTTCCTCAGTTATTCTGCTATTGTTTCCTTCTAGAGAATTTTTAATTCTATTTATTGTGTTGTTCATCATTGTTTGTTTTCTCATTAGTTCTTCTAGGTCTTTGTTCAACGTTTCTTGTATATTCTCCATTCCAGTTCCAAGATTTGGGATCATCTTTACTATCATTACTCTGAATTCTTTTTCAGGTAGACTGCCTATTTCCTCTACATTTGTTTGGTCTGGTGGGATTTTATCTTGCTTCTTCATCTGCTATGTTTCTCTGTCTTCTCATTTGGCTTTGGAGACTGTGTTTGGGGTATCCTTTTCTCAGGCTGCAGATTCGTAGTTCCTGTTGTTTTTGGTGTCTGCCCCCAGTGACTAAGGTTGGTTCAGTGGGTTGTGTAGGCTTTCTGGTGGAGGGGACTGATGCCTGTGTTCTGGTGAGTGTGTCTGTATCTTGTCTTTCTGGTGGACAGGTCCACATCCGGTGGTGTGTTTTGGGGTGTCTGTGGCCTTATCATGATTTTAGGCCACCTCTCTGTGAATGGGTGTGTCTGCATTCCTTTCTTGCTAGCTGTTTTGCATGGGATGTCCAGCACTGGATCTTGCTGGTCTCTGAGTGGAGCTGGGTCTTAGCATTGAGACGGATATCTCTGGGAGAGCTTTCATCATTTGATATTAGAAGGTGCCTGAGGTCTCTTGTATACCAATGTCCTGAACTCGGCTCTCCCACCTCAGAGGCACAGGCCTAACACCCGGCCGGAGCACCAAGACCCTGTCAGACACACGGCTGGGGGTGAGAGCAAGAGGTAGTTTTGGTGCATCTCAAAGACCACCAGTGAGATTCACTGACCATTTTCTCTCCAGAAGTGAAGAAAACAAAATTCAGTCTTTGGCTAGTCAGCCACTTTGGTAGCCAGCCTCCAAGATGGCCCTAATTATCCCCTAATTATCTCCCAGTCTTCATGTACCTGTGTGGCTCCTCGCACTTGAAAAGGGCTGACAGTTTAACTAATAAGAAATTGCAGAAATGACAAAGTGCATCTTCCAAAGTTATAAAAGACATTGCAGCTTCTGCTTTGGTTTCTGCTAGATCACTCATCCTGGGGTAAGCCAGCTGCCATGTCATGAGGACACTCAAGCAGCCCTAAGGAGAGATCCATGTGGCAAGGAACTGAGGTCTCTTACCTAGAGCCATGTGAGTGAGTCATCTCAGAAGTCAAGAGATTTAATTTTATTATTTTTGGTTGCGTTGGGTCTTCGTTGCTGCACAAGGTTTCTCTAGTTGTGTCAAGCAGGGGTTACTCATCATTGTGGTTCACGGGCTTCTCCTTGCGGTGGTTTCTCTTGTTGTGGAGTATGGGTTCTAGGTGCATGAGCTTCAGTAGTTGTGTCATGCAGGCTCAATAGTTGTTTGCAGGTTCTAGAGCACAGGGTCAGTAGTTGTGGCATATGGGCTTAGTTGCTCTGCGGCATGTGGCATCTTCCCAGACCAGGGATTGAACACCTGTCCTCTGAATCGGCAGGCAAATTCTTATCCACTGTGCCACCAAGGAAGTTCAGTGTGCTCCTTTTTAAACCTAGTCTGTTTTCTTTATTTTCTATCTTAACTGTTCTGTATTAAATTAAAAAATAATACTCCTTTCTACCCCTTCTCTTTGAGTATTATATATGAAGAAGTATGTCTTATTTATTAATCTCAAATTTTCACCTTACTTTAAAGAAGTAATCACAATGTCAAATATTTAATACCCTTCACTTCCACCTTGAAAAGCATGGATATTAAAGTGCTAATATAATTACCTTCCCTAGCCTATCATTTTTACTTTTTGTTATGTATAAAAAAACAACTAAAAACATGCATGGTTTGTAAGGAAATGACAAATTTCAGAAAATTCAGAATCTGAATACACTGTATACATAGCTTCTAGATAAAGACACAGAAAATTGCCAGATACTCAGAGGGCCCCTGGTCCCATTCCCCTTAAGGTTTAATATTGTTCTTGTATGTAACAAAATATCATATTACCTGTATTTTATATAAATGTTATGGCACAGTAAAATCACTATTGTATTGGGCCTTTTTATTTTATGTTGCTTGTGAATATGCCTATATAGTTGCCTGTTGTTGTGATTATGCATTGCCACTGTTGCATAGGATTCCATAGTGTAAATATTTAACAATTAATTTATTCCAATGTGTATTACAATATGAGTGATTTTCAGTTTGTGTCTATTGAGAATAGCACTGGTATATAAATTCTAGAACTTGAGCTTTGGTGGTGTGTGTGTAAATTATTGTTCAGTATACATGTAGTAGTAAAATTTTCGAGTCATAGCTTTCATGTGTTTATCTTTTTAGATATTTCTAAATATTTTCAAAACAGTTGTATGATTTTTCATCCTCAGCACCAGTGAATGAGATTCAAGGATTATACACATTCTTGTCAAACTTGATAATACCTGTCATTTTCATTTGAACTTTCTGGTTGGTGAGTGATAATTCCAGGTTTCACTTTTTTGCATTTAATTGACTACTAAGAAGCCAAGCATCTTTTGATATGTTTACTTAACATTCTGCACTCTCTTTTTTGAAATGTCTTTTGGTATATTTTCCCCACTTTTGCTATTACATTATCTTCTTATTGAAGACTTTTTTTTTTAACATCTGAAGACTTCTTATTTAGGAGTTTTTAACATATGCTTGCTATGAGTTCTTCTCTTTCTGTCTCTCCTCTTTCTTTAGATGAGGGTAAGTTTTTAATGTTAATAACATCTAATTTGTTATTTTCCTCTTTATTTATTTATTTAGTCTTATTTCTATTTATTTATGTAACCTTCTTATCTGTAGCAGAACATATTATTTATTCTAAACCACAAGTATGTTTTTGTTTCTTCAAATCTAATTATTAAGCTTTAAATTTGTTAACTTTCTAAACTAAATATGTTGTATCATAGTATTAATTTTTCTATGACAGCTGAAAGATTACATTTGTTAAGAAAATGTTGTATTCAGCTTTCTTTTCATTTGCTCCTACTTATCATTGATTCACAGATTATCATTGATTCACCATTGATGAATGGATCTGACTTTTCTCTGATTTCTCATGGTCATTCTCACTAATTCATCTTGCTTCCTGAAATCTTTAGCAATGCCATTATTCCACAGAAGCAAAAACCTTCCTTGGGCCTTTTTCCTCAGAATATTGATTATTCCCACATTTTAAATGGGACATTGCAATAAGTTTGGAGAAAATGGCACAAGTGTCTCTCTCTTTTTTTCACATCTTGTATCAGCCTCTGCTTGCATTCTGTGTTCAGATTTTTGTATGACACATTGATGGAAGATGACAGTTGTTTCTCTCCTTGGGGCAAAAGACAGATTAATTACCTGACAAACAAAATAAAGACAGTGTCTTGCTCTGTTCAAATGTTGGACAGGATTGCTTGCATCCTAATTTAAAAGTTTCAGGTGACTGAAGCTTAAGATTCCTAAGCTTTAATCCATACTTGTGCCATGCACGGCACCCAACAGGACTGCTTTACATAACCCCATGAGACTTTTGTGTGCAAGTGAGACAGATAAAAATATAAAACTATTCCTGTCGTTTTGTTTCATAAAAATGATCTTTTGTCTCATTTAAAATATTTTTTTGTAAAATCCAAAAAACGTGTCAGGCTAAAATATTGGAATTACAATACAGTAAAATCTAAGACCCTTCAAATTTCCAGTTTTGTTGATGATGGGATGCCATCAGAGATATGACTTCATTAAACACAATAGGTAAGATTCCTTAATAAGCCTGATTGGGGAATATAAAAATAATCCTCGGAAAAATTTGCACATTTTCTAGTTCTCAAGTATTGGTTAAGATGGTAGAAAGTGCCCTTCATTGTCCGATATGTGAATGCATATCAATTGTGAGAGGTGGGGATAAAACAAGCAGCCTAAATATCCTTTATGTTTGTGTACTACTAGTAGAAAGAGGAAGGGTCAACATGTCATCATGGTTGATATAGCAAATAAGCTGCTTGAAACTACACAGAAATGTACCTGCTTGTATTTTCTGTATAGCTACCCTCTCTTTTGGTGTGCCCTGATACCTCCCTCAACTTATGTACCAACTCCAGCAGCATTAAGCAGAAATACAAAGAAATCTATTCTTTGGAATTATGAGGAAGGGAAGAGTCGAAAATTTTATAGCATGCTCTGTACAAGCCTACAGGTCACCATCCTTATTTATGTCATGCCATGCATGGGTTCAGGGGATTCTAGAAGCACGAAGGTCTGTGGGGTTAATCACAGCTGCGTTCATGGGCAGTAAAAGAGAAGGGCCTTATCTTAGTCACTTTCTCCATGCTAGTAGCTACAAAAAGAAGAGGGCAGCAGACATCTTAGAGAGAAGAGCCAACATTAAATGAAATGTCCTAATTACTCTAGGCAACCTCTCATGATAGCCTCCCATAGCTGCTCAAATCCCTACATACTTGCACAAGGGATAGTGTAATATTACTGGAGCATGTGACTGCAGATTAACATTATTTTTGTTGAAAAAAATAAAAATAGGTTCAAGTGATAGGGTTTGAAAGGGGTTCACAGTGCGAGGGTAACTATTGTAACAATGTGGACAGAACGCTTTGGATGGATTCATCATGTTTTTGTTTTTTCTGCTTCAGAATATGTAGTAGAGATTGGTGTGTTCCATGATGCATTCCCGCTTCTTATAAGTTTTAGATGGAATACCCCTTAAGGAAGAAGTGCACGTAAGGAAGATTAGTGAGTCAAACTCCTCTGCCCTCTGTCAGCAGTGGGTGCAAAGGGATTTAGACCAAGTGCTTTCATCCTTTGATGTGCAAAGTTTTCACTATACGAATGATGTTTTGTTTGTTTGCAGATCAGGAGCCTTGGTCTCAATATCCCTGTTTAAAAGGTGTTATCACATGTCTGCCAGAAAGAATTGCTGATGAAACTGGAAAAAATTGAGAGTTATCCTTAACAATTAAGGGTTTGGTAGCAACATGGATGGACCTAGAGATTGTTATACTGAGTAAAGCAAATCAGACACAGAAAGACAGATATCATATGACATTGCTTATATAAGGAATCTAAAAAAGAAAACAAAGGTACAAATGAACTTATTTACACAACAGAAATAGAGTCATGAATATAGAAAAGAAACTTATGGTTACCAGGGGATAAGTGGGGAAGGGATAAATTGGGAGATTGGGACTGACATATACACACTACTGTATATAAAATAGATAAGTATTGATAAGGACCTGCTTCATAGCACGGGGAACTCTACTCAATGGTCTGTACTGGCATATAGGGGAAAGGAATCTTAAAAAAAAAAGGTTTTTGGATTATATAATAAATATAACTGTGCAAACCTTTAACATGAAAGGAAAAATCAGTTAACTTTGTGGTCTCTGTTATGGTGTAAACATTTTGTACCTCTAATTTTAAAATTTTGAAACCCAGCTCCCATGTTGATGGTATTAGGAGGTGGGGCTTTTGGGAGGTGATGAAGTCATGAGGCCGGAGACCTCAAACATGGGATTAATGACCTAATAAATGTAGCACACAGAAGACCTTATGCCCATTACATGATTTCATTGCCGAGCGAGAAGACCCACATTATGAACCAGAAATTGGTCCCTCACCAGACACTAAGTCAGCTGGCAACTTATTCTTTTTTTTTTAATTAATTAATTAATTTTTTGGCTGCATTGGGTCTTTGTTGCGGTGCGTGGGCTTCTCATTGGGTGGCTTCTCTTGTTGTGGAGCATAGGTTCTAGGTGTGTGGGTTTCAGTAGTTGTGGCACATGGGCTCAGTAGTTGTGGCCTGTGGGCTCTAGAGCACAGGCTCAGTATTTCTGGTACACGGGCTTAGTTGTGGGATCTTCCCGGACCATGGCTCAAACCCGTGTCCCCTTTATTGGTAGGCAGATTCTTAACCACTGCATCCCCAGGGAAGCCTCTGGTAACTTGAACTTGAACTTTTCAGCTTCAGCAATTATGAGAAAACAAAAATATTCTGTTCTTTATAAAATACCAAGTCTCTCGTATTTTGTTTTAGCAGTCAAAGAACTGGCTGAGGAGAAATATCTGTGAGCTTGAAGACATATCAAGAGAAACTTTTAAATGTCAAAAGAAAAGAGAAAATGGGCAGGAAAGAAATCAACAACAGAGTAATCAATAATTGTGGAACAATGAAAATGCTGTGACCTATACATAATGGGCATAGCAGGAGGAGAATAAAGATAACAAAGAACAGAAAATATTTTTTAAAAATGACTGAGAATCTCCCCAAATGAATGTCTGACACTAAATCCACAACATCCAAACTTAGAGGAACATATGAATAGTAAAGAAAATTGACCAATGTCTCTCAGGAACATCAATGTGAAAATCCTCAACAAAATATTAACAAATCGAATCCAACAATATTTTGAAAGAATTTTATATCATGAATGAGAGAGAATAATCCCAGGTATGCAAGGCTGGTTCAACATTCTAAAATCAAATAATTATATCCATCATATCAACACCCTAAAGACAATCATTAGCATATCAATAGATTCAGAAGACCTTGGAAAAAATCTAACACCCATTCTTCATAAAAACTCTCAGTTAAAAAAATAGACTGGAGCTTTCTCAAGTTGATAACAAAGATCTACAGGAAACTTTTATCTTACATCATGCTTAATGGTCAAAAACATGAAACTTTTCCACTAAGTTCAGGTAAAAGCAAGGATGTTCCCTTTCATGACTACTTTTCCATATTTTACTCCAAGTCCTTGTTAATGCAATAAGGCATGAAAATAAATAAAACAAATACAGATTGGGTAGGAAAAAATGAAAGCAGCCTAAAGAAAATGTGGACCAATATACTTTATAGACATTTCACCAAAGAAAATAGACACTATGCATATAAGTATACAGAAGAATAATCCAGATTACATGCTGCCATGAAAAAGCAAATTAAAAATACAATTACATACCACTATGTAACACTCAGAATGGCTAAAATGTGAACAATGACAAGAACAAATTCTGTAGGGGATGTGGAACAATAGGAAATGTCACTTGTTATTGGTGGAAATGAAAAATAATACAGCTACTTTGGTAGTCTGATTGACACTTGCTGTAATATTGAACATTCCCTTACTGTACAATCCGGCAAGTGTTCTCATGGATATTTACTGAAAGTAGTTTAAAACATACTTCCAGACGAAAACCTGCATATGGATATTTATAGCACCTAATTCAATATTGCCAAAATGTGAATGAAACTAAGGTGTCCTCCAATAGGTGAATGAAATGATATAGTATTAATATATTCTGGGAATGGGATAATATTGAACACTAAAAAAGTAAGCTATCAAGCCATAAAAATATATGCGAATTCTTTTTTTCTTTTGAAATATAGGTGATTTTCTTTATTTTGTAATTTAAACTTTATTGGAGTATAGTTGATTTACAATGTTGTGTTCATTTCAGCTGCACAGCAAGTGATTCAGTTACACGTATATATATTCATTCCTTTTCAGATTCTTTTCGGATAAAGGTATTCCCAGAATATTGAGTAGAGTTCCTTGTGCTATAGAGTAGGTCCTTGTTGCTTATCTATGTTATATATAGTAGTATTCGTATGTTTACCTTAAGTTCCTGATTTATCCCTACCACCCCACCTTTCCTGTTTGGTAACCATAAGTTTGTTTTCCAAGTCTCTGAGTCTGCCTCTGTTTTGTAAGTTAGTTCATTTGTATCAATTTTTAGGTTCCACCTAGAAGTGATATCATACAATATTTGTCTTACTGTGTCTGACTTACTTCACTTAGTACAATCATCTCTAGGTCCATCCATGTTACTGCAATTGCATTATTTTCTTCTATTTTATGACTGAGTCATATTCCATTATATATATGTATCACATATTCTTTACCTATATTCATATGTTGATGGACATTTTGGTTGCTTCCATGTCTTCGCTATTGTAAAGAGTGTTGCAGTGGACATTGGGGAAGATGTGTCTTTTCTATTTATGCTTTCCTCCAGATATGCACACAGGAGTGAACTTGCTGGATCATCTGGTAGCTCTATTTTATTTCATTTCATTTCAATTTCAATTTTTTTGGAGTATAGTTGATTTACAATGCTGTGTTACTTTCTGCCGCACAGCAGAGTGAAGCAGTTATACATATATCCAATCCTTTTAGGATTCCTTTCCCATACAGGTCATTACAGAGTATTGAGTAGAGTTCCCTGTGCTATACAGTAGGCCCTTATTTGTTGTCTCTTTTATATATAGTGGTGTGTATATGTCAATCCCAATTTCCAATTTATCCCTCCTGCCTCCCCTTACTCTGGTAACCTCCATTCTGTGCTCCATAGTGGCTGTTACCAATTGGCATTGCCATCAGTAGCGTAGTATTGGTGGGGCAGTGGTTAAGAATCCGCCTGCCAGTGCAGGGGACACAGGTTCGGGCCCTGGCCAAGGAAGATCCCACACGCTACAGAGCAACTAAGTCTGTGCACCATAGCTACTGATTCTGCACTCTAGAGCCCACGAGCCACAACTACTGGGCTCACGTGCCACAACTACTGAAGCCTGTGCTCCACAACAAGAGAAGCCACCGCAAAGAGAAGGCTGTGTACCACAGGGATGAGTAGCCCCCACTGGCTGCAACTATAGAAAAACTGCATGCAGCAACAAAGACCCAAAGCAGATTAAAAAAAAAAAAGTAGTAGGTTTCTCTTTTTCCACACCCTCTGAAGCATTTCTTGTTTCTAGACTTTGTGAGGATGGCGATTCTGAGTGGTTCCAGGTGATACTTCTTTGTACATCTGATTTGCATTTGTCTAACATAAAGCAATGGTGTGCATCTTCATTGTGCTTTTTTTTTTGAACAGTGTAAAATTTACCCCTTGAAAAAGGGTTATTGAAAGGTTGCCTTGTTTTGAAGTCTATTTCAATTACCTACAGCAAGACGTTTTTTGAGGGCTGTTATCATTTACAGCTTCCCAGGCATTGTGACTATGAAGTGCCTATAAGGTCCAGTTTTAGAATTGTTGTTATGGGAAACAGAAGGCGGCAGGATCTCTACTGTCCCTCTCTGGTTACTGACACAACCTTAGATATAGGGAAAGTCCTGTTCCTGGGTTTTAAATTAGAGTGGAATGTGCCTGACCAAACATATAAGGGCTTCTGTCCCATTCCTTCTTCCCCCTTACCCTTCATCCCCAAACAAGTATAAACCCCTGCAAAATCACCTGTTGAAGTTGCTATCTTGTAGAGTGAGATGGCCCTAACGAAAGGGTCGGGAGGTCGGAACCCAAACACCAGGATATATTGAGACCAGGTGATTTTCCAAATATCATCCAGCCCAGAGAGTCCACCATCCTTTGGGTGTCAGAGGGTTGGTTTAGTAGTATGAGAGCACACTTAGATCTGGAGGTTGTGATCCCATGCAGAGGTTACCAGGTACTACATGTTCAAGGGGGGCGAATTAGCTGGCATATCCTCCCGAGGTCCTCAGGCCTACAGCAGTCCAGCCTTGGGACAAAATTTGGTCTGTGTCCGGGGATGTGACACTAGCACATTCACTGCGACTAAACGAATTTAGTGCTCATTTTCCTTTTCTGTAACTTAATTTTTAATTTATAATGGAATATAGTTGATTTACCATGTTGTGTTCGTTTTTATTATACACCAACATGATTCATTTATAAAGAGATAACTATATATTCTTTTTAGAATTATTTTCCCATTGAGGTTACTAAAGGGGTATTGAGAAGAGTTCCAAGTGCCCTACAGCAGGTCCATGTTGATTACAAGTTTTCTCTCTGTAAATATGTATATACTAACTCCAACCTCATGATTTATGCCTCTAACACACCTTTGCAGTTTGGTAACCATAAGTGTGTGTTCTAAGTCTGGGACTCTTTCTGTGTTGTAAGATATACCTTTGTATCAATTTTTAGATTCCACCGATAAGTAATATCATATATTTATCACTGTGTGATTTATGGCACTTAGTATGAATGTATCTAGGTCCTTCTGAGTGACTGCAAATGGCCTTATTCATTGCATGGCTAAGTAATATTCCATTGTATATATCTACCATAATTTTTTTATCCAGTCTTCCTACCAAGGACGTTTATGTAGCTTCCAGGTAGAGGCGCTTGTAAACAGCGCTGCATAAATTTTGGAGTGCCTGGGTCCTGTCAATTTACGTTTTTTCCCAAGATACAGGCCCAGGAGTGGAAACGCCATGTGCTCTGAAGCTCTGTTTTTTAGATTTTTAAGGAATCACCACCCACTTCTCCAGAGTGGCTGTTAGCAATTTACATTCCCACTTGTCAGGGTTCCCTTTTCTCCACGCCCTGTCCTGCATTTCAGGTTTTACACTTTGTGAGTTGGCCATTCTGACTGGTGCGAAGTGATACCTCTTTGTAGTATTAATTTACATTACCCACCTGTTTTGTTGGCCAAAAGTGGAGTAAGGGTTTTTCCTGAATATATTAAGGAATAACGCATACGGCCTTTTTGGCAAACTGCATCACTGGTGATGTTCAGCACCTTTCATGTGCTATAATGGCAAGTGCAAACTACCTCTTAAAATCCCTTTCCTGCAATTCTGCCTTGCTTACAAGGCCTTTACAAATACTTGGCTCAAGAAATGACTCCCTTAGAGGTGTCAATTACAACCCTGAATGTTTGTGAATTGCAGTGTCCCTGAGCACCAGTTTTCAACTTATTGTTTAGGGAAGCAGCCACAAAGGGGCAGGATTTCTAAAGACCCATTACTGGGGCACCTGAAGAACAGGGAAACTCTTCCAGATTAGGAAACTAGAGTGGCATATGCCTGTCCAGACATCTAGGGCTTGTGTCTCATTCCGTCCCCCATTCCCCTTCTTCACAAGGAAAATTTCAAGCTGTGCAAAACCGGCCGTTGAGTGTGCTGCCTTCCGAAAGTGGGGAGACTCTAAGGAAAGGAGCTGGGGAACCCGAATACCAGGAGAAGTGGAGACGATGTGACTTTTCCAAACTCTTCCCGAACAGACGGTGTACCATCCTCTGCCTGTCCCACTCATATTTTAGCTGTAGGAAGGGTTCCCTGCACTTGGAGATATGGGACCCATGGAATGGGGGCCAGGTAGTATTACTCTAAAAGTGCTACATTAGCTGTCCCATTCTCACCAAGCCTCTCAGCCCCACGAGTGTAGTGCCTTAGGTCCCATCCATCTGTGTGTCTAGATGTGTTCAGTCCAGGTTGCATTACAGCCCTTGAACAAATTTTGTAAAAACTTCTCTCTCAAATTCTCAGGGGAAGATGCCGGAAGAGTAAGACGCGGAGATCACCTTCCTCCCCACAGATACAACAGAAATACATCTACACGTGGAACAACTCCTACAGAACACCTACTGAACGCTGGCAAAAGACCTCAGACCTCCCAAAAGGCAAGAAACTCCCCAAGTACATGGGTAGGGCAAAAGAAAAAAAAGAAAAAACAGACAAAAGAATAGGGACGGCCCCTGCACCAGTGGGAGGGAGCTGTGAAGGAGGAAAGGTTTCCACACACTAGGAAGCCACTTTGCAGGCAGAGACTGTGGGTGGCAGAGTGGGGAAGCTTCGGAGCCACAGAGGAGAGCGCAGCCACAGGGGTGCGGAGGGCAAAGCGGAGATATTCCCGCACAGAGGATCTGTGCCGACTGGCACTCACCAAACCGAGAGGCTTGTCTGCTCACCCGCTGGGGCGGGCGGGGCTGCGAGCTGAGGCTCGGGCTTTGATCATAGCACAGGGAGAGGACTGTGGTTGGCAGCGTGAACACAACCTGAAGGGATTAGTGCACCACGGCTAGCCGGGAGGGAGTCCGGGAAAAGGTCTGGAGCTGCTGAAGAGGCAAGAGACGTTTTCTTCCCTCTTTGTTTCCTGGTGCGCGAGGAGAGGGGATTAAGAGCGCTCCTTAAAGGAACTCCAGAGACGGGCGCGAGCCGCGGCTAAAAGCGTGGACCCCAGAGACTGACAGGAGACGATAAAGCTGCTGCTGCAGCCACCAAGAAGCCTGCAAACCTGTGCAAGCACAGGTCACTATCCACACCTACCTTCCGTGTAGCCTGTGCAGCCTGCCACTGCCAGGGTCCCGGGATCCAGGGACAACTTCCCCGGGATAATACACAGCGAGCTTCAGGCTGGTGCAATGTCACGCTGGCCTCTGCCACCGCAGGCTCGCCCCGCACTCTGTGCCCCTCCCTCCCCCTGGCCTGAGTGAGCCAGAATCCCCGAATCAGGGGCTCCTTTAACCCCGTCCTGTCTGAGCAGAAAAACAGATGCCCTCCAGTGATCTACACACAGAGGCGGGGCCAAACCCAAAGCTGAGCCCCTGGGAGCTCTAAGAACAAACAAGAGAAAGGGAAATCTCTCCCAGCAGCCTCAGAAGCAGCGGATTAAAGCTCCACAATCAACTTGATGTACCCTGCATCCGTGGAATACATGAATAGACAACAAATCATCCCAAACTGAGGAGGTGGACTTTGAGAGCAAGATTTATTATTTTTTCCCCTTTTCCTCTTTTTCTGAGTGTGTATGTGTATGCTTCTGTGTGAGATTTTGCCTGTATAGCTTTGTTTCCACCATTTGTCCTAAGGTTCTATCTGTCTGGGTTTTTTTTAATGTTTTTTATTAATAATTATTTTTTAATTTAATGACTTTATTATATTTTACTTTGTCTTCTTTCTTTCTTTCTTTTTTCCTTCCTTCCCTCCTTCGTTCCTTCTTTCCTTCCTCCCACTGTCTCTCCCTCTCTCTCTCCCTCCCTCCTTCCTTTC
Source organism: Pseudorca crassidens (assembly GCF_039906515.1). Lineage (NCBI taxonomy): Eukaryota > Metazoa > Chordata > Mammalia > Artiodactyla > Delphinidae > Pseudorca > Pseudorca crassidens. The sequence goes on from NC_090299.1 coordinate 116,256,306, forward strand.
TTTCTTTCTTTCCTTCTTCTTCCTTCCTTCCTTCCTTCCTTTCTTTCTTTTCTTTCTCTCGTCCTACTTCTACTAATGCTTTCTCTCTACTTTTTCTCCCTTTTATTCCGAGCTGTGTGGATGAAATGCTCCTGGTGCTGCAGCCAGGAGTCAGTGCTGTGCCTCTGAGGTGGAGGAGCCAACTTCAGGACACTGGTCAACTAGAGACCTGCCAGCTCCACATAATATCAAATGGCAAAAATCTCACAGAGATCTCCATCTCAACGCCAGCACCCAGCTTCACTCAATGACCATCAAGCTACAGTGCTGGACATCCTATGCCAAACAACTAGCAAAAGAGGAACACAACGCCACCCACTAGCAGAGAGGCTGCCTAAAATCATAATAAGGACACAGACACCCCAAAACACACCACCAGACGTGGACCTGCCCACAAGAGAGACAAGATCAAGCCTCATCCACCAGAACACAGGCACTAGTCCCCTCCACCAGGAAGCCTACACAACCCACTGAACAAAACTTAGCCACAGGAGACAGACACCAAAAACAACGGGAACTAAGAACCTGCAGCCTGCAAAAAGGAGACACCAAATACAGTAAGATAAGCAAAATGAGAAGGCAGGAAAACGCACCACAGAAGAAGGAGCAAGATAAAACCCCAACAGACGTAACAAATAAAGAGGAAATAAGCAGTCTACCTGAAAAATAATTCAGAATAATGATAGTAAAGATGACCCAAAATCGTGGAAATAGAATAGACCAAATGCAAGAAACATTCAACAAGGACCTAGAACAGCTAAACATGAAACAAACAAAGATGAACAACACAATAAGTGAAATGAAAAATACTCTAGATGGGATCAATAGCAGAATAACTGAGGCAGAAGAACGGATAAGTGACCTAGAAGATAAAACAGTGGAAATAACTACTGCAGAGCAGAATAAAGATAAAAGAATGAAAAGAAATGAGGACAGTCTCAGAGACCTCTGGGACAACACTAAATGCACCAACATTCGAATTATAGGGGTTCCAGAAGAAGAAGAGAAAAAGAAAGGGACTGAGAAAATATTTGAAGAGATTATAGAACACTTCCCTAATATGGGAAAAAGAAATAGTTAATCAAATCCAGGAAGCACAGAGTCCCATTCAGGATAAATCCAAGGAGATATACGCCAAGACACATATTAATCAAACTGTCAAAAATTAAATACTTAGAAAGCATATTAAAAACAGCAAGGGAAAAATAACACACAAGGGCAGCCCCATAAGGTTAAGAGCTGATCTTTCAGCAGAAACTCTGCAAGCCAGAAGGGAGTGGCAGGACATATTTAAAGTGATGAAGGAGAAAAACCTGCAACCAAGATTACTCTACCCAGCAAGGATCTCATTCAGATTTGATGGAGAGATTAAAACCTTTACAGACAAGCAAAAGCTGAGAGAGTTGAGCATCACCATACCAGCTTTACAACAAATGCTAAAGGAACTTCTCTAGGCAAGAAACACAAGAGAAGGAAAAGATCTACAATAACGAACCCAAAACAATTAAGAAAATGGGAATAGGAACATACATATCGATAATTACCTTAAATGTAAATGGACTAAATGCTCCCACCAAAAGACACAGATTGGCAGAATGGATACAAAAACAAGACCCATATATATGCTGTCTACAAGATACCACTTCAGACTTAGAGACACATACAGACTGAAAGTAAGGGGATGGAAAAAGATATTTCATGCAAATGGAAACCAAAAGAAAGCTGGAATAGCAATTCTCATATCAGATAAAATAGACTTTAAAATAAAGATTATTAGAAGAGACAATGAAGGACACTACATAATGATCAAGGGATTGATCCAAGAAGAAGATATAACAATTGTAAATATTTATACACCCAACAGAACCTCAAAACATAAGGCAAATACTAACATCCATAGAAGGGGAAACACATTCATAGTAGAGGACTTTAACACCCCACTTTCACCAAAGGACAGATCATACAAAATGAAAATAAGGAAACACAAGCTTTAAATGGTACATTAAACAGGATGGACTTAATTGATATTTATAGGATACTCCATCCAAAAACAACAGAATACACATTTTTCTCAAGTGCTCATGGAACATTCTCCGGGATAGATCATAACTTGTGTCACAAATCAAGCCTTGGTAAATTTAAGAAAATTGAAATTATATCAAGTATCTTTTGTGACCACAACGCTATGAGACTAGATATCAAATACAAGAAAAGACCTGTAAAAAATACAAACACATGGAGGCTAAACAGTACACTACTTAATAATGAAGTGATCACTGAAGAAATCTAAGAGGAAATAAAGAAAAACCTAGAAACAAATGACAATGGAGACACGACAACCCAAAACCTATGGGATGCAGCAAAAGCAGTTCTAAGAGGGAAGTTTATAGCAATACAAGCCCACCTTAAGAAAAAGAAAACATCTCAAACAACCTAACCTTGCACCTAAAGCAATTAGAGAAAAAAGAAGAAAACCTCCCCAAAGTTAGCAGAAGGAAAGAAATCATAAAAATCACATCAGAAATAAATGAAGGAAATGACAGCAAAGATCAATAAATTTAAAAGTTGATTCTTCGAGAAGATAAACAAAATTGATAAACCATTAGCCAGACTCATCAAGAAAAAAAGGGACAAGACTCAAATCAATAGAATTAGAAATGAAAAAGAAGTAACAACTGACACTGCAGAAATACAAAAGATCATAAGCAACTCTATGCCAATAAAATGGACAACCTAGAAGAAATGGGCAAATTCTTAGAAATGCACAACCTGCTAAGACTGAATCAGGAAGAAATAGAAAATATGAACAGACCAATCACAAACACTGAAATTGAAACTGTGATTAAAAATCTTCCAACAAACAAAAGCCCAGGACCAGATGTCTTCACAGGCGAATTCAAACATTTAGAGAAGAACTAAAACCTATCTTTCTTAAACCCTTCCAAAATATAGCAGAGGGAGGAATACTCCCAAATTCGTTCTACAAGATCACTATCACCTTGATACCAAAACCAGACAAGGATGTCACAAAGAAAGAAAACTACAGGCCAATATCACTGATGAACATAGATGCAAAAATCTTCAACAAAATACTAGCAAACAGAATCCAGCAGCACATTAAAAGGATCATACACCATGATCAACTGGGATTTATCCCATGGATGCAAAGATTCTTCAATATACACAAATCAATCAATGTGATACACCATATTAACAAATTGAAGGAGAAAAACCATATGATCATCTCAATAGATGTAGAGTAATCTTTCGAAAAATTTCAACATCCATTTATGATAAAAAACCCTGCAGAAAGTGGGCATAGAGGGAACTTACCTCAACATAATAAAGGCCATATATGACAAACCCACAGCCAACATCGTCCTCAATGGTAAAAAACTGAAAGCATTTCCACTAAGATCAGGAACAAGACAAGGTTGCCCACTCTCACCACTCTTATTCAACATAGTTTTGGAAGTTTTAGCCACAGGAATCCAAATCGGAAAAGAAAAAGTAAAGCTGTCACTGTTTGCAGATGACATGATACTATACATAGAGAATCCTAAAGATGCTACCAGATAACTACTAGAGCTAATCAATGAATTTGGTAAAGTAGCAGCATACAAAATTAATACACAGAAATCTCTGGCATTCCTATACACTAATGATGAAAAATCTGAAAGTGAAATCAAGAAAACACTCCCATTTACCATTGCAACCAAAAGAATAAAATAACTAGGAATAACCCTACCTAAGGAGACAAAAGACCTGTATGCAGAAAATTATAAGACACTGATGAAAGAAATTAAAGATGACACAAATAGATGGAGAGATATACCATGTTCTTGGATTGGAAGAATCAACATTGTGAAAATGACTCTACTACCGAAAGCAATCTACAGATTCAATGCAATCCTTATCAAACTACCACTGGCATTTTTCAGAGAACTAGAACAAAAAAATTCACAATTTGTATGGAAACACAAACGACCCCGTATAGCCAAAGAAATCCTAAGAATGAAAAACGGAGCTGGAGGAATCAGGCTTCCTGACCAAACTATACAACAAAGCTACAGTAATCAAGACAGTATGTTACTGGCACAAAAACAGAAATATAGATCAATGGAACAGGTTAGAAAGCCCAGAGATAAACCCACACACATATGGTCACCTTATCTTTGATAAAAGAGGCAGAAATGTACAGTGGATAAAGGACAGCCTCTTCAATAAGTGGTCCTGGGAAAACTGGACAGGTACATGTAAAAGTTTGAGATTAGATCACTCCCTAACACCATACATAAAAATAACCTCAAAATGGATTAAAGACCTAAATGAAAGGCCAGAAACTATCAAACTCTTAAAGGAAAACATAGGCAGAACACTCTATGACATAAATCACAGCAAGATCCTTTTTGACCCACCTCCTAGAGAAAAGGAAATAAAAACAAAAATAAACAAATGGGACCTAATGAAACTTCAAAGCTTTTGCACAACAAAGGAAACAATAAACAAGACCAAAAGAGAACCCTCAGAATGCGAGGAAATATTTGCAAATGAAGCAACTGACAAAGAATTAATTTCCAAAATTTACAAGCAGCTCAATAACAAAAAAAAAAAAAAAAAAAACCCAAGCCAAAAATGGGCAGAAGACCTAAATAGACATTTCTCTAAAGAAGATATACAGACTGCCAAAAAACACATGAAAGAATCTCAACATCATTAATCATTAGAGAAATGCAAATTAAAACTACAATGAGATATCATCTCACACCGGTTAGAATGGCTATCATCAAAAAATCTAGAAACAATAAATGCTGGAGAGGGTGTGGAATAAATGGAACACTCTTGCACTGCAGGTGGGAATGTGAATTGGTACAGCCACTATGGAGAACAGTATGGAGGTTCCTTAAAAAACTACAAATAGAACTACCATATGACCCAGCAATCCCTCTACTGGGCATATACCCTGAGAAAACCAGAATTCAAAAAGAGTCATGTACCAAAATGTTCATTGCAGCTCTATTTACAATAGCCCGGAGATGGAAACAACCTAAGTGCCCATCATTGGATGAATGAATAAAGAAGATGTGGCACATATATACAATGGAATATTACTCAGTCATAAAAAGAAACGAAATTGAGCTATTTGTAATGAGGTGGATAGACCTAGAGTCTGTCATACAGAGTGAAGTAAGTCAGAAAGAGAAAGACAAATACCGTAGGCTAACACATATATATGGAATTTGAGAAAAAAATGTCATGAAGAACCTAGGGGTAAGAGAGGAATAAAGACACCTACTAGAGAATGGACTTGAGGATATGGGGAGGGGGAAGGGTAAGCTCTGACAAAGCGAGAGCGAGGCATGGACATATATACGGTACCAAACATAAGGTAGAAAGCTAGTGGGAAGCAGCCGCATAGCACAGGGAGATCAGCTCAGTGCTTTGTGACCGCCTGGAGGGTTAGGATAGGGAGGGTGGGAGGGAAGGAGACGCAAGAGGGAAGTGATATGGGAACATATGTGTATGTATAACTGAGTCACTTTGTTATAAAGCAGAAACTAACACACCATTTTAAAGCAATTATACCCCAATAAAGATGTTAAAAATATATACATATATAAAAAATAAAATTTAATAAAAAGAATTTCTCTTTTTTTGTTTTTCTTGTTATTTAATTTTATAATGAGGTATAGCTGATTTTGAATACTCTGTTTCTTCCTGCGCTACATCTATCCACTTGATTCACTTAAAGGGAGACATCAATAAATTAGTTACAGATACTTACCAGTCCTATATATCCTTTTCCGGTGACAACAGTGTGCTGAGTCTAGCTCTATGAGCTATACAGTAGGTCCTATTTTGTTTATGGAACTATATCTATGCTAATTACAACCTCCTGGTTTATGCACCACCCCACCCCAACTTTCTCCTTTAGCAGCCATGAATGTGTTTTCTAAATGTGTGACTCTATTTCTGTTTTGTAATTGAGTTCATGTGTAGCCATTTTTAGATACCATCTATAAGAGATACCTTATAAGAAGTCTCTTTTTATGTCTGACTTATGTCACTTAGAACGATCATACCTCAGTCTCCAGGAGTTGCTGCAATGGGTCTTATTTCGTTGATTTAATTGCTTATGAATATTCCATTGTACATAAGTACCACATCTTCTTTATCCATTTTTTCCTTCCAAGGACATGTAAGTTGTACCCAAGCTGAGGCATTTCTAAACAGAGCAGCATGAAACGTAGGGGTGCCCGTGTCCTGTCGATTTTTGGTTTTCCCAAGATATACGCCCAAGAGTGGAAGTGCCCTATGCTCTGTAGCTCTGTTTTTTAGATGTTGCAGGAAACACTTCTCCAGAGTGGTTGCTGGCTATTTACACCGCCCCCCCCCAATCAGCGTAAAAAGGCTCCCTTTTCTCCATGGACTGTGCTGCATTTCTCGTTTTACACTTTTCCAGGATGGTCCTTCTGACGAATGCGAAGTGAGACTTCTTTGTAGTGCTGATTTGCATTTCCCTCTTGTTTGGATGGCCAAAAAGGGCGTATGCATTATTCCTGAATATATTAATTTATATAATGGGGTTTAGCTGATTTCCACTGCTGTGTTTTTGCCGCTTTACACCCACTTGATTCACTTACAGAGAGATACCAATAAATACTTTTAAAATTCTTACTAGTCAGATATATTCTTCGGCGGTGAAGAGGGCGTGTTGAGTCCAATTCATTGAGCAAGGAGTAGGTCTTATCTATTACATATTTGGTTTATGGAACGGTATCCGTGCTAATTGCACACTCTGGTTTTACGCATCACCCCGCCTCACATTTCCACATAAGCAGGCATAAGTGTGTTTTCTAAGTGTGTGACTTTGTTCTGCTTTGTAATTCAGTTCATGTGTAGCCATGTTTACATTCCCTCTATAAGTGACATAAGTTTCTTTTTCTGTGTGACTTATTTCACTTAGAATCAGCGTACCTAAATCCACTCATTATTCTGCTACCAGCCTTATGACATTGATTTCATGGCTGAGTGATATTCCATTGTACATAAGTACCAGGACCTCTTTATCCATTTTTCTCTTTCCTGGGATATTTAAGGTGTACCGAAGCCGAGGTTCTCGTAAACAGAGCAGCCCTAAAATTTGGGGTGGCTGTGTGTTGTTGATTTTTAGTTTTCCCAGGATATACGCCGAGTGGAAGTGTCGTATGCTCTGTAGCTCTGTTTTTTAGATGTTTTAGGAAACACCAGACACTTCTCCAGCGTGGCTGTTGAAAATTTACATCCCGCCCATCAGCGTAACAAGGCTCCCTGTTCTCCATGGCCTGTCCTGCCTTTCTGGTGTTTACACATTTTTCGGTTGGCCCTTTTGACCGGTGGGAAGTGAGACTTCTTTGTAGTGTGGATTTGCATTTCCCACTTGCTTGGTTGGCCAAAAAGGGCTTATGCGGTTTTTTTTCCTGAATATATTCGGGAAAAAACTCATATGCCCTTTTCGGCCAAATGTATTATTGTCAGAGTTCTGCCGCTTTTCATGTGCTTTAAAGGTGACTCCAATCTACCTCTTGAAATCTGTTTCCTGCAATTCTGCCTTGCTTTCAAATCCTCTCCGTTGCCTTACCTTAATATAGTTTTGGACGATGGTTGTCTTTTATAACTCTGCAGGTTTGTGAATTGCAGTGTCCCTGAGCTCCATTTTTCAACTCGCTTCTTTGTGAGCTGGTCGCAAAACCGCAGGATTGCTTCAGGCCGGCCCTATTCTGGTTCCGGGCGGCAGGCTGAGCCTTTGGTTAATTCTTCTTCCTGGTGGGAAATTAGAGTGACATGTGCCTGTCCAAACACCTACAGATAGTCTCTCATTGGTTACCCCTCTTCCCGTTCATCCTCCGCACAAATTGCAAATTGTGCGAAACAGGAGATTAAAGGCGCTGACTCTCCAAGTGGGGAGATTGTTAGTAAAGCGGCTGGAATGGTGAACCCGAGCACCAGGAGATGAAAAATGAGGTGCGTTTTAGAAACCTTTCCCGATCACACGGTGTCCCACTGTCTGGGTTTCCCATGCATGTTTTAACTGTAGGAAGAGTCCCTTAAACCTGGAGAGTTGGGACCCATGGAATGGGTAGCAAGCAATATTGCTTTAAAGGGTCTGCATTTGCTCACCCAACCTCACCAATCCTCTCAGCCCCAAGTGTCCAGCCTTGTCTCATCCAGCTGTAGGTGTATATGTGGTCAATCCAGGGTGCATCATAGCCCCTGAACGAATTTTGTCAGAATTTCTCTCTCTTTCGTTGTCGCGTTTTTTTTCTGAAATTTATTTTCATAATGGGGTTTAGCTCATTTTCACTGCTGTGTTTATTCCACTCTACACACACTTGATTCACTTACAGAGATAGCAATACATAGGTTTTTAGATTCTTACTAGTCAGATATATTCTTCGGCAGTGAAGAGGGGGTGTTGAGTCCAGTTCATTGAGCAAGGAGTAGGTCTTGTCTATTACATATTTGGTTTATGGAACGGTATCTGTGCTAATTTCAAACTCTGGTTTTATGCATCACCCCACCTCACCTTTCCCCTTAAGCAGGCATAAGTGTGTTTTCTAAATGTGTCACTTTGTTCTGCTTTGTAATTCAGTTCATGTGTAGCCATGTTTACATTCCCTCTATAAGTGATAAGTTTCTTTTTCTGTGTGACATTTCAATTAGTATCATCGTATCTAAATCCATTTATTATGCTGCTAATAGCCTTATGACGTTGATTTCATGGCTGAGGGATATTCCATTGTACATAAGTACCACAACCTCTTTATCCATTTTTCTCTTTCCTGAGACATTTAAGGTGTACCGAAGTCGAGGTTCTTGTAAAAAAAGCAGCCCTAAACTTTGGGGTGGCTGTGTCTTGTTGATTTTTAGATATCCCAGGATATACGCCCATGAGTGGAAGTGCCCTATTCTTTGTAACTCTGTTTTTCAGATGTTTTAGGAAACACCAGACACTTCTCCAGAGTGGCTGTTGGCAATTTACAACACACCCATCAGCGTAACAACAGGTCTATGTGCCTGTGCAGTTCTCCGGTATGTAGCACCGGGCTTATTTCACAATGAAAAATTAAGGCTTGAGACGTAAGCCCAAGTTGCACAGCAGGCAAACAGAAAAAGGACTAGAATCGACTCTCAGATTTTTCCAACTATGCCACAGTATTTCGTGGTTCAGCACTTAAAAAAATTATATAAGAAAGTAAATTAAAAACAACATGTAGCTAATCTTTGCAAAGGGTATGTCTCTGACTAGGTGGTGAGCCATGGCCACTGAGCCAGCGCATCTGGAGCCTGTACTCCACAAGGGGAGAGGCCGCAGCAGTGAGAGGCCTGCGTACTGCAAAAAAAAAAAAAAAAGAAAGAAAAGAAAAGAAAGTCTATTTCAACTGTTCCTCCACATGGAAGATGTTATCTTTCTAAAATATAAACCTCGCTGGATTGCTCTGTATACTTAGCACAGAATAAAGCTTAAGTTTTTAGCATAAGCTTTGCACAGAATAAAGCTTAACACAGAATAAAGCTTAAGTTTTACTTAGCACAGAATAAGTTTTTAGCATAGCATTGAGAATTTAAGTTTTACTTAGCACAGAATAAAGCTTAAGTTTTTAGCATAGCATTGAGAACCCTTTATAAACAAATATGTCTGTCTCTCCAACTGAATTATAAGTTCAAACTATGACTTACAACGACCGACATCATCCACCTCCCTCCTTTCCCCTGCCAGCCTCCCTGATCCCATTCTCTACTGCCCTGCCCTCATTCACTTTCCCCCTTCCAGCCACACTGGCCTCCTTACTATTCCTCAAGCATGCCAAGCACAGTTGTGCCTCTAGGACTTTTCTTACGAACCGCATGGTGAGTTTGAGAAAAACTAAAAGAATTAATCAGGTTCCAGTAAATTGTTACATGTATCTTGCATAAGTTTTTGTTCATTAATTTCTATCCAACTGCATAAATCAAATTTGGAGGAAATAAATAAGATTGAGGTCTCCAAATATTTTCAAAGGAAGATGTCCACCATACATTAAATTGTAAACCAGAGTATCTAAATACTATACCATTAAATCACATGTACAGTACGTGCTGTATATCCAACTGTTCCATATCCTGCAAATATGGAAGGCCGATTATACTACACCATTTTACATACGGGACTTGAGCATCCGAGGATTTTGGTGAGTCCTAAAACCAATCCCCTGCAGATACCAAGGGACCATTGTATATGCTTATATCTGCATTTTTATGTCTCAAAAAATATGTGCTAATTTATGACTGGTCATAACATCTGAGTAGGGGGCAAAATTGCCTACCACTTCATACATTTCTCTGACTGCATTTTTTGCATTCAGCTTACATTAGCTTACATTACTGTTGTAAACAGAACAATTTAAACATGGTCTGCCTCTTGGGGTTGGCAACTCACTTGCAGATGAGGTAGCCAGTACTGTTTAAACAATGGGTACAGTGGACACCAGTAAGTCTGTCTATAAAACAGGGAATATGAAATTAAGTAAGCAAAGTAGATACACTAAGAACAAGTTACACAATTTTCTGAAGAGTAGCATTTATTCGTTATCAAAACACGACCACTATCCTGAAAAGGAAAAATTCTGAAGAAAAGAGTGTTTTTGCAGGAACGTACTATCAAGAATTAACTACTATAAAGTCAAAATGCATTGTCTTTGGGAAATTTTGCATAACCTCCAATCAGATGCAATAGCATGGACTGGAGGATGCCCATCAGGAAGTGATATGACTATAGGAAAAGGGAGTGAAAAAAAAAAACAGGCTACCAGAAGAATAGAATTTGTTTTTGAGTGAAAAAATGGAATGCCTTCACTTTGAATGCTCAATATTAAAAAGAACAAACGGTTTCTGAAGGGCTCTTGGGGTACCAAAAAACTTCCATTCTTTCTCTCATGCCACGGGTCTATGTGCTTGTGGAGTTACCGGGTTAACCAGTACCGTTTTTATTTCACAATGAAAAAGTAAGGATTGAGACATAAGCCCAAGCTGCACAGCAGACAAACAGAAAAAAGACTACAATCGAGTCTCAGATTTTTCCAACTATGCTACAGTATTTCGTGGTCCAGCAATTTAAAAAAATTATATGAGAAAGTAAATAAAAAACAACATGTAGCTGATCTCTGCAAAAGGTATGTCGAGACTAGGTGGTGTCTGACATTGGATATCACCTGCCTGGATTACTACCACCCTACAATTCTAACAGTCTCTTCTATTTCAACTGATCCTCCACATGGAAGATGTTATCTTTCTAAAATATTTACTTGGCTGGAATGCTCTGTTGCTTAAACATTTTCACTTAGCACAGAATAAATCCCAAGTTTTAGCATAGCATTGAGAACTCTTTATAAACAAATATCAGTCTGTCTCTCCAACTGAATTATAAGTTCAAACTACGACTTACAAGGACCTACATCATCCACCTCCCTCCTTTCCCCTGCCAGCGTCCCGGATCTCATTCTCTACTGCCTTGGACTCACTCACTGTCCACTGTCCAGCCACACTGGCCTCCTTACTATTTCTCAACCATACCAAGCACAGTCGTGTCTCTGGGACTTTGCCCCTACTATTCCTTCTGCTACAGAACACACCCTCCCACCCCATCTCCACTGTCCTACAACACACCTTCCCACCCCATCTTCACTCTCCCAGATATCCAATGGCTTGTTTCTCACTTCAAGGCTCTGTTCAATCGACATCTTAATAGAAGGGACATCCCTGATCACCTACCACATTCCCTCACCTCTTCATCTTCCGTTATTCTCCAAAGCATTTACCACCACTAGACACTCCATATATTTACTTATTTATCCATCTCTCTCACCCACGAGAATGTAAAGTACGTAAGGGCAAGAACATTGTTCTCTTGCTACTTCCTAGAACAATGCCTTCAACTTAGAAGGTGTTATACAAATATTTGCTGAAAATGAATGTATGAATCCTTTGCACTTTCACACTACCCTCTAGTCATACCAGAGGCTGCCCCTCCAGAGCACAAGTTCAAGCCCCGTGCCTTTTGAACCTGTTCCCAATACCTGGGCTGTCCTTTCCTCATTCCAGCAAAATGCTCTTCCCCCGAGTCCAGCTCAAACGCTGTCTCCTCAGTCAGGCCTTCCACAATTTCTCCTCTATATTCTTACTGCACTTGATTCTTTTATCATAATTAACACACTTATAGTCACTACATGTATATCTTCCTAGATAACTGTATGTTGCTACTGAACAAAGACTTCTACTCACCTCTGTACCCGCATGCCCTAACAACAAACCTATAAGGCTCTCGGTGTTTACTGAAACAATTTATTTTCTGAGTCCTATGCTGTCCTTGCTTCTGCTGAGTTCTACTCCGACAGCATTCTATTTCCCTCCCAGAAGGCATGTTTTGGAAGCACCAAACCTAAGAACAAATAAACACTACTTTTTTGGGACAATGACCTATAGCGCCTATTCCCTTTACAATTACAGTTTTCAAGTTAAGCTTTGTTCATTGAGTGGCTGTCCTGTTGCTGCCGTTTGCTTATGACTGTGCGCTGGACCATCTGCTCCATGTCCTGGTGATGCTCCCTAGTGACAAACACGGTGAAGGTGCTTCAAGGACTTGTGAATGAGAAACCTTGCCTGCCATATCAGTAAACAAAAGATGTTGCAGCCATCAAGCCATCATCCCCGCTGGTGAGCCCTGAGGAAACTCAGGATGGAAACAGGATATCTGCCATCAAGCAGTCAAACACTGCGGCCATCCCCAACGGTGCGTTCTGAGGAGACTCAGGATGAAAGAGCACAGGGTACTGGCCCTAACTAGCTGAACTGAATATCAAAGGAATGATTTTAATGAGTCCAGACTTTTGCATCTTCCCATACATAGAAAAGCACTGAATTCTTTAATTGAGATATCTGGTTTTCTTTAATTAACAATAATTTTTGTGGCCTTCTGACTTTCCTGGTCTTTGTTGCAAAAACTACATATCCTGGTTCCTCCCCCTCTCTTTTGGGAGCCATCCCTCAGACTGATCCCCGAGCCTGCCTCCTGGGATTGAAGTCCTCAGAAAGTCTGCTAAATAAAACGTAATTCTCAACTTTTACATTGTGCTAGACTGAGTTTCTAAATTCAGTCCTAGATTGATTTTCTAAATTATGTGAAATATATTTTATAACTGAATATAATAAATTTATTTTTTAAATTGAAAAGCATGGTTAGGATTTTTTTAATGTTTATTCTAATATTTACTACTTGATGAAAATTATTTTACAGAGGTTTGTCTAAACATGGGAAAATTCACTCACTATAATTTCTAATTAAGACCAAACTTGAAAGGCAATGGCCTTTCAACATCCACATCTTATTGTTCAATATTCTTGAAAATAGAAAGCCACACTAGTCCTTGTGGGCACAGCGCTATCAGCTAACCAACCTCTTAATGGCACAGGGAACAAAACGCTTCACCATTACAGAACTCAAAGGATACAAACCAGAGTTGGTTCAAAAAGTCTCTTCACTGTTCCAGTTCTATCCCAGCTTGGAGGGTGGGAAATTACAATTTGTGAATCCAGGTTAGTGAAGGACACATTTCCCCATGGACCAAATGTTTATTTTGCTTAGGAAGGGTAATGAATACACAAGGGAAAATGGAGAGTTTCTTTGTAAAATGCCGTACAACTGCTTTCATTTAGATAATTACTTTTACCTTGTCTTTTCTTAGTAAATGGCTTTCAGAGTCGGTTATTTCAGGACATCACATCAGAACAAAGTGTTTTTTCTGTTTCTGTTTCATTTTTATTGAATTTAAAATATCTTTGTTGTCAACCATTAGGCTGTCAAACTTCTGTCAATTTTTGTTCATCTGTTTTTAAAAATTGTCCAGAGTTCAGTGGGCAGGACCCCCTTTCCAGGAATGGGTGTGCCCTAAGCAAGGACTTGTGATACTCAGTTCCATGTGGCTGGCTTCCTCTCCACCAGGGGTCTCATCTGATGGGTAATTCCTGGTTCTTACATATTTGGAACAGCTCCCCTTCCCTAAATCAGCCCTCAAGCTCTCTGGTCCCTGAGGCAGACTGCTCCTTGTTATGGAGATGATGTATCAATTTCTCACAGACAGATGTGCTTAAATATATTTATTAATAATATATTTTGCTATTTTAAGTGTCTGCATTTGGTTCTGACACCTAAGCTTGCATTTTCTCAGAGTTGACAGAAGAAAACAGATGACGTTTTCTTAGCTTTCAGGTGTTAAAAGTTGCAGCCTCAGCATAGGACAAACATAATTAGAAAAAAAATTTACTGATTGAGCATAATCCTCCTTCCAGGCATGAATCAAGAAGACCCACTGATGGGAAAGGCAGAATTGGAGAGGGAACAAGAGTCAGACCTTTGTAAGGGCTGCTAGACTCGGGCTTGACTGGGTGGATAGGCGAGGGAGTGGAGGCAGTGTTTGATAGAACTCTCTAGGTTAACTTTGGGAAACCCAGGAGTAGAATAACTTGTGTACTGCTTTCTGCCTGGAGATCTGAGAGATGGTCAGTCCCACCCTGAGCTCCTGTGCCACTAGGACCCCAGAAAGAGAGTGGAGGTGTGTATACGGGGCTGCCAAGAGTAGCAGACCAGGCTGAGGCATCCTCAGAGAGAACCCTGCCCCACAGCAAGCACTCTCCTGTGTGGCTGAGATAGGGTCCACCGGCCTCCCCTGACAGAGGCCCGCAAACATGAGCGGGCCTTGCCTGTGTCGGAGAGAGGGATGGATTCAAAGATTTCAGGTTCAGAACAAGAAAGAGTTTTGTGACAGACACCCATGGAGATGTGGTCAACCAGCACGCACCAGGGAAGAGAAGTGACACCATCCAGGGACTGAAAGGGACCACATCTCAGCAGATGTCAAGGACCAACCATTTGCCCTGGAGTTAAGTCCACCCTGTGTAATCGAGAGAGGGAAAATACTGAATTTCACTGAGACTATTCCTAAAAACAAGTTTGTACTTAAGACTGGCAATTCCAGATCAACTCATACTGGAAAATATACTCATACTGGACTCATACTGGAAAAATACGGTATCAAACAGAGGTTCAGGGGAGCTGTAGGAGTGTAAAGTTATATTTTGCACACCCAAGTTTGTGACCTGGGTACGTCTACTAGTCATTGGATTATAAATTGACTTCCGGGGATGTTTCCCTAAATGTGCCGGCCGGTTGAAGTGTCTGCTTTCTTTCACAGCCATATTTATTGGCATAGCTAAATCCATGGCTGTTTTAGCTTGTCTGACTTTTAATAAGCTTTATTTGTCTAAGTCCAAGCTGGAGAGATGCACCCACTCTCAGGGTACTGTCAACCATGAAAGGCAGAATCTGCAGAGCTGAGGACAGAATCTGACATGGTGACATGTCTCAGATGAGGCTTTCCTGGGGTCACATTAATGTGAGCACTTGGATGGAAGCCTTGAAACCGAGAGCATAGAGGCTCCGTCTTACTTATATTTTCATCAAGTACCCAGATTGGTTCGTGAGGACATAAGTTCTCAATAAATGTTGAAAAAACGGAGCCAAACTCAATGTATTTTCCCTCTTTTCGATTCCTAATGTCTTTCCCAACCTTGCTAACTTAGCCCTTTCCTCCCAGACAGCACTCTCCTCTCTGGAGAGGGTGGCGCCCCCACGAGGGCTTGCTGTGCTGCTGCTTCGAGAAGCACAACATCAGGCATCCAAGTTCTCAAGTCCACTCCCGCCCAGGCCAGAGACTGAGGACACAGGAGGCGAACACTGGAGGAGGGGAGAGGCAGGAAAGACCAAATGGGACCACACAGCCCAACTGCAGAGCAGGTCATTTGGCAGGGGCTTATTTTAAACTTCACGTCTCTCTGTGGAAGAGAAAAAATTCATCTATCTTGCATATAGTTCTCCACAGAGGAGTCTGTGTCTCAGTGGCAGAATGCAGGAGGACGTTCTCATTGGATCATCTCAAACCCATCTGCTGTCCCTGAGCATGTGAGCATCAGAAGCTGACTCAGTGGTTCTTAACAGTGGACAACTTGGCCCTAGGGGACATCTGGCCATGTCTGGAGACATTTTGGCTGTCACAGCTGTGGGGAAAAATGCTACTGGCCTCTAGTGTGTAGAGACAGAGGATACTGCTAAACATGTTTGACCCCAGCAAAGAATAATCTGGTCCAACATGTCAATAGTGTTGCTGTTAAGAAACTCTGGGTTAACATTTTAATTCAAATTGTATTAAAAATGTAAATATTCAAAAAACAATTTACTGGTATGTGTTAGTTACACCTCAGGCAAGACAGCCATAGCAAGATTACCACACTGAATGGACAATATTTAAAACATCACTTGATAAGTAATTGACAAAATATGACCCTTGCCTTTGTCAGAAGTTTGTGGAAGTGGTAATAGAGAGGATAAGCAGTGATCTTGGCACCCACCAAGTGCAAACGCCCTGCATATTGCGACTGGCTGCTTTGCTGGTGAAGCCTGTAGAGTCTGTTGCACTGCAAGGGATGCCTTGGTGCATGGGCCACACCTCCCACTTGGGGAATGAAACACTCAGAGGCTGCGCTGAACACTCTCAGCTGAGCCCCTCCCTAAACACTGCCCTCAGCTGGGGTGAGCAGCCTTGCCCAAAGTCACCTCAGGCACCTCCTCCGTCAGCTTGAGGCTAATGACTTGTCTGAGAAGGAATGTAATGGATTCGAGGCTCTGCCGAGGGGCCCTCCTAGCCCCTCGGGACTCCCAGCGGGATCACCTGAGGCTTTTGTGTGCGCAGTGCGGTCGCTCCTCCCTCTGCCCAGTCCTCAGCTCTCCTTCCCCCTCACCACCCCTTGGTGCTGAGGGTCCTCCCCAGTAAACTTTCTCAGAGTTTGTTTCCCAGGGAACCCACATTGAGACATGCACAGATATAATAATTTTGGGCAAATGTAACAGTGCCATGTAAGGATCTCTTTAGGACACATTAAGGTTTCAGAACAGTACAGAAGAAACCAGGTGATAATTCATATGAGAACATTTTGTGTTCCTGTAGCTCAAGAGGGTTGGAGGGATAGTGAAAGAGAAAGTACTTTCAATGGATACAAAGCTACTCCTTGAAATGATGTATGATGACTGACTGGAAGTAGAACGTGGGTAAACAATGTGATGTCACTGGACCAGTCCCTTTCTTATTTAAAAGTTTCAGTTTCTGGGTTTTTTTGCTTGTTTGTTTGTTTGTTTTCCTACAGATATCCACATGCCATTTATTGAAACTGACTAGGTGGGCTATGACATGGGAAGGACTCTGTAGTAAGTACAGCCTGCCCACTCACCTTACAATTCTGTGTTCGAAGAAGCCCGTCGCTTCTCCTTCATTTGATTTATCATCTTTAGTAGCAATATATGCTTAGGGAAAAATAGAGAACATTTTTTTCTACTTCAATATGTATTTCTAATGGGGGGAAAGAGTTTAGCAAAGGCCTTTCAGCTTTTCCACATAGGAATCTGCATTTTTATGTAAATTATATTTATATAATGGGATTTGTTCTCCAAATTCTCTTATGGTCTGTATGGTTTCTTATGATTCATTTCATTTGCAGACACTACAGAAGATATGAAAACTGTTACTATGCAAGACTAAGGGCACTTATTTTTTTCTGTTATTGATTATAATAACGAAGTAGATGCATATCAATAACATATGCAGAGCAGACAATAGGTGTGTGGGTTGAAAGGGGAATTGGAAATAAAAGTGGAGATTGAATTATATCCCAGTGAGGCTGCTCATCTTTGTAGTGCTTATTCTTTCTTTTTTTGCGGTATGCGGGCCTCTCACTGTTGTGGCCTCTCCCGTTGCGGAGCACAGGCTCCAGACGCGCAGGCTCAGCGGCCATGGCTCACGGGCCCAGGCGCTCCGTGGCATGTGGGATCTTCCCGGACCGGGGCATGAACCCGTGTCCCCTGCATCGGCAGGCGGACTATCAACCACTGCGCCAACAGGGAAGCCCTGTAGTGCTTATTCTTTAAGAATTTTAAACCCCTAGGGACTTATTTCATGTTGACATTCAGTCAGAAGGCATTGCATTACACACCTGTCTCTATTTCAATCTAATTGAAGGTTATTTTATTCCTGATGAGTGCCCATATTGTTATAATGTATGAAATATGATTTATATTGGAATAACACAGGACTAATTTTTTTTTTGCTACCAGTTATCTCACTCTTGTATTTATGTCACACTCCTTCCTCCTTTGATAAGGCAAAGTGCTTTCATAAAATCTCATTTATTTTCATAAAATTTCTGAGGGATAGATTGGGCAGGTTTAAACTTTTTTTTCCACTATTGATTAGGAAGTTGGGACTTAGAAAGTGTTGCCCTTATACCACGTATTGGTTTGGGGCACAGTAAGTTGCCGTCATACTTGGTGGCAACCAGAAGATTAGGAGAAAAAAACCAAAAGTTTAATTTCTGTGAAGGTCAGAATATACAGCAGAACTCCATCAAAGCCAGTTTTATCAATTGTCTATTTGTCATTATTTGACTTGAGGCTGATTTGAAACTTTTATTTTCATTCTTTGTGGATTTTGTTCTTTGGGGTTGTTTTTTTGGTCACGCTGAGTGGCTTGTGGGATCTTAGTTCCCCGACCATGGATCGAACCCACACCCACAGCAATGAAAGCACAGAGTCTTAACCACTGGACCAGCAGGGAAGTCCCTGGATATTGTTATATAAACCCTTTCTTGGGGAACGCATTGAACTTGCCAGAGAAGAACAATTGAAAGGAATCTTGATAATTGCAAATGAACCTGATCTGTTGCTTAAAGAAGGTCCAACACAAACTCTACTTGAAACTAAATATGAGCAGTGAGTCCTACTATCTGGAGGTTTAGAATACACATGAGCAGGGCTTTAATATTTGTAGTACAAAACATGGTTTTAGCTAAAGGAAAATAAAACGAACAAAAACCAAATTTATCTCTGGGGTCTGTGAATATTTTTAACTCCAATTTCATCTTCCTGTTCTGAGTGGGAGGGAAGGAGTAAGTGTCCAGAGTAATGAAGAACTTCTGGAAAAGTATCGAGAGTTTTGAGACCCTGAAAAGACTATTGTGAAAGGACCAAAGACTCAAAGTTTAAATGAAGGCTCCATCCTTTGTTACTGATGGCATGTATGCAGCAGGCAGATAATAAGGTCAACTTACTGGTCTTGGTGGTGAACCACTCAGTTCACTATGCTTAGGTTCTTCAGTTCATGAATGTTCTTTTATGCTTTTATGTGGAACTAGCTTAGTCAGTTGAGCAAGCAGACCAGGCCCTTTTAAAGAAAACTGCTTTACTCTGTATTCAAGGCTTTTCTTTCTTTCTCTTTCTTTTCTTTTTTCCTTTTGTTGCACAAATTGTTCTTTTCCTTTCTCAGTCAACAGGCAGCCTTGGCTATGGCCATCCTCTGTTGAGGGCACTGAGGTGGCTTTGACACAGGAGCAGTGAGTGGGGTCTCCATCACTCACATGCTAGGACTCAAAGGATGGGGATGATTTCAGTTTGTGGAGGTGCAGCACGGTTATCTGAAAAAGTGTTCTTGTATCTGAAATGAGTATTCCAATGACTTGTTAATATTCTCACTTTACTCATATTAAACCCATCCTGACTAAAGGAATTTTTCTTACAACTTTATTCTCTGTTGCACGTAATAAATAATGAAATTTATCAACAAGACATTTCCACTTATAATTAGCATCTGTGATGCCTATGCGAAGAGGGAATTCAAAGTTTCTCTACCCTGATACCCCTTTTATAACCCTCTAGAGAGAAGTTAGGGCAAGAGCAATCACTCTCAAAAGCAGATGTGTTGTGCAAATGCTAGAACATCCTGGAAGGTTTTTCGATTCTTGTTTTTCCTAGAGCTGGTGTCCCCTAGGTGGGTTGCATGGATGTGTTTTCTTCTGTGTGTCTGGACTTAAGAATCTGGGCTCAGTCAGCCCTAGCCAGCTCTCACTTTCACTTTGCCCACATGCAGCCAAGTTTACTGCTACCATATCAGCCTGAAAAACCTAGGGCAGGTGGCCTGGTCCACTTTAATATAAGTTGAGTATTGAGTAATCTGCTCCGTCTTTCCCCTTGTCTCCATCTCCAATATCCCTGGCCCTAATGGGATGTGGATTTTCTTTTTCTTTGAGTTTTAAGATTCAAGATTTGAGTCTGGGTTTGAGGGGAAGAAGGATCCCCAAGTCTCTAACCAAGGCAAAAAACGGAATTTTCCTGTGGTCCAGCCCAATATCCTAGTTCCTACAATGGATTTTGGACCCAAAGCTTAAGCTAAATAATAAAGTATTTTGCATCTCTTTGCCCTCTTTATATATAAGTATAGCGTTCTCAGGAAGAAGGCTGTATTTTACTGTGATCTGGTGGAGAGAGAATTAGACAGACTTGGCTCTGCCACTGTAGTAAATGATTCAAACAAGTTATTTCACTTGAGCGTGAGTCTCCCAGCTGTAAACTGGTTGTTAAACGCTCTTTGGTTGTGAAGATTTATTACAATTTGTTAAGATTTAAAAATTATCTAGTACAGTGCCAGACACAGAACATGTGTCTATAATATGGAAACAAAGATGAAATGAGCACATTCTAGGCTAGGAAAAATGTTTGGCTACTATTAGATTTATTATATAGAAATGTGCTTTCTGCATGCTTGTAAGTGTCTAGCATTCCACTCACAAAGCCCAGGGGTGAGTACTCCTCAGGGCTG
Organism: Pseudorca crassidens; assembly: GCF_039906515.1. Classification (NCBI taxonomy): domain Eukaryota; kingdom Metazoa; phylum Chordata; class Mammalia; order Artiodactyla; family Delphinidae; genus Pseudorca; species Pseudorca crassidens. The sequence goes on from NC_090299.1 coordinate 116,277,116, forward strand.
CAGCAGCCTGGAGGAATGAAGAATAAAGCAGAGGTCACAGGACTGTGAAGCTCTCTTAAGGCCGAGCAGGCGGCAGTGGCTGGCTTGGATGAGCGCAATAGTTTTGTGAAGTCCCTGAAGACGAAGTGAGGAAGTGAGGGTATTTATCATGTCCAAATGGTGAGGCAGAGTGGAAATGAGAGAGTGAAAAACTTGTGGGGAAACTATCATACTAAGTCATGTTTGCCACCTGCTGGGGGTAGATTTATGGCTTACACCACACAGGACTTGACAGAGTGGGATTCCTGGGGCAGGGTCTGCATGTCTATCTGTTCATAGGATTTGTTTCCAAGGTTGCATCCTGCTTTCTTCCTGAGCATATTCCGCCTCTGTATCTCAGGTATCTGTTTTTCCCCTCTCTGTCTTAAAATCTTCTGACCACCATCACCCTTATCCTCTTTGACTTCCCAAGAGCTGCTGAAACTTAAAAGTCTCTCGTAGGCAGTCCCCACAGAGCGTGCTGTTGGGCTGTTGGCCCGCAGATGAGGCCTCACTCTTGTTGTGGATGCTGTGAGTCTCCTCAACATCCATTAACATCCTCCCCCATTAGCATCGACCCTGTCTCCAGCCTGGCTTGGTGTAAACCCAGAGGGCAATCCCCTCCTCCTGGCTACAGTTTTTAGTTAATGCACTAAAGCAAAAATTTACCAAAATATAACTTTTGGGGAGAAAAAGAATTATTTTAAGATCTGACTTTACAGTTTCAATTGTAAACCTCCCTGTCTCACCAAAGCTTTCAGCCGATGCTTTTAACACTAAAACCTTGTGCAAGTGGATTCTGGTGGCAAACAGGAAAGAGTTTTCAGTTTTACATCTGGGTTGACATGGTACAGAGTAAGAGTAAAACAATTCATAAGCTAAAGCTCAGAGTCAGAGGTTAATCTGAATCCATGACTCCATCCCTCTCAATGTTTGGAGTAGCTAGAGGAATGATCTCCTCTAGTGGGGTGTGATTCAAGCTTATTTTATTTGACCGGCCAGAAAGGATTTTTTTTTTTTTTTGGTAAAACCATTTGAGTTACATATAGGAGGGAAAAATTACAATATACATACTTTTGAATTTGTACAGATGCCAAACAAAATAATCTCATCTAGCATGAGATAGATTAAGGGTGGTGCTATTTCCAATTCCAAATTGAAGTCAGCAGGAAATAAATGATTACAATTGAACAATTTTGAGTGTAAACAGTTTCATCAGTCATGTTGTTGTTTTAAGCCACCTCTTGTGTCACTTTAGGGATGGACACCATTGGTTGTGTTTTCCTGGTTCAAATTCTAGAGGATGCACGTTTGTCTATGTTCTCACATTGGCTGCAGCCCATTCCTTGCGTTTCATATTTAGGAAAGTGGATATCTCTTTGTGAACCTAACACTTTGAGCTTGGGTTTACTATGTACCAGAAGTAACTGAATTTATTCTGTAAGTATAAAAAAACTAAGTCTTAACTAGAACAAAAATTTCAGAAAATGTCAGAGTTGTAAGGTGTAGCTTTTCAAGTTTATTTTCAGATTTGATACGGAAAAGAGAAACAGCTGTAGTATGTCTGCATTACTGGCATCATATGATTTATTTTTCATAGGAAAATAAAAATGAAATGGACCTTGAAATGAAAGTTGTTTGTTAACCAAATTTAAATTTAGACCTTATGGCAAGAAATATGGAAAAAAGGAAGAGCTGTCTCCAGCCATACTTAGCCACGTGCTGGCTGAGTCCCTCCACTTCCCTCAGGCTTCTCCGGCGAGCACTCCCTTTACACATCTCTTTCATAAAAATCCCCACCCCAATCTCCAACCAGGCACAGTAATATGTACAAATAATATATTAAAAATACATATACACACAACTATTCTTATTCCCAAGTGGAGATTTTGGGGTGTATATTTCAGATATGTAAAAACAGTGCTTTTCTGTTACTCTTGTTTTTGTCTAACTTGAATATTTGCAGCTGAGAATTCAGCCCAAGTATTATTTGTGCTGAGAGGGTACTCAACTATGGAATATAGTTTATCTGCTGTCTGTGAATCTATCCCATAGAGGTGGATTTCAATTAGATTGAGAAGTACTGAGAGATAAGTTTTTCATTCTGGAAAGGGTTGATTTTTGCACTGCTTGCTGGAGTTTCAGTCTCCTCTCGCATGGTAGATGTATGTCTCTAACCTACTCGAATAGTTTCTTGATCAATAGTTTCTTGTCTTTCAGGCATTCTCTAGCTGGGGGTCTTGGGAACTGATGAAGCAGCTTCTGGCGAAGACAACAGGAACCCACACCCAGAAGCCAGAGTCTTCTCTCTGCCCCTGTGGATTATTAGGCTACATTTTGCTGATTTTCTTTACTGCCCCCTATACGTGGAAAAACCTCTCTCTTCATTATAAGATATTTCACCTCCTTCCCTCCTTCCTTTTTCCACTTGCGGAGAAGCAGGGAAGAATGCCAGCTCTGGGGTCTGACTACCTGGGCTGAATGCTTCTTCCAACACTCTGGCCCTTAGAGCAAGTCCCTGGATCACTCTGAATTGGTTTCCTTATCTGTAAAAACATTTGCTGCTGTGAGGATTCAATGAGTTCATATGTGTAAGGCATTTAGAATAGTGCCTGGCACTTTGCAATTGCTCATAAATGTTAGTCAGTAGTTGTTAATAGCTAGTAGTTATTCTGACTCTACACAAGGCATTCTGAGGGCCACAGAGATGGGAAAGGGACAACTCTTGGTTCAAGGCGGGAGAAAAGATAGCTCCTCAGGAACCCAGAGGCCCCACCTTTGGAGGGGACCTCACTTTCCCATCCTTCTTCTTTGCCCCCATGTTTCATGCTGTCCTATCCCTGCCTTTGTCTTAGGAAGAGTCTTCCAAAGCTCATGCCTTGACTCCCAGGTGCTGTGACTGACATGTTCTATGAGGTGTGTCCTTCACATTCCCCCACCCCACCCCTCAAGCCCTTGACACTTTGGCTCTCTCTAAATGGCTACAGAGACCCCTTAACTCTGGACAAATCTTCCTTCCTTGCCTACACCAACTAAGTCAAATAACTAGTGCTATTTACTGAACTCTTAAGGTACCAAATTATTTTCAGGTTGAATGTTTCCCTTCTATCCTTAATTCAGTCTAAATTTAAGCCCGATTTACCTCGATTTTTCTTAAAACTGAGAAAATTGTTTTAAGAAATAGAAAATATCATAAAATGGGAAAGAACCAGAACACTTATGCAGATAAGCATTTCAATTAATATATTCTATATAAAAAAGAATGCTTCATAGTTGATATACAAAATAGTTTATTTTCCCTTTCCCTTTCTTTATAAAAAAAACTCATTTTCTTTTTCTGATAAAAGACGCTACACATGGACATTGAAGGCAATTTAGAAAACAGACTAAAGAAAAAGTATGAATTACCCCCAATCCCATATGAAGTGGGGCACTTTTAATATTTTCACAACCTCCGTGAATTAGAAAAAAAACACTATTTCTGCATTTTTTGAACATATATTGTGTATAATGTAATTCCCATTGTTTTTATTGTTGTAAATATATGTCTTCCACAAATCGCAAGTGTGCAAAAAAAAGTTTAAAATTTTTGCGTAGATGAGGGCAATTATTAAATATAAACCTAGATGCTTTCAAGGATTGTTAAAATCAATGTTGTGGAAAGAAGAAGGAAGGGACAATGGACAATTCCTCTTGTAATTCTTCTGGTCAAAATTATAATTAATTTTGGAGTCAGATTCACTCATTCCAATCATCTTATTATTTCAATAATGAGGAGACAGAGGCCCAGGGAGCTTATATGCATTGTTCAAGTTCACATGCTTTCTTAGTTCTCTCTTTTGCTGAATTGTCCTGTCAATGATCCCTGCATTGACTCCTCCATTTCTCTGGGTAAGTTACACAGATTCTGCTTTTCTGACAGTGCATGTGAGTAGGTTTTCCTGGAAATGTAATGTGAATCTTCTATCTTCTGTATTTATAACAGTTTTTTTTGTTTAGGTTAACTTATTCAATATCCATTCTATCTTGATGATTTCATTTCTGAGAATTTCGCATTGCCTAGTGTGATCTAAAGCTGATGGGTGCATTTAGCACCATAATTTCAAGAACTATCCTGGGACATTTATATTCAAGCAGTTTCTTTGTGAAATGCTTTCCCATCATTCCTGTCTCCCAGCCAGGAATAGATGGCTTACTATGCCTCAGAATTTAACAAATTCCCAGTTGAAGAGTCAGCATCTAATTGAATTAATGAAACAGTATAGATGGATGAGAAATATATTGGCCACACCAAAAAAATGTCAGCATAATCTCTGAACAGAATTCAGGGAAGCTCAAAATACTCCACAATTTCCAAAATCATTCAGAGAAAGCCCATTAGTCTTGGGTTCAGCACTGTACTGCGGAAGTCAATTATTATTATTAAAACATCTAAATCTGTGCAATTCCTGCATTTCAGCTCTCATATTACTGTTGTCTTCTCTTTTTATTGCTAAAACCAATCTTGAAAGAAAAGAAGTTGTTACCTATACTATAGTTGCATTTACCATAGCCTGTTGGTGATTGTTTTCTGGCTCTTTTATGATTCCTTTTTTTTTTTTCTTTTTGATGTAGACTATTTTTAAAGTCTTTACTGAATTTGTTACAGTATTGCTTCTGATTTATGTTTTAGTTTTTTTGTCGCGAGGCATGTGTTCCATCCCAACCAGGATTTTGGTTTTTCTGGACCAGGTTTTTTGGTCGCAAAGCATGTGCTCCATCCCGACCAGGGATGGAACCCCCACCCCCTGCACTGGAAGGAGAAGTCTTAACCACTGGACCTCCAGGGAAGTCCCTGTCCTCTGGCCCTTTAGAAATAGATTTTTTCTTTTTCTTTTTTTATTGAAGTATAATTTACATACAATGTTATGTCAGTTTCAGGTGTACGAAATAGTGATTCAACATTTATATATATTATGAATTGATCACCGTGATAAGTCTAGTAATCTGTCACTGTGCAAAGTTATTACTATATTATTGACTATATTCCCTATGCTGTACATGACATTCCCATGAATTATTTGTCTTATAACTGGAAGTGTGTATCTCTTAATTCCCTTCACCTATTTTGCCCAGCCCTGTACCCCCTGCCCTCCAGTGACCACCAGTTTATTCTCTGTATTTATGAGTCTGCTTCTGTTTGTTTTATTTGTCCATTGTTGGTAATTTCTTTCCAGTGTAATATTGCTATTTCTGTGCATCTGTACAGAATGGATTATTTCAAGGACTTATGAGTTAAAGAGACACATCTAGATTTCAGAAGAAACAGATTATCCCTGAAAATTCAAATCAAATCAAGTCAATAGGCCTTGAAGCAAAAGCCAAAAGTAGTTTGGAGGAATGTGAAAAGAGGTGGTTGAGTGAAAGTTGCTGGTGAGTTCCTAGAGGTACACAGGCATAAGTAGGACCTGAAGATCAGAAGAAATTAGCTTTGGTGGGTGTCTAGAAAATTCATTTGGCGGAGCTAGGCCTGGGGTGCGAGCAGGGTAGCTTTAAAATGGGAATACAAATTTCTTAGGAGCAGAGGGACATAACCACCCACATTTCCTCCTTACTGCCAGCTGGAAAAATGACGTGATGCATGGAGCTCAAGCAGCCTCATTGGACCATGAGATGAGGGTCACACTCAGGGAAGTGAAAAAGCTACAAAGAGGCTAGGTCCCTGCCAACTTTATGGAACGCTCATGTTTACTCTTTACTCCCCAAATTCCATACTTCTGTGGAAGAAATGGACCTCATGTGTTTAAATCATTATTGAGTTGGGTGTTCTGCCTTTTGAGCTGAATCTAATCCAGAAAGTTATACCACACATGCTTCTTTTCACTTTCCAGATTCCAAAATGTTCTTTCTATAATTTCTCTCCTGCTCTCCATGTCCTTATATATTTATTTACCAAAACAAAATAAAAAGTACTTCTTTTTGAAATTTTATTGAAATTTTAATGAGCTTTCAGTAGAAAATGCCTATAAATATATGTGTCCAGTCTACCATCTTTAATAAAAAAAAAAAAAAACCCCAAAAAACTGTCTTGATACAAATTACAAAACAGAAATAGACTGACAGACATAGAAAACAGACTTAAGGTTACCAAAGCAGTTAATAGTGGGGTGGGTGGGGAGACAAATTAGGATTTGGGATGAGCTACTATATATGAAATAAACAACAAGGACCTACTATATAGCACAGGGAGTGATATTCAATATCTTGTAACAACATATAATCGAAAATAATCTGAAAAAGAATATATATATATATATATGACTGAATCACTGTGCTGTATATCTGAAACCAACACAACATTGTAAATCAAATATACCTCAATTAAAAAAACAAAATTAAATAAACCATAATGTTATAAAAGACCACAGATCCCTACAATATAAAAACAATAATAATCTTGTGTAGCATATTTGAAGGCTGCTAATAGAGTACACCTTAATATTTCTCATCTCAAGAAAAAAATTGTAACCGTGGTGATACTGACTAGACTTATTATGGCAATCATTTCGAAATATATACAGATATTATATCATTGTGTTGTATACCTGAAAAAAATATAATGTTTTATGTCAATTATACCTCAATAAAATTTTTAAGATAATAAGCACTAAAAATAAGAAGTCTGTTCTGTTGAATTATGACATAAAATCAAATAATAAAATCTGTATTTGTCAGTAAGTGCCACCCTCAGGAAAACAGTCTGGTTAAGAGCAGGGGCTATGTGCCACATGAAGCAGCTGACTGAGCTGGAAAAGCTTGGCCTTTAGGGGCTTATCTGTATGTGTCTCACTTCTCTGTGTCTCACTTTCCTCCTCTATAAATTTGTGATAATACCTACTTCACATAATGTCTGACATACTTTCCATTGGCCTCAACTCTTTCTCTGTACTTCTGTGTCCCATTTCTCTGCTGACCTGTAAAGACCACATCAGCTTGGCTCCCAAGCCTGTATTCCGGACAAGGGGAAGCACTGTCAGGAGACGGGAAGTAAGGAGGAGTGAGAATTCAGGGGAAGTCTCCCTCCTGCCCCATGACTTTGCAGGGAACTTCCCTGACTACAGCTCAGGTTGAACAAACCTCCTCTGGCCCTGGGTCACCCAGGAATACTGTGCCTCCTGTACCCCTTTATGTCAGGGGCTGATGACTTTCTTCCCAGGATGCACCCACAAGATTCATCCTTCTTGGTTCCCTATATCCTGCCCGCTCCTCTGTAAATAGTACCTTCATAAAAAAATGCCTTCAAAAATCCTAGCTAAGCGTGCCATCTGTTTCCTGTCAGGACTTGGATTGAATACACTGATCAATAAATACTATTTTTTTAAACATCTTTAGTGGAATATAATTGCTTTACATTACTATATAACAAAGTGATTCAGGTATATGTATACATATATCCCCATATCCCCTCCCTCTTGGGCCTTCCCCCCACCCTTCCTATTCCACGGCTCTAGGTGGACACAAAGCACCGAACTGATCTCCCTGTGCTATGCAGCTGCTTCCCACTAGCTATCTGTTTTATATTTGGTAGTATACATATGTCCATGCCACTCCCTCACTTTGTCCCAGCTTCCCCTTCCCCTTCCCCGTGTCCTCAAGTCCATTCTCTACATCTGTGTCTTTATTCCTGTCCTGTCTCTAGGTTCCTTTTTTTTTTAGATTCCATATATGTGTATATACATACAGTATTTGTTTTTCTCTTTCTGACTTACTTCACTATGACAAACGCTAGGTGCAACCACTTCACTACAAAAAACTAAGTTTCATTCTTTTTCATGGCTGAGTAATATTCTATTGTATATATGTGCCACATCTTCTTTATCAATTCATCTGTCAATGGACACTTAGGTTGTTTCCATCTCCGGGCTATTGTAAATAGAGCTGCAATGAACATTTTGGTACATGACTCTTTTTGAATTCTGGTTTTCTCAGGCTATATGCTCAGCAGTGGGATTGCTGGGTCATACGCTAGTTCTATTTTTATACTTTTAAGGAACCTCCATACTGTATAGTGGCTGTATCAACTTACATTCCCACCAACTGTGCAAGAAGGTTCCCTTTTCTACACACCCTCTCCCACATTTATAGTTTGTAGATTTTTTGATCATGGTCATTCTGACGAGTGAGAGGTGATACCTCATTGTAGTTTTGATTTGCATTTCTCTAATGATTAATGATGTTGAGGATCCTTTCCTGTGTTTGTTGGCAATCTGTATATCTTCTTTGAAGAAATCTCTATCTAGCTCTTCGGCCCATTTTTGGATTGGGTTGTTTGATTTTTGATATTGAGCTGCATGAGCTGCTTGTATATTTTGGAGATTAGTCCTCTGTCAGTTGCTTCATTTGCAAATATATTCTCCCATTCTGAGGGTTTTCTTTTAGTCTTGTTTATGGTTTCCTTTGCAGTGCAAAAGCTTTTAAGCTTCATTAGGTTCCATTTGTTTATTTTTGTTTTTATTTTCATTTCTCTAGGAGGTGAGTCAAAAAGGATCTTCCTGTGATTTATGTCATAGAGTGTTCTAGGTTTTCCTCTGAGTTTGATAGTGTCTGGCCCTACATTTAGGTCTTTAATCCATTTTGAGTTTATTTTTGTTTATGGTGTTAGGGAGTGTTCTAACTTCAATGTTTTACTTGTTAAAGTACAGTTTTCCCAGCACAACTTATTGAAAAGGCTGTCTTTTCTCCATTGTATATTCTTTCCGCCTTTATGAAAAATAAGGTGACCTTATGTGTGTGGGTTTATCTCTGGGCTTTCTATCCTATTCCATTGATCTATATTTCTGTTTTTGTGCCAGTACCATACTGAGTTGATTACTGTAGCTTTATTGTAGAGTCTGAAGTCTGAGAGCTTGATTCCTCCTACTCCATTTTTCTTTCTCAACATTGCTTTTGCTCTTCAGGGTCTTTTGTGTTTCCATACAAATTGTGAAATTTTTTCGTTCTAGTTCTGTGAAAAATGCCAGTGGTAGTTTGAGAGGGATTGCATTGGATCTGTACATGTCTTTGGGTAGGAAAGTCATTTTCACAATGTTGACGCTTCCAATCCAAGAACATGGTATATATCTCTCCATCTGTTAGTATCATCTTTAATTTCTTTCATCAGTATCTTTTAGTTTGCTGTATACAGGTCTTTTATCTCCTTAGGTAGGTTTATTCCTAGGTATTTTATTCTTTTTGTTGCAATGGTAAGTGGGAGTGTTTCCTGAATTTCTCTTTCAGATTTTTCATCATTAGGGTATAGGAATGCCAGAGATTTCTGTGCATTAATTTTGTATCCTGCAACTTTACCAAATTCATTGATTACTTCTAGTAGTTTTCTCATACAGTCTTTAGGATTCCCTATGTATAGTATCATGTCATCTGCAAACAGTGACACCTTTACTTCTTCTTTTCTGATTTGGATTCCTTTTATTTCTTTTTCTTCTCTGATTTCGCTGTGGATAAAACCTCCAAAGCTATGTTGAATACTAGTGGTGAGAGTAGACAACCTTGTCTTGTTCCTGATCTTAGTGGAAAGGCTTTCAATTTTTCACAATTAAGAATGATGTTGGGTTTCCCTGGTGGCACAGTGGTTGAGAGTCCGCCTGCCGATGCAGGGGACGTGGGTTCGTGCCCCGGTCCGGGAAGATCCTTCATGCCGCAGAGCTGCTGGGCCGTGAGCCATGACCGCTGAGCCTGCACGTCCAGAGCCTGTGCTCTGCAACAGGAGAGGCCACAACAGCGAGAGGCCTGCGTACTGCAACAAACAAACAAACAAACAAAAACAATAAAAAAGAATGATGTTGGCTGTGAGTTTGTCATATATGGCCTTTATTATGTTGAGGTAAGTTCTCTCTGAACTTACTTTCTGAATTGTTTTTATCATAAATGGGTGTTGAATTTTGTCGAAAGCTTTCTCTGCATCTATTGAGATAATCATATGGTTTTTATCCTTCAGTTTGTTAATATGGTGTATCACATTGATTGATTTGCATGTATTTAAGATTCCTTGCATTCCTGGGGAAAAACCCCCAATTGATCATGGTGTATGATCCTTTTAATGTGTTGCTGGATTCTGTTTGCTAGTATTTTGCTGAGGACTTTTGCATCTATGTTCATCAGTGATATTGGCCTGTAGTTTTCTTTCTTTGTGACATCTTTGTCTGGTTTTGGTATCAGGGAGATGGTGGCCTCATAGAATGAGTTTGGGAATGTTCCTCCCTCTGCTATATTTTGGAGGAGTTTGAGAAGGATAGGTGTTAGCTCTTCTCTAAATGTTTGATAGAATTCGCCTATGAAGCCATTTGGTCCTGGGCTTTTGTTTGTTGGAAGGTTTTTAATTACAGTCCCAGTTTCAGTGCTTGTGATTGGTATGTTTATATTTTCTGTTTCTTCCTGGTTCAGTCGTGAAAGGTTTGCATTTCTAAGAATTTGTCCATTTCTTCCAGATTGTCCATTTCATTGGCATGTTGTTCCTTGTAGTAATTTCTCATGATCCTTTGTAATTCTGCGGTGTAAGTTGTTGCTTCTTTTTCATTTCCAATTCTATTGATTTGAATTTTCTCTCTCTTTTCTTGATGAGTCTGGTTAATTAATGGTTTATCAATTTTGTTTATCTTCTCAAAGAACTAGCTTTTAGTTTTATTGATCTTTGGTATTGTTTCCTTCATTTCTTTTTCATTTATTTCTGATCTGAGCTTTATGATTTCTTTTCTTCTCCTAACTTTGGGGTATTTTTTGTTCGTCTTTATCTAATTGCTTTAGGTGTAAGCTTAGACTGTTTATTTGAGATGTTTCTTGTTTCATGATGTAAGATTGTATTGCTATAAATTTCCCTCTTAAAACTGCTTTTGCTGCATCCCATAAGTTTTAATTCATCATGTTTTCATTGTCATTTGTTTCTAGGTATTTTTTGATTTCCTCTTTGATTTCTTCAGTGATCCCTTGGTTATTATGTAGTGTATTGTCGAACCTCCATGTGTTTATATTTTTTACAGATTTTTTCCTGTAATTCATATCTAGTCTCATAGCACTGTGGTCGGAAAAGATACTTGATACGATTTTATTTTTCTTAAATTTACCAAGGCTTGATTTGTGACCCAAGATACGATCTATCCTGGAGAATGTTCCATGAGCACTTGAGAAAAATGTGTATTCTGTTGTTTTTGGATGGAATGTCCTATAAATATTAAGTCCATTTTGTTTAATATATCATTTAAAGCTTGTGTTTCCTTATTTATTTTCATTTTGGATGATCTGTCCATTGGTTAAAGTGGGGTGTTAAAGTCCCCTATGATTGTGTTACTGTCGATTTCCCCTTTTATGCCTGTTAGCATTTGCTATGTATTGAGGTGCTCCTATGTTGGGTGCATAAATATTTACAATTGTTATATCTTTTTCTTGGATCGATCCCTTGATTATGTAGTGTCCTTCCTCGTCTCTTGTAAGTGTCTCTATTTTTAAGTTTATTTAGTCTGTTATGAGAATTGCTACTCCAGCTTTCTTTTGATTTCCAGTTGCATGGAATATCTTTTTCTGTTCCCTCACTTTCAGTTAGTATGTGTCCCTGGGTCTGAACTGAGTCTCTTATATGCAGCATATATATGGGTCTTGTTTTTGTATCCATTCAGCCAGTCTATGTCTTTTGGTTGGAGCATTTAACACATTTACATTTAAGGTAATTATCGATATGTATGTTCCTATTACCATTTTTAAAATTGTGTTGGGTTTGTTATTGTAGGTGTTTTCCTTCTCTTGTGTTTCCTGCCTAGAGAAGTTCCTTTACAGTTGTTGTAAAGCTGGTTTTGTGGTGTTGAATTCACTTAGCTTTTGCTTGTCTGTAAAGGTTTTAATTTCTCCCTCTAATCTGAATGAGATCCTTGCTGGGTAGAGTAACTTTAGTTGTAGGTGCTTCCCTTTCATCACTTTAAATACGTCCTGCCACTCCCTTCTGGCTTGCAGAGTTTCTGCTGAAAGATCAGCTGTTAACCTTATTGGGTTCCCTTGTATTTGTTGTTTTTCCCTTGCTGCTTTTAATTTTTTTCTTTGAATTTAATTTTTGATAGTTTGATTAATATGTGTCTTGGTGTGTTTCTCCTTGGATTTATCCTGTATGGGACTCTCTGCACTTCCTGGACTTATTTCCTTTCCCATATTAGAGAAAGTTTCAACTATAATCTCTTCAAATATTTTCTCAGTCCCTTTCTTTTTCTCTTCTTATTCTGGGCCCCTTATAATTCAAATGTTGGTGTGTTTAATGTTGTCCCAGAGGTCTTTGAGACTGTCCTCAATTCTCTTCTTTTTTCTTTATTCTGCTCTGTGGTAATTATTTCCACTATTTTATCTTCAGGTCACTTATCGTTCTCCTGCTTCAGTTATTCTTCTCATGATTCCTTCTAGAGAATTTTTAATTTCATTTTTTCTGTTGTTCTTCCTTGTTTGCTCTTTAGTTCTTCATGTCCTTGTTAAATGTTTCTTGTATTTTCTTCATTCTATTTCCATAATTTTGCATATCTTTAATAACAGTACTCTGAGTTCTTTTTCAGGTAGACTGCCTATTTCCTCTTCATTTGTTTGGTCTGGTGAGTTTTTACTTTGCTCCTTCATCTGTTGTATATTGGAAGATAATTGCTGTTTACTATATAGAATACTCAGTGTGGATGAACAGTGAAAACATAGCCCACGGTGACTGGAGCAGGCCCCTCTGCTGGGGACCCCATCCCTACCCCGTGGACCAGGCTGGCAACATCTACCCCTCCCTGGATCCCCGAGCCTTTTGCATAATGCTGAAGTGGGGGAGCTGCAGGCAGTGAAGTCCATTGACTCAAAGCAAAGACTTGGATGAGCACTGGGGGTATGGCAGCAGTGGAGCAGTTGGGCAGGCCCCTACAGGCTAGGTGGGGGAGCAGCAAAAGTGGAGGAAGCCAGGAGCTAGGGAGATGGTGTCTATTTCTGTTTTCTGAAAACGGGCACACAGGGACCTGCAGGCAGTCAGGAAGCAGCTGAGGTGGGCCATGTGCTGACATCTTTCTCATCACCCGGCTTGGAGGCTTCCAGCAAAGGGTCCCCGGGACTCATCTCCTCCTCCTCCTTGGCCTCGTTGGACTTGGAGTTGGGGATCCAGAGGCTGGAGTTGATGCAGTGATGCCTGTGGTACTTCATGTCGGTGGGGTCCATCTTGCTGATGGCATCTTGTAGAATCTGCACATCATTCACCTCAAAGCATTTCTGGAGTTCCTCAGGGAGGGACTCGTATACCTTGATGGGGTCCAGGCTGCTCAGCCAAGCTGCTGCTTGCACTCTTCCTCCTCGTACTCCTTCATGACCTTTTTTTTTCCTTCATGACCTTCTTGATGCGCAGCTTGGCCCGGCCCTGCACGTAGTCTTTGAAGGCCTCCAGCTTGTCATTGAAGCCTTCCATGTACTGACGGTTGGCAGTCTTGATCTTGGTGAAGAATTGCCAGAAGCAGGCACGAGGGTCCACCTTCAGGCTCTTGGCCAGCTCCAGGATGAACTGCATGACAATGGTCTGGTGGGTCACCTGCTCCATCAGTGCACATTTCTCCTCCACCTTTAGGTCAAAGCACAAAATAACCAGGTAAGTTGGTGGTCTCCTCGCACACCAGGTGGACGTTGTCCAACAGGTACTTCTGGCTGTCATCCCAGCAGCAGAGCATGCTGAAGTGCTTGATCTGTTTCTCATACTTTTCCATGAAGGCTTTGTGTTTCTGCTCCCTCACCTCCTCCAACTCCACCTCCGCTTGCTCAGGCTTGGTATTGACTATGCTCTTGCTGAAGCCGTCCTTGCTGAGCGGGTCCACGTTCCAGGGCATGCTCTTCTCCTTCTTGCACATCTCCTCTAGCTTCTGCTCCCAGCTCCGCTCCTCCTTGCACAGCTGCTGTGCCTCAGCCTACAACCGTTACAGCTCGGCCCTGCTGCCCACGCCCTTGGCCACCTCCAGCCCCTTCAGCTTCCACTGGCACTCAGACACCTGTCTTCTCATTTTGCTTAACTTACTGTGTTTGGGGGTCTCCTTTTTGCCAGCTGCAGGTTCGTAGTTCCCATTGTTTTTGGTGTCTGACCCTAGTGGGTAAGGTTGGTTCAATGGGTTGTGTAGGCTTTCTGGTGGAGGGGACTGGTGCCTGTGTTCTGGTGGATGAGGCTGGATCTTGTCTTTCTGGTGGACAGGACCATGTCCGGTGGTGTATTTTGGGATGTCTGTGACCTTATGATTTTAGGCAGCCACTCTGCTAATGGGTGAGGACGTGTTCCTGTTTTGCTAGTTGTTTGGCATGGGGTGTCCAGCATGGGAACTTGCTGCTCATTGAGTGGAGCTGGGTCTTAGCATTGAGACGGAGATCTCTGGGAGACCTCTCGCCAATTGATATTACATAGGGCCAGGTTGGCTCTGGTGGCTTAATGTCCTGAATTTGGCTCTCCCACCTCAGAAGTTCAGGCCTGACACCTGGCCGGAGCACCAAGACACTGTCAGCCACATGGCCGCAGACGTAAGGAGTTTCTTGCCTTTTGGGAAGTCTGAGGTCTTCTGCCAGTGTTCAGTCGGTGTTCTGTAGGAGTTGTTCCACATGTGGATGTATTTTTGATGTACTTTGGGGGAGGAAGGTGATCTCAATGTCTCACTCCTCTGTCTTTTTCTTTCTTTTTTTTGGTCACAGTTAAAAAATGTCATTCATGAATATTTTAAAATATTATGGACAATGTATCCTAATATTGATGTATTTTTGAAATGAAATTCTGCTGCTTTTTGTGTCAACTAATTCATGGGTGATTAAGTTGTTCAAGTTTTCTAGTTTGCACACCAAGGGGCCATTAAAAATTAGCAAGTGAGTGAAATAATGAGCCTTGACTTTCTCAACTGTAATAATCTAAATGTAAGTGTTTCATTCTAGAACTAGCATGTCCTTTCATTTTATGAGTAATACATACAAATTAATTAATCCAAATCTGGATTTGGTATATAAATACCCAGGGAGAGATTTATGTATTGATATAAAAATGCAAATATTTGAAGTGAAAATGTGGAAAGTGGCCATCAGATAACTAAAGCCTTCAATGTGCTGACATCTGGTAGCTGTCTGGAAAATTTACAATCAAAACTGGACTAGAACATGAGAGAAGTAAAAGGAAAAGAACCTTTGGGAAAATGTATCACTAAACAGCACTAACACGGTATGACAGGTGTCTTGAGTAGAAGTGACTGAGAGAATGCTAATGCCTTGAGGATGCAGTGTCTGGGGGGACTTGGACATCTTGGCCTCCTGAGGAATTCAGGTAGGTTATCACAACATGAATAAATCTTAGGTACATAAAGTGTAACAAGAAATAGCCATGAATTAACGGGCTGGTCGTCCCCAGATCACTAAATTGCAGAGGCAAATGGAATGGGGTTTATACAAAAGAAGAACAAGAGCAATCTGTTCTTATCACTTCACTAAGGATTTACAACAATAAGGGGACAGAAGGAATTCTGTAATTATTCCTTCACTCATTCATTCCTTTAATGCATTTTTAGAGCACATCTGATGTTCAGAGCATGACAGCGACCATCTAATATTTGCTTGACCTTTTTTGTCTCTAGTTTTATCCATCGTACCCCTCTTCCAGAAAGCAAATTCCATTTTGCTGAGTTACCTTTCCATCCAAATTCTTAGTGGCACAGCCAATCTCACCTCTGGGAATCTTTCCCTGGACAGAAAAGCACCAAATGTAAAGATATATGAACAAGAAAAATGGATTGCAGCCTTTTTTATAGGGGCAAAACCTGTAAACAAAAGGAATATTCATCAGTGGGAGAATGAATGAATATACTGTGGCTTATCTATGACATGAAAAAGTATGCAGCTTTTTTAAAGAATGATTTCAATCCATACCAATGAACCTGAAGGAACTTCTACAACTTATTGTTGACTTACAAAAGCAATAGGGAGAGATGTATATATAATGAATTCTACTTTTGTAAAACAATGACTTAAAAATTTCCCTATAATGTGTGTTTATATATGATTATATGCCCTGGGAAAGGTATGGGGAGATGCACACTTGGCAGTTAAAAATGACAAGGTGGAGAGAGGACATAAAAAATAAAAGATTTAAGATGTCACATTCAAAAACAGCATGTTTCATATATCATTTAAGTAAAAATTTAAGCTATGTGTTATGTAGGTATAAAATGTTAATGGTAGTTATCTCAGGGTGGTGGAACTTTAATTTACATGGCTTTCATTTTCTTCCTTACACTGTAAATTTTTTTCAACTTTACAGTATTAAAAATCTGTTAATATTACAAAAAAAAATTTTTTTTTAATTTTATAGTAAACCACCAGGCCACAGATTCCTTACACTAGACTCATAAAAAAAAAGTCCTGAATAGTGGGCTGCTTTCCATATTTTATTTTTCTATTATTTTTATTGAAGTATAGTTGATTTACAATATTATATAAGTTACAGGTGTACATTATAGTAATTAATAATTTTTAAAGGTTATACTCCATTTACAGTTATTATAAAATATTGGCTATATTCCCCGTGTTGAACAATATATGTTTGTAGCTTATTTTATACCTAATAGTTTATACTTCTTAACCCCCCACCCCTATATTTGCCCTCCCCTATTCCCTCTCCCCACTGGTAACCACTAGTTTGTTCTCTATATCTGTGAGTCTGCTTCTTTTCTGTTTTATTCACTAGTTAGTTGTATTTTTTAAATTCCACATATAAGTGATATCATACAGTATTTGTCTTTCTCTCTCTGACTTATTTCATTTAGCATAATGCCCTCTAAGCCCATCCATATGGCTGCAAATGGCAAAATTTCATTCTTTTTTTATGGCTAATATTCCATTGTGTATATATGTACCACATCTTCTTTATCCATTTATCTGTTGATGGACACTTAGGTTGCTACCATATTTTATCAATTGTAAATAATACTGCTATGAATATTGGGGTACATGTATCTTTTCTAATTAGTGTTTTTATGTTTTTCAAATATATACCTTTTGGATATATATGCTTCCCATATTTTCTTCCCACAGGAAGATGTGGGCCAATGATACTAATGTTGATGCTGATTTTCCACTGGCCATGTGACTACAATGTTACACTGTCTTCTGCACATCTTATTCAAGCTTCACCTTATCATTTGTTTGGACTTAATTTCGCTATGGAAACCAACATATTCATTAGAGCTTATGTGAATGTTATTCACAGAGACTGGAAAGAATCATGTAAATGTTTTCCCAGACATTGCTGCCCCTAAGTGATCATTCTGCCAAAAGCAGGCCTGATATCTACCTCTCCTACCCCTTACTAAGCTCATAACAGAACAATGTAATGATGACCTCCCTCTTATTGTTCTATAGATCTTGAGGACCTCAGCTAAGCATGCACATTCCAGTGGTCGTAAGTTAACCAGGACCTGGTTAGCTTTGCAGAGCAAGGTGGCAGAAAAGCTCCATTTATTTTGTTCTAACAGAGAGAACTAAATATAATGATAACAAAAGCTTTTTACTAATGTTAAAAAGGAATTTTAACTTTTCATAAGCATTATATAGGGCACAGTCAAGAGTTTAAAAGTTCACTCAGACACTTTATGCTGAGTATAAACCAAGTAAACCAAATAAGCTCCCAATGGGTGAGGCTCCTGGAGGTGGGATTTGTAATGCCAATGAATACCCAGCAGTGGCACCAGAAACAGAGAGGAGTTTATCCATCAAACATGATTGTCCCTCCTCCAAGAGCAAGCAGCACTGTAAAAGTCACAGGCCAATTGACCTCCAAGGAGGTCCAACCCATGATGATTTCTGAATTAATTAGGTATGTTGCTTTCTAGTTTTCTGCATACATCATCCCCTGAATTTAACACATTTGTTGAGTATTTAACTGTGTTCTAATTTTTTTTTTTAGTAGATAAGAAAAGTGAAGCAGACAGATTTAAAAACTTATTTAAGCAAAACAGCTGACAAGGGCTTCCCTGGTGGCTCAGTGGTTGAGAGTCCTCCTGCTAATGCAGGGGACACGGGTTCAAGCCCTGGTCTAGGAAGATCCCACATGCCGCGGAGCAACTAGGCCCGTGAGCCACAACTACTGAGCCTGCGCGTCTGGAGCCTGTGCTCCGCAACACGAGAGGCCGCGATAGTGAGAGGCCTGCGCACCGCGATGAAGAGTGGCCCCCGCTCACTGCAACTAGAGAAAGCCCTCGTACAGAAACAAAGACCCAATGCAGCCAAAATAAATAAGTTAATTAATAATTTTTAAAAAATCTGACAAAATAAATTAAAATTTGTTGTCTGTGTGACCTTTCCAGAATGCAAGCTCCCTGAGGGCAGGAGCATTTTTTACTATTCATTTCTGTATCTCTAGTGCCTGGGACACTCGCCAGCACATGAGAGGCTTTCGGTAAATATCTGTTGGATGGATGAACGACTCCGTTCATTAGAGTATTGTCCTTTATATTCTATTAAAAAAATTGAAGGAAGTTTATTGATATGGGGTGTCCAGAGCCTGCAGAAAGAAACACAGCATAGATTAAACCAATTACTTTTAATTCCAAATGCTTTAAATGCAAACATTCCCCATTGATTAGAAGACAGGGTTGTAAAAAATGTAATTACACATTCATTTTGATGAGTCCTTTCACCTGTTCTTCTTGTGCACATATCTTTATAATAATTCTCATAGTGGAAAACTGCAGGGAGTCCCATGGCAACAGGGCCTATGCTTTGCCAAGAAGAGACACATAGGTTCCCTCATTTTGTGATTTAATTTACCGATGAAGCAGGGAAGAGGAACTACAGGAAGAGATAAAAAGGAAAATCATTATCTCACTGAATCATCGATATTTTCTAGGTGGATGCATCCATGGAGTTAATAAACTGGTAGGCAGTTCTGATGTATTCACTGTCCTCCCTATCCTCTCTGCAAATATGGAGACACACCCTCAGCCCTAGCAACTCCCAGAGCCACCCACAACAGGAATGCATCACTGAGCACCCACATCATCCTTTGGCTTCTCTCTCTGAGCTTCCTGATTCCCTTCCTGTTTTCTGATTGCTGCTTCCCTGCCCATCTCTCTCCCTGCCCTCTCAATGCCATCACCCTACAAGGTTCCGTCATAGTTCTTGGCATCTGGGCACCCCAGCACAGTGGCCCCTTACCCCTTGCCACAGCATCAACACTTCCACTTTTGCAAATCTGGATCTCCAGCCCCAACTCTCTCAAGGGCCCAAGGCCAGCATTTCCAACTTTGTGCTTGTCATCTTCCAGAAGGGAAGGTACGTCACAGGTCAAACACTGCAGAAAGGTGGACAAAGGGAAGAACTGAGATAACACTTTGGGATCTAGGAGATCATTGATGATGTGCAGGAGAGCATTTCTGTAAAGCACTGAGAGAAGCCATATTAGGAAGCTGTGTATTGACCACCCAGCCAAAAACCACTTGCCTAACCTGTAATCTCTCCATATTTTGACATTACCCCTTTTATCGATACAACCTTTTTTTTCCTACTCCTCATTAACTCAGAATCTCAGTCACTCTCACACTTTCCTTCCTATCTTTATTACTAATATTACCTATGTTTCATCCATTTACAGAGGCTCAAGTTTCGCCCTCTCTGCTAGTGTCTCAGATCCTTCTGAATTACTGGGTTCAGTGGATCATACTGAACCACTGCACCTTCATATACCCTAGTCTATTATCCTTTTCTTGTGACGTGAACCTAATTTAGTTTGACCATATGCACTTCTTAGGATAGACCATGTTTGTAGGTAATCCTACAAAGTTTTATTTGATATGGAGAGTTAGCTTCTCCCCCACAACCTCTCCACTGGGCTATAATAAAAGCAAGTCTCAGAACAAATTCTCTCATATAAATATAATTATTACACAAATATTCATTAGCAGGTAGGCAAACAAATGTTCATATAATCTGTTGGAAGCTCCATGAATTCCAGTTCTTTATGTTTTTACTGTTCTAATTACCTTCATACAGTAAATGTCTAATCAAGGCAAAATGATAATATTTCAAGGCAGAATTCTGTTTCCTTTACAGTTGGCATCAGGAAACCAGAACCCTTTGACTTAATTGCTGGACCCAGAATAATTAAGGATTAAATCTTGAACGTCATGCCTGCTAGCCTTGCTCTTATATCCTGTTCATGCAAGGGTAGAAGGACAGAGCGTGTCTTTAGGTTATGCTAACCAATCTACACAATTTGAATACCTTTAATTTCACCAGTGAGAACCCATTTCTGACATTTAGCATGTTATTAAGCAAGATATCTGATGTCAACTGATTTTATTTGTTTAACACTTATACAGCATTTACTACGTGGCATATACTACTCTAAAAATGATATCCATATTAATTCATTTAATCCTCTTAGCAGCCTATAAGGCGGCCACTAGTATTATTCCCCTTTTACAGATTCAGAAACTGAAGTGCAGGTAAGTTAAATTCCTGAGATTTTATAACTAGTAAATAAAAGAGCCAGGATTCCAATGGAGGCAGTCTGATTCCAGGGTTCACAGTCTCCACAAATCCTCTGCCCCTCTGGACAAAAGAAGCATTTATAGATGTTACCTCTGGAATATGGGCTTCCTGACTGGAAATGCTAGCTGATCCAGTGAATATACCAGGACAACTTGTGTTGTGGCTTAACCTGACTAATAATGACAGCCATAATGTCCCACTCTCTATATTGAAGTATTTTTAAGTGAATAGCTAATAAAATAGTTAACTTTATGCTTTATTAGTATGTCAGTGAAGAATGCTGTTTTTTACAAGAACCTATTTACTAATTATTTAGGTTTGTAGATCTTGTTTCTCCAGCTCTACTGTTTATCCCTTGTGCTGGTAAGCATTCAGTGTACTTTGGAATGCATAGAATTATAGAATCTATATATAAAGGGAATTGGAGCTCAACCAGTCTAACTGCCCTTCCAAACTTTTCAATTCTCTGTCTACATCCTCACTGTCAGATGACTGTGTAGTATTTGCTTGAACAGTACCCATTTGGAGGATACTCACCCTCTTGGGGGCAGCCATCTAACTGATAGATTTTTCTGCCTGTAAGAAAGTTCTTCTTTTGTTAAGCAGGATATTTTCCCCCCAAACTTCCACTGAATTGGTCATGATTCTATGTGGTCATTAAGGGGTAGAACTTATGAAAACAAGACATGCCCCCTCACAAAATAGTACCAAAGATACGGTGTTTCCTGAGGTTACACACTGCCCTCATGAAGGACGTGGTCCCATGAGAAGAGTTCATTGTGGTGGGGTTAACAGACCAGCAAGTCCACGAATGTAGGACTAAGAGGAGAGAGGTCTGTGAGGACTGGTGTGGTCAGGGAGGGTTTTGGCAGAGGCGGTACCAGAATGACCAAGTTCACAGTAGGCAAACAATGCATTTTGTTGATGGATGGATTGAGCTGGTTTTAGGCAACCTGGTATCTAAGCATGGTTCCTTTTATCATAATTCTTGATTTCTGCTTTTGACTGATCATGAATCAAGATGCAGCTGTGGAAGTATCCCAAAGGTGGCTAATTGCTAATTTCTTGCAGCTTGAGGCAGAAACACAAATCAACAACCCTTGCATGATTATTTTACACGTCTGAATCTGCCTCCAGAGAGCTGCTGATTCTGAATTGCAAGTTGCCGATGGTTAAGTGTTTCACATGGAGCAAGGCTGCTATGCATTCTGAGCAAAGTATGGATAACAACTTACAGATTTGTCCACATTGGAAAACCCCAGTCTTCATGTTGATGATAAGAATAACAGAAAGAGGATTAGGAACCAATATGGTGGAGTAGAAGGACGTGCTCTCACTCCCTCTTGCGAGAACACCAGAATCACAACTAGCTGCTGGACAATCATTGAAAGGAAGACACTGGAACTCACCAAAAAGATACCCCACATCCAAAGACAAAGGACAAGCCACAGTGAGATGGTAGGAGGGGCACAATCATAGTAAAATCAAATCCCATAATTGCTGGGTGAGTGACTCACAGACTGGAGACCACTTATACCACAGTAGTCCACCCACTGGAGTGAAGGTTCTGAGCCCCACGTCAGGTTCCCAACCTGGGGGTCCAGCAATGGGAGGAGGAATTCCTAGAGAATCAGACTTTGAAGGCTAATGGGAGTGGGATTTGATTGCAGGACTTAGACAGGACTGGGGGAAACAGAGACTACACTCTTGGAGGGCACACACAAAGTAGTTTGTGTATTGGGACCCAGGGGAAGGAGCAGTGACCCCAGGGGAAACTGAACCAGACCTACCTGCTAGTGTTGGAAGGTATCCTGCAGAGGCGGGTGGTGGCTGTGGTTAACCGTGGGGACAAAGACACTGACAGCAGAAGTTCTGGGAAGTACTCCTTGGCTTGAGCCCTCCCAGAGACAGAAATTAGCCCTACCAAAGGGCCCACGTAGGCTCCAGTGTTAGGTTGCCTCAAGCCAAACAACAAACAGGGAGGGAACACAGCCCCACCCATCAGCAGTCAAGTGGATTAAAGTTTTACTGAGCTCTACCCACCAGAGCAACAGTCAGCTCTACTCACCACCAGTCGCTCCCATCAGGAAACTTGCACAAGCCTCTTAGATAGCCTCATCCACCAGAGGGAAGACAGCAGAAGCAAGAAGAACTACAATCCTGCAGCCTGCAGAAAGATAGACAAGATGAAAAGGCAGAGGGCCATATACCAGATGAAGGAACAAGATAAAACCCCAGAAAAACAACTAAATGAAGTGGAGATAGGCAATCTTCCAGAAAAAGAATTCAGAATAATGATACTGAAGATGATCCAGGACCTCGGAAAAACAATGAAGGCAAAGATGGAGAAGATGCAAGAAATGTTTAACAAAGACCTAGAAGAATTAAAGAACAAACAAACAGAGATTAACAATACAATAACTGAAATGAAAACTACACTAGAAGGAATCAATAGCAGAATAACTGAGGCAGAAGAATGGATAAGTGACCGGGAAGACAAAATGGTGGAATTCACTGCTGTGGGACAGAATAAAGAAAAATGAATGAAAACAAATGAAGACAGCCTAAGAGACCTCTGGGAAAACATTGAATGCAACAACATTCGCATTATAGGAGTTCCAGAAGGAGAAGAGAGAGAGAAGGGACCCGAGAAAATATTTGAAGAGATTATACTCAAAAACTTCCCTAACATGGGAAAGGAAATAGCCACCCAAGTCCAGGAAGTGCAGAGAGTCCCATAGAGGATAAACCCAAGGAGAAACACGCTGAGACACATAGTAATCGAACTGGCAAAAATTAAAGACAAAGAAAAATTATTGAAAGCAGCAAGGGAAAAATGACAAATAACATACAAGGGAACTCCCATAAGGTTAACAACAGCTGATTTCTCAGCAGAAACTGTACAAGCCAGAAGGGAGTGGCATGATATGCTTAAAGAGATGAAAGGAAAGAACCTACAACCAAGATTACTCTACCTTGCAATGATCTCATTCAGATTTGATGCAGAAATCAAAAGCTTTACAGACAATCAAAAGCTAGGAGGATTCAGCACCACCAAAACAGCTCTACAACAAATGCTAAAGGAACTTCTCTAAGCGGGAAACGCAAGAGGAGAAAAGGACGTACAAAACCAAACCCAAAACAATTAAGAAAATGGTAATAGGAACATACATATCAATAATTACCTTAAACATGAATGGATTAAATGTTCCAACCAAAAGACACAGGCTTACTGAATGGATACAAAAACAAGACCCATCTATATGCTGTCTAAAAGAGACCCACTTCAGACCTAAGGACACATACAGACGGAAAGTGAGGGAATGGAAAAAGATATTCCATGCAAAAGGAAATTTTAAAAAAGCTGGAGTAGCAATACTCATATCAGATAAAACAGACTTTAAAATAAAGAATGTTACAAGAGACAAGGAAAGACACTACATAACAATCAAGGGATCAATCCAAGAAGAAGATATAACAATTATAAATATATATGCACCCAACATAGGAGCACACCAACACATAAGGCACCTGCTAACAGCTATAAAAGAGGAAATCGACAGTAACACAATAATAGTGAGGGACTTTAAAACCTCACTTACACCAAACGACAGATCATCCAAAATGAAAATAAATAAGGAAACAGAAGCTTTAAATGACACAGTAGACCAGATAGATTTAATTGATATTTATAGGATATTCCTACCAAAAACAGCAGATTACACTTTTTCTCAAGTGCACATGGAAAATTCTCCAGCATAGATCACATCTTGGGTCACAAATCAAGCCTCAGTAAAATTAAGAAAATTGAAATCAAATCAAGCATATTTTCTAACCACAACACTATGAGATTAGAAATGAATTACAGGGAAAAAAACGTAAAAACCACAAACACATGGAAGCTAAACAATATGTTACTAAATAACCAAGATATCACTGAAGAAATCAAAGAGGAAAAATAAAATACCTAAAGACAAATTACAATGAAAACATGATGATCCAAATCCTATGGGATGCAGAAAAGCAGTTCTAAGAGGGAAGTTTATAGCTATACAAGCCTACCTCAAGAAAAAAGAAAAATCTCAAATAAACAATCTAACCTTACATCTAAAGGAACTAGAGAAAGAAGAAGAAACAAAACCCAAAATTAGTAGAAGGAAAGAAATCATAAATATCAGAGCAGAAATAAATGAAATAGAGACAAAGAAAACAATAGCAAACATCAATAAAACTAAAAGCTGGTTCTTTGAGAAGATAAACAAAATTGATAAACCATTAGTCAGATTCATCAAGAAAATAGAGAGAGGACTCAAGTCAATAAAATTAGAAATGAAAAAAGAGAAGTTACAACAGACACCGCAGAAATACAAAGCATCCTAAGAGACTACTGCAAGCAATTCTATGCTAATAAAATGGACAACCTGGAAGAAATGGAGAAATTCTTAGAAAGGTATAACCTTCCTAGACTGAACCATGAAGAAACAGAAAATATGAAGAGACCAATCCCAAGTAATGAAATTGAAACTGTGATGAAAAATCTTCCAAGAAACAAAAGTCCAGGACCAGATGGCTTCACAGGTGAATTCTACCAAACATTTAGGAAAGAACTAACACCCATCCTTCTCAAACTCTTCCAAAAAACAGCAGAGAAAAGAACACCCCCAAACTCATTCTACGAGGCCACCATCACCCTGATACCTGAACCAGACAAAGATACTACAAAAAAAAAGAAAATTACAGACCAATATCACTGATGAACATAGATGCAAAAATCCTCAGCAAAATACTAGCAAACAGAATCCAAGAACACATTAAAAGCATCATACACCATGATCAAGTGGGATTTATCCAAGGGATGCAAGGATTCTTCGATATACATAAATCAGCTCAATACGATAAACCATATTAACAAATTGAAGAATAAAAACCATATGATCATCTCAATAGATGCAGGAAAAGTTTTGACAAAATTCAACAGCCATTCATGATAAAACTCTCCAGAAGGTGGGCAAACAGGGAACCTACCTCAACATAATAAAGGCCATGTACAACAAACCCACAGCAAACATCATTCTCAATAGTGAAAAACTGAAACCATTTCCTCTAAGATCAGGAGCAAGACAAGGATGTCCAGTCTCACCACTATTATTCTACATAGTTTTGGAAGTCCTAGCCACAGCAATCAGAGAAGAAAAAGAAATAAAAGGAATACAAATTGGAAAAGAAGAAGTAAAGCTGTCACTGTTTGCAGATGACATGATTCCATAAATAGAGAATCCTAAAGATGTCACCAGAAAATTACTAGAGCTAATGAATGAATTTGGTAAAGTTGCAGGATACAAAATTAATGCACAGAAATCTCTTGCATTCCTATACACTAACGATGAATAATCTGAAAGAGAAATTAAGGAAACACTCCCATTTACCATTGCAACAAAGAGAATAAAATACCTAGGAATAAACCTACCTAGGGAGAGAACAACCTGTATGCAGAAAACTGTAAGACACTGATGAAAGAAATTAAAGATGATAGCAACAGGTGGAGAGATATACCATGTTCTTGGATTGGAAGAATCAATATTGTAAAAATGACTATACTACCCAAAGCAATCTACAGATCCAATGCAATCCCTATCAAATTACCAATGGCATTTTTTACAGAACTAACACAAAAAATCCTAAAATTTGTATGTAGACACAAAAGACACCGAATAGCCAAAGCATTCTTGAGGGATAAAAATGGAGCTGGAGGAATCAGACTCCCTGACTTCAGACTATACTACAAAGCTACAGTAATCAAGACAATATGGTACTGGCACAAAAACAGAAACATAGATCAATGGAACAGGATAGAAAGCCCAGAGATAAACCCGCGCACCTATGGTCAACTAATCTATGACAAAGGAGGCAAAGATACACAATGGAGAAAAGACAGTCTCTTCAGTAAGTGGTTCTGGGAAAACTGGACAGCTACATGTGAAAGAATGAAATTTGAACACTCTCTAACACCATACACAAAAATAAACTCAACATTGATTCAAGACCTAAATGTAAGACCAGACATTATAAAACTCTTAGAGGAAAACATAGGAAGAACACTCTTTGACATAAATCACAGCAAGATCTTTTTTGATCCACCTTCTAGATTAATGGAAATAAAAACAAAAATTTACAAGTGGACCTAATGAAACTTAAGTTTTTGCACAGCAAAGGAAACCGTAAACAAGACGAAAAGACAACCCTCAAAATGGGAGAAAATATTTGCAAACGAATCAACGGAGAAAGGATTAATCTCCAAAATATATAAACAGCTCATGCAGCTCAATATTAAAGAAACAAACAACCCAATCCAAAAATGGCCAGAAGACCTAAATAGACATTTCTCCGAAGAAGACATAAAGATGGTCAAGAAGTACATGAAAAGCTGCTCAACATCACTAATTATTAGAGAAAGACAAATCAAAACTACCATGAGGTATCTCTTCACACCAGTTAGAATGGGCATCATCAGAAAATCTAGAAACAACAAATGCTGGAGTGGGTGTGGAGAAAAGGGGATCCTCTTGCACTGTTGGTGGGAATGTAAATCAATACAGCTACTATGGAGAACTGTATGGAGGTTCCTTAGAAAACTAAAAATAGATTTACCATATGATCCAGCAATCCCACTACTGGGCATATACCCAGAGAAAACCATAATTCTAACAGACACATGCACCCCAATGTTCATTGCAGCACTATTTACAATAGCCAGGTCATGGAAGCAACCTAAATGTACATCGGCAGATGAATGGATAAAGAAGTTGTGGTACATATATACAATGGAATATTACTCAGCCATAAAAAGGAAAGAAATTGAGTCATTTGTTGAGATGTGGACAGATCTAGAGACTGTCATACAGAGTGAAGTAAGTCAGAAAGATAAAAACAAATATCATATAATAACACATGTATGTGGAACCTAGAAAAGTGGTACAGATGAGCTGGTTTGCAGGGCTGAAGTTGAGACACAGATGTAGAGAACAGATATATGGACACCAAGCGGGGAAAAGCGCAGTGGGGTGGGGATGGTGATGTGCTGAATTGGCCAATCAGGATTGACATGTATACACTGATGTGTATAAAATTGATGACTAATAAGAACCGGCAGTATAAAAAACCAAACAAACAAACAAATCAACTAATACTAAACTTTCATTGAATTATTTGTATGGAAATATGTTAATATAAATGTTTCAGACATTACATGAAATTTCTAAAAATCTTATATGTTCTGGTATAATGTTATAAGTCATAATTCTAGTTATTACTTTAAAATGTATATTTCAGAAATAACTAAATTTCCTTGTCAATTCTGAAAAAAAATAAATAATAAGGATTTCAAATCAATACCTTAATACTCCACCTCAAGAATCTAGATGAAGAAGAGACAACTTATCCCAAATGTTCACCTACTGATGAACAGGTAAACAAATTTGGTATATCCATAATGGAATATTATTCAGCAATAAAAAGGATTGAAATATCAATAAATGAGACATCATAGTTGACCCTTGAAAGCATTAAGTTAAGGGATGATGCCTAGTCACAAAAGGACACATATTGCATGTATCCATTTGAATGAAATGTTGAGAATTAGATAAATCAATAAAGATTAAAAAGTAGATTAGTAGTTGCATAGGGCTGGGAGGAAGGGAAAGTGTGTTGTGACTGCTAATGGCTGTGAGAGTTCTCTTCAGGGTGATGAAAATGATCCGAAATTATATTGTGGTGATAACTGCACAATTCTGTGTATAAAGACCACTGAATCATACACTTTAAAAAAGTGAATTGTACAGTATGTTAGATCTCAATACATTTGTTATTAAAATAAAATGCAGGCTTTGTTCCTAGAGATTCTGATTCAGGTTTGGGGTGGACTCAGATCATGTACTGTGGGAAGTGTGTGAGCTACAAGTCATGCTATTGTGTTTTCAGAAGACTGCTGTCAAAAATGCAAATATAGCATCTGGGAAGAGTACGGTAATAAACATCTGTTCTCCCACTGATATGAGTTAAATCCTCCATCTGTCTTGTGGACTCTGAAAGACTGAAACCTAATCATGAGAATCTTAGTGACAAGAAAGTGGAAGATAGTTAAGTGGCTGGCGATGGAGGGTGGAAGGGAGTCCTTGGAGGGACACTTAGTAGGAAAAAGGGGTGCTGGGCAGATGGAGGTGCCTGAAGCCCACTATTCCTAGACTAACACGGCTGCATCTGCCTCTCCACTTAAGTATCAGGGTGAATATGATAGCCCACATGTATTAGGCACTTATTTTGTAGCAGGCAATGTTCTAAGTGCTTTTTAGTGTAGAAACTTCTTTATTCCTTAAAAAAAATGAGATTGGTACAATTATTATTTCAATACTACAAAAGAGGAAACTGAGGCACAGAGCAATTATCATGTCCCAAATCACATAGCTGATGCAATAAAGAGCCAGAATTCAAACTTTGCAGTCTTGCTTCAGAGCCTTGTAACCACCACACTACTTTGTTCCTCCAATGCTACCTGGGAATCACCAGCCAAGGCAGATGGTGGAAGGAGAAGCTGCCAAGTGCCTTATCTGTGGCTTCTAGAGGCCGTGATAAGGCTGTGTGGAGCTCCAGAGAAGTTGAGTAACACACGTGGTTGTAGAAATGAGTATTAGACTTGCATTTGGACCATCCTGAGATTAAAACCACAGCAGAGGCCTAGCTTTTAGGTTCTCATGATTCCTGGAGGCTCTTGGATTTATAAGTGATCTGGGAAAGAAAAACTGTCTTTTCAGACCACTCCTTAGAGATGAGAGATGTCCATTGCAGTTTGAGGATAGCTGTCTCAAACAGGATACAGGTCTCCTAGTAGGTAAGTCCAGTTTTAAGTAATTGACATTAAAAATAATAATTCTTTCTAGAAAATTATTGTTAGTTTGTTTCGTGAAAAAAAAAGTGGCAGAAGAAAAGTTAGTTCACCTCCACCTCAGGGCAATTGTTCAGCAAATCTTACAGAAGTCTGGCTGTGCATGGGGGAACAGGCTCTGAAAAGTTCACCTCGAGGGCTCGCTTCATATTATGACGTCACTCTTTAGTCAGGTGGGGTCCATCTTTTATGTCTGTGTTATGTACAGTTCAATGGCAGGAGGGAAGAGGAGAAAGGATTTGATTTTGATTTCAGCTTGCTCTGATTAGGGGGTGGTGGAGGACTTTTTCTGAATGTGCTGTTAGGATGGCTGACAGATGTCTTCTTAACATTTGTACTGGAATTTAGAAATTCGCCAAGTGTGTTCAATGACTTTCTGGTAGCTGTGGGATTTCATAGCTCCTGAATGCGCTAATTTAACATTTGTTTAGTTTGGATGGCCTTGGTTTGAAATGGTAGCAAAGAAGGCTCTGAGGATCATTTTGAAGGAGAGTTGTTTTGGAATGTAGTGACAAGCTCATAAACTGAAGGTCATAACTGTGACCAGTGGATCATTAACTTGTTTTTCTACTTCTTGGCAGACCAGATCCTGTGTATTTGCAGCAGACTTTAATGATGATGATTTAGACAATGAGAAATGTCCCTGCTCGTATTCCTGCATTCAGAGGCTCTGAAGTATAAGTGAGCTGAAAGCCTAGAACAG
Organism: Pseudorca crassidens; assembly: GCF_039906515.1. Taxonomy (NCBI): domain Eukaryota; kingdom Metazoa; phylum Chordata; class Mammalia; order Artiodactyla; family Delphinidae; genus Pseudorca; species Pseudorca crassidens. The sequence goes on from NC_090299.1 coordinate 116,307,301, forward strand.
GTCTTAGCACCATTTTACTCTAGTGGATCCTTTTACGCCAGTCTCTCTCTCTTTCTTTTTAACTGGTACAATAGAAACCTACAGATAGATTTCTGAGCCCAGTTGAGGAAATTATTCTTCTAGGAATTTTTTTTAAATTTTTATATTTTCTTCCTTGGTTAGATTCATTAATCAACAGGTAGAAATAGTTTAAAAGTAGTATGGGACCCTCTCTGCTGCTCTCCTAGGGCAACCTAACCAGGTTGCTCTCTCCTATTCTCTTTCTTCTGAATATGTAATTACGCATCCAAGAGGATTTGTGTTCCTCTGGTTCCTGCCTTTTTATACTGCATTAGTCCAGTTCTTCCAGGCATATTTACGATTTACTTTCAGAAGAAGATGAGTCCTACCTCATCAATCATGCCTGAGTCACATACTCCAACTCTGCTTTCACCAAAAGGCCCTACTTTGGCAGTGTCTAATATTGACTCACTTATATATAAATAATTGCTTCCCTACATGACTAGTCTTTCTTTCCCAGAGTTCTCTAGGACAGAGGCTGTGTAATAGCTCAGGACATGGATATCCCTGATCTCCTGATCATAATATTCTCAAAATAAAATAAAACATTTTTTAGAACTCAAAACAGTAAGCGTTTCACTGCATGCTTGTCTGACTATTGCTTTTGCCACAGTAAAATTGGAAGTACGCTGACTTGGTGATCCTTGATTCTATTCTGTTCCAACTCCGCCTCTTACTCCTTTGGTGCCCTTGGCCCTTAATTTCCTCATTTGTAAAATAAAGAAGTAGATTCTTTCAGGTTAACCTTTAATCTTTAACACTTTCTGATACTGAAAATACCTCTCTAATGAATTCAGAGCCCACTTACATAGGAAATTTATTTTTATTTTTAATCTTTCCTCTGAATTTACTTTTGAATCTCAATCTGCCTCTCTCTCCCTCTCTGCTACCTCCACCCCCATACACACACTTAAATATCAGTGAATTAAATACATTTTCTGTGAATGGAGAAAAAATTTACATGACATAAAACGTCTATGGGGAAATGGAAGAAAACACCCAGAGTAAAACAGGTCTCACCATATTTAGGAGGTGTTTTTTAACGCAACTTCAAACGAAATATCCTCGTGTCAGAAGAAGCAGTTTCAAGCAGATCAAGCAGTTTCTAATATGCCTCATTTATAGCCTTTTCACATAACCAAGGATATCACATTTTTAAAAAGAATGAGCCATGCCGAACTCTGAAAAGAGCTTAATGTTTCTATGAGTAACATAATTACGATGAACATTCACATCAATGACTTAATCTGGGCCATTGCTTTATGAAGAAGTTCAGAAAGAAGGATTTATTCAGGAGGCCTGTGGAGACGATAGTGAAAAATAAAAATACAGCTCGGCTTTGGAGCAGGAGGTTATACAATCACAGAGGGCAGCTGCTGAGTCCAAGCTGGATGAAAGGTTCTGCCTGGAATCGCAGGCCAAATGGACAGGAGAAGAACTGGATGGAGAAAAGGAGAGCAAAATCCAAAATACAAAGTGTAGTATCTCAGGATGAGTACATGAGGCTCAGCCTCAATAATACGTAGCTGAAAAGGAGCACTTGCTGGAGCACCGCGCTTGTGAAAGAACAGAGTGACAAAGGGGATGGAGATGCAGCACCTGCTCTGTGCAGTCTGTGTAGTCTTCTTTGTGCTTAACCCTGGAACTTTCAGGGGTTAGAATGGGTTGAGCTGTTTGTGCAGATATTCAATATTATCCTCATATCCTTGAGGAAATACCCTTTGCTCTGACAAATCCCTGTTTGATTTCAGTTTACGATCTGAGTACCTGGTGCTTCGTGTGTTTTTGCTGGATCATCTCATGTGGAAGAAAGGGGGAAAGGACAGTGTGAAGTGGTGGAAAGCAAGCCAAGCTCATCACCAACTTTTACCATCATCCCAGAGGAAGTTCTATTTCATGCACAAATTGCTTGGCATATATTATTCATGGAGTCACCCAATGAAAACAATGAACTGTCAAATACAAAATAATCACTTTTATTCACTCACGGACTTGGTCTCCCAAATCTAATTATTATTTGGAGAATTTAGGAGAGTTTTAATCCAAGCCAGTAGAATGTTGATTTTTTTTTTAACCAAATTCTTATTTGTATTGTTAGGACAACATTCTCCATGGATGTCTCAATGTTCCTGTGTGTCTTATGACAGAGGCACTAATTGCTCTCTTATTCTGAGCTACCTCTTAGTGTTTATATACCAAACAGCCTTGAAAAGATAGCTCCAAAACAAAGAGCAGGCATGTCTCTCTAAGCAAAGGGCGTGCATGCATACCACCAATTACAGAAGATGAAGGTTCTTCTGCTCTAATGCAAACCACTCTGTGTGCAGCCATCTTTCTGGGCTTATTCATGTCTCCCTCTGGGACTTGGGACAAGGGGAAATATGCTGATTCTCATGCCTTTTGCTACGTCATGAGTAATAAAGTCCTTTGTCTCTGACCCAGGAATCTTGTGCCTTCCACCAGCATCCATGAACTGCTAATGAGTTGTGGTTAACTTGTTAGCTTGTAAATCAAGTAGCATTTCAGACAATTAACAGTTCTTGATGAGGTGGTGCTAAGGTTGAGATGTTGACAGAGATATACAACTGAGAACGATCCTAACATTCTCCTCTTCCCTTTCACTTCACTAAATGGGAGTTAGGCCAAGAAAATAAAGTGATCCAACAATTTTTATGAGCTTTAAAAAAATTTGTCATCAGGAAGCAAAAGATTAGATTTATAAAATCTTTAGACTTATATTACTTTCTGTTGTAAATATTGTGTTCCAAATGGGCTTTGTGTGCACATGAGTGACCAATATTGAAAGTGGAAACAGGCAGAACTCACAAATTCAGAAAACATTGTAGTCTCTGGGAGCATCTGAGTGGCAATGTAAATTCAAGTTCTCTAGGGCTAAATCTTTACCTAAATCTCAGTTTTATCTAATATATGATAGATAAACATACACTGATGTTTGTTAAACTGAATTAACTAAAAGCCATTTTGCTTAACTCAGTACACACATGATACACATGACCAGTACACAGTTAAACATTTGCAAAATTTATCGTCTTTGTTGATTAAAAAAAATTGGTTTCAGGATAAAGAGAGAGAAAAAAAAACCCAGTATTGTAGAAGGACTTCACAAGGCTGGGAAAATGCAGTTATGAGGAAGGGCTTCCGGGACAAATATGATTTGACAATAGAATAATCAAGTTTCCCAAAGAGCATGAAACTCCTCTGAACCATTCTTATCACTTAACAAAGAGGAAGAGGGTGATGCTGTAAATAAACCCTATCTATGCATATGGATATACCTATGGTTCCCTCATATTTGAGAGCTAGACTCAGCTATGTTATCTAGGCATGTGGTTGTGACTGATAAGCTGGTATTCAACCAGCTGGGCTTGCCAGACCTGTGGATTAGGACTTCAGCTCCTCCTGGCAGAGCCTTGTTTTTATTTGTAAATCTGCACTTTTGCTAGGAGTCTGACTACCTGCACTCAGAAAAGGTTCCTATAGGCTCCATTCCCACCACCTAGTTGATGCACCCCAAACTGGTTTCGATAGGGACAGAGTAAAGGGACAAAGTAGGGAATTAAGTAGCTAACCCTACTAGGGGATTGTAAGTAAAGAAAAAAATATGGGAAACCCCTGTAAATTAATGATCACTCAAGAAAGCATGTTTGCTTAACCACAAAACCAAGCAGGCTTGCTTAGCAACAAAACCATGCAACAGAAGCATGAGATATACCCCAAAACAATAAAACAATGGTGACATGAGACCCACTTCCTGCCCAGTGAGCTCAGTAAGTCAATGATTCCTAGGACATGCTCCTCTGTGCACATTAAAAAAAAAAAAAAAATAAGGAAAGGGTGACATTATACTGAAACCTGAAATGATTTGCCATTTTTAGAATATGTTACCTCCTTTTTGCTTATTTCTATTGTGCCATGACAGTCCCAGCTTCACCCTGTAGGGACAAGAAAACTCCCCTGCCCAATGTGGAGGAGGAACTGATAATGGAGGTGTGATGTCTACTAGACAAGAATGAGGAAGAAGGTGGTCTTTTCCCCCCTCCCCTCTTTTCCTTTGATTATAAAACTGTAACCCTGTTCTCAGGGTACAGCACCCTCTCGCCCACCTGCTTGTAAGCCTCACAAGCATCCTATTCTAATAAATCACTTATCTATCACTTTGCCTCTCGTTGAATTCTTTCTGTGCTGAGACATAAAGAACTGGAGCTCCTCAGAGAGCCCCTGAAACAGCACTTAGCTGTTTCAGCTTCTCTCGTCATGCTCCAGTTAAGGCCCTCTACACAGCTTAGGACTTATAGCAGGTGTCTCACCTGATTGCAGCTGCTGTTTATTATTATTTTTCATTACCATTTATGCTAATAGATTTATTATTTTCTCCATTAATTTTTTATGCTTATAAACTTTCCATATCTCAGGTCTCTAGCCTATTTTTTAAACTTTATCTTTTACAAAAATATAATTTTTACATATACACACATATGTACATATATATAACAAGATGTGTACAAATGTGTGCAATAAAAATTCCTGTGTATCTATCAAACAGATCAAGAAATAAAATTTAAAACCCTCTTTCATGCTTTCTTTGAATAAGTACTTTCTCCTATCAAAAGTAGTTAGTATCTTGACTTCTAACACTAGAGAGGAGTTTTGTCTTTTTTTGAACATCGTGTGAAGGGAATCAGTATGTATTTTTGTGTGTGTCTGTTCTCCTTGAATCAGAATTTTTTTCATATTTGTGAGATTCATCCATGATATTGCATATAGGCATTGTTGTAATTCACCCCCCCTCCCACACACACTATGCTTTATACACTCTACTGTTTATAGACTGTTGTGCTGTTTCCAATATTTGGCCATTATGAATAAGACTTCAAAAATCATTTTTATGCATCTTTTAGGGCACATATGTACACCACTCTGTTGGATATATAACTAGGAGTAGAACTGCTGGGTATATTACATATATGTGAAGTTTAATGTTATGTGTCAACTTGACTGGCCATGGGGTACTCCCACATTTAACATATTTCTGGGTGTGTCTGTGAGGGTATTTCTGGATGATATTACCATTTGAATCAGTAGACTCAATAAAGTAGATTGTCCTCCCCAATGTGACAGGCATGATGTAATCCACTGAGGGTCTGAATAGAATGAAAATAGAGGGAAGGAGGAATTCCTGTCTCTTTGCTTCCTGTCTGCTTGAGTTGGGTCATTTCATCTCATCTCTTGCTCTCAGACTGGGATTTAAACCATCAGCAGCTCCCCTGATTCTCAGGCCTATGGACTTGGACTGAAGTACACTATTGGCTTTCCTTGGTCTCCAGCTTGCAGAAGGCAGATTTTGGGACTTCTTAGCCTCTGTAATCATGTGAACCAATTCCTCATAGTAAATCAATCTCTACATATATATATATATATATATATATATATATATATATATATATATCATCTACACCCTCACAGACACACAAAGACAAAAATATGTATATATGTCTTACTGGTTCTATTTCTGTGGAGAACCCTGACTAATACAACATGTGTGCTCAGTTTAATAGATAGGAATAAATACTTTTCTAAAGAAGTCGTGTTAATTGCAGTCCTACCAACAGTATACAAGGGTTCCACTTCCTTGTCAGTAATCAATACTGTCAATTGTTTAATTTTCTTTTGTCTATATAGTATCACATTGAACATTAATTTGCATTTATTTGAGGGCTGATGAGGTTTAATAACTTTTTTTTTTGCAGTAAGCGGGCCTCTCACTGTTGTGGCCTCTCCCAAAGGCTCCGGAGCACAGGCTCCAGATGCGCAGGCTCAGTGGCCATGGCTCACAGGCCCAGCCGCTCCTCAGCAATGTGGGATCTTCCCAGACCGGGGCACGAATCCGTGTCCCCTGCATCAGCAGGTGGACTCTCAACCATTGAGCCACCAGGGAAGCCCTTAATAACTTTTGATATAATATTTGGCCTTTTGCAATGTTGGTGTTTTGTCATTTTCTCTTTTTCTTTCCGAAGCTTCAATTACACATGTTAGATCCTTTGTTTCTGTGTTCCCTTTGTTTTATGCTTTTTTCTGAACTTCCTATCCTTGTACTTCTCTGGACCCCAGTCTGTCCATTTTTTATTCTCTTATATTCTAATTTATTAATTTTTCTTCAACTGTGTCTAATCTGCTCTTAATGCCATTTATTGAGTTCTTGATCTCAGTTATGACAATTTTATTTTCAGAATATTGGCTGATTTCTTTTTTTAAATTTTTATTGAAATATATTTTATCTACAATGTTGTGTTAGTTTCAGGTATACAGCAAAGTCATTCAGTTTTATATATATATATATTCTTTTTAGATTCTTTTCCATTATAAAGTACTACAAGATATTGAGTATAGTTCCCTGTGCTATAAAATAGGTCCTTGTTTTATATATATATATATATATATATATATATATATATAGTAGTGTGCATATTTTAATCTCAAATTCCTAATTTATCCCCCCACCCCTTTCCCCTTTGATAACCATAAGTTTATTTTCATGTCTGTGAGTCTATTTCTGTTTTAGAATTAAGTTCATTTGTATCATTTTTTAAGATTCCACAAATAAGCAATATCATATGATATTTGTCTTTGTCTGGGTTACTTCACTTAGTATGATAATCCCTAGGTCAATCCATGTTGCTGCAAATGGCATTATTTCATTCTTTTTTATGGCTGAATAATATTCCATTGTGTACATATGCCACATTTTCTCTATCCATTCATCTGTCAATTGATACTTAGGTTGCTTCCATGTCCTGGCTATTGTAAATAGTGCTGCTATGAACATTGGAGTGCATGTGTCTTTTTGAATTATAGTTTTGTCTGGATATATGTCCAGGAGTGTAATTGCTGGATCATATGGTAGCTCTATGTTTAGTTTTTTAAGGAACCTCCATACTATTCTCCATGGTGATTCCTTTTATTGTTGCCAGCTCTGTACTGAAATTCTCTTTCCTCTAATTTATTGAACAAATTAATCACAGTTGTTTTAAAGAGAGTGTATCTTTGATAATCTCCAGTGGATATATTTCTATTTTCTCTTTTCCCTCACTCTCTCTCTCTTCTCTCTCTCTCTCTCTGTCTTTCTCAATTCTCAGTTCCTTTTGGTCAAGTTTTCTAATCTCCTGCTAATTCTGGTAACATTTAATTAAATCCTGGAAAATTATAGAGATAATTTGAGGTGCTAGAAGATTATATTTTTCTCCTTCTAAAAGGCAAGTATATGTTACATTAATGCATCTAGCAATTGAACTGATTTGAAGCAATTTGTGAGGCTTGACCTTCTTCATTACTAGTTCTAGAGTACAGATTTTCTGGAGTTTCAGCCAGAAACCTGGTTGGTTGGCATGGCCCTTCCTTCTGGGGTTTCCAATTTATATAAAAACAAACAAACAATAAAAAACAAAAAAACCCTAAAATGAAGCAAAAAGAATGCCCAGTTAATTTTGAACTTTGAATTACTAATATTATGTGAGGCATATTATGCTAAAATTTTTTTGTTTGTTTTTTTTCTGAAATTCAAAGCTAACTGGCATCTTGTATTTTATCTGGCAGCCTTGTTGGACCTGATCTTCAATTTCCCATTAGCCGACCCTGTGAGATTTTTGCAGCTTCTGCTCAGTTTCTCTTTTACCAATTTCTATTTAGCTTCTGCTTTGGAAATGGCAAATACCTCATGATGAAATTTGGGGCTGAATACTGAGCTTACCACTGAGCTTCCTTTCTTAATCTTGATCTCTTAAGTCTTCACACAATTGTAACTACTTTTCTAGGAAATTTTGTTCTAGACACCAGTAATGAAATAGAAATCTTAGGTTAGCCAGGATTCAAACTTCAAATACATTTATTAAAGTTACTATTTTTGACTAATTGTTTCATTATTAATAGCAATATTAATACTAATAATAATAGAAGATAACATATTGAGCACACGATGTGTGCCTGGTAATATTTTAAGTGTTTTTCATAAATTAACTAATTCTCACTATCTGTATGCCCATTTTTCAGATAAAGTATTAAGCAGCTGCGTGAGATGTTTGCTAATGTCTGAGAAGTACAACCACAGAGAAATTAGAAAACATTTACTGCTCTCAGCTGGAGCTTGCCATGGTGCCTAGTACTAAATTTTCACTCAATGAATAATAAATTATGGTCATTAGATACTTCTCTATTCAGGTAGCACACATCCCATTAGCTGTTTGAATTTATTGGCCTCGGTAATGCCTACCTCATTCAGAATCTTAGTCTTTAAACAGCATTATACTTTGGTTGGTGTGTTTCCCCAGACGATTTTAGAACCATGTTTTTCAAAACCCTGTTTTAACAGCAGTAGACCAATACCCCAAACACATGAAAGTTATTTACTCTGGTTGAAGAAAATTAGAGTGACACAACCCACCCAATTATCTTTCCCTCTCTCCACTGTGGACTGAGAACCATCTAGAAATTTCTAGGACTCTGGGACAGCACATATTTTTGGAAAATGTCTACTGTCAGTCCAACCTGATTGGTCTAGAAATTTTATGATAGTAAAATATGATTCCAGCTCATGGGCATAGCTAATTGATCAGGACTGGGAACCTGATGCAAGCGGAGGCTAACTCTCCTCCAGTGTTTGGGAAAATAAGCTGAGGAAAGAGCTGAGCTTTAAAGCATAAAGGAACTAATTCTCAGTCCTATCACAGATAGCTTGGATTTTTCTCAGGAGTTTCCTGCTTGGAAACATTGATTCTTTACTTATTTTTACTGAGGGAAATTACCAGAAATTTATTATGAGGTCTCTCAGATGGTAGGCCTCTTGGAGGGCCCAGGCCATGTGCTTTTGTCACAGGGCACCCTCTGCAGCAATGATCGTAGTTGTACTCATGTTTGTTGAGGACAGAGCAAAACCCTGGAAGAAGGTGACTCTGCACATCTCAATTATAGTAGCAACTGGTCTAAGTTCAGAAATTGTAACTTATCAGTGCGCTAGATCTCTGGTTCTTCAGTTAACTTCAGAGGGTGTCATGCAATCTCTCTGGTCAGAAAGAAAAAAGGATTTTCTTTTGTATTTATTTAAAATGTAGAAAAGAGATGACACAGAAACAAATAGAAAATAGTACAGGTTCACAACTACAGAAAGTCAAAAAATCTGACTAAAAAAAAGAAAGATAGATGAGGGTGACAGAATTTTTAAAGAACTATAAAAAGAGTGGAAATCTTTATCTTCTGAGAGAAATGGAGGTTCAGTCCAATATATTTTTTTTTTCCTCCAAGAAAGTCTGGTAGCTGAAAAGGAAGGAAAGAAAGAAAGACGAGCTTTATTTTTCAACTTAAGGACAATGTATACATTAAAATGGACATACTGCTGTCTTCTTTGAAGAATTCTGGTATGATTATCATGGAGTGGTGTCTTGTCGACCAAATAGCCTTTGTTGTATTTGTTTTCTGCAGGTGATTTCTCCACCCCACCCATATTTTAAGTAGAAATGTTGATGCTGCTTTTGTGCCTGCAGAGCCCTCCAGTCATCAGATGGGAGTATGAAAAGTCAAGGATATTAACTTAATAGGTTACGTTTCCGCAGCCCCTTCATTTCTCAAATTTGTTTCTGGCCTCATGCCACTGCTGCAGTAGGACACCAAGGAAATTGCTTTTTAGCTCTTCTCTGTTGCCCAAGGTCATTTCCCAGACTGTTGGTATCCAATTTGGATTATTCTGTAAGCAGCCCCAAATGTCAATCAAATAATAATTTATACAGTGACATATATTAGGATAGACATGGAAGAGAAGAAGCTGATGCCAAAGAAATAGCTACAAAGCTGATTATTATAGTTATAAAAGTCATCTTGGGTACTAGGGCCCAAAATGCTGAGGGCAGAGCTATGGAACACTGTACATGGATCAATATACTTGCTTCAATTAACCAATTACATTTATATGAGGCACTTTGGTTATTGTGGTTTCTTCTCTAACTCATCCTGGAAATATTGAAACATGGTTTGGAACTAAGGTTCCAATGAAAGAAAAGTCTTTTGACTGGCATGACTAGCTATCTTGTAATACAAAATCAGAGAACACCAGAATAATAAGCAAAGTTGGGTGAAATTCCATACAGTCTATAGTATAAATAATATTAAAAGTATCAACTTGCTGGCAAAACCAGGATGGCACGTGCCTGCACCTTTCCGTCATGTGCTTTCACGTTCTTTGCTTTTTTTCCTCCTATTACCTGTACACTGTGAGGTTCTCCACAATCAAAGAGGTCTACGATCAGATAAATTTGGGAAACTGAATATTGTCAACTTTCTCCACAGCTATTTGACCATAAAACACTTGATTTTTTTATCACATAACATTTATATGAATAGTAAAGTGGGGGAATCATCTTCTGTTAAAGTAGTAATCAAGAACTACAGATATTAAAATGTTTTTTTCGCTACTTTATTGGATCTCTGGTCAAAATATTCAACGTTACATTCTCTCTGTTGGTGAGATGAGAACTCCAATAACAGTGTTTAAAACACTAATCCAGTGTCTCTTTCCTGCCAAGTTCCTCCAGGTCTTGGAGTTTGTGTGTCTTGAGAGCTTCCTCCTCTCCTCCCCTGGTGCAGCCCTCTTGTCCACAGCTCTCACCAAGGCAGAAGGTGGGACACCCAGCGGTTTGAGACATCCTCATGCTTTAATCCAGGGATCAAAAGTTGGCTTTGGAGACCTGAAAGTAAATAGCATATGTATTTTAATAATAATAGTATCTTGTATTCATTTATTTATTCATCTATGCATTCACTGTTTTTTCTTTTTTTCTATGATTTATCTTTTGTCCATCTCTATCTATGGCCTCCTGCTTTTTTCAAGTCACAATTTTGTAAAATTTCTGTATAAACATGTATTAGTTAAGGTACCACTAACTGCAGTAACAGGCAAACCCTGAAATCGTATCCATCAATCCACTACAAGATTATTTCTCCATTCGTGAAGTTCAAAGTAAGTGTTACGATTCAGTCTCCTTCCATTTTGTTCTCCATTGATCTTCATTTGGCCTCCAAAGTCTCTGCAGGAGGGAAAAAGTGTGGAGGTTCACACGGGAGGTTTCATAGGCTAGGTGTGAAAGAGGTACAAATAACTTCTTGTTCCATGGGCTACAGTGCAGTCACACAACCCAACTGTAAGGAAGATCAGGGAAGACAGTCAAGCTATTTGCCAGACCTGACTGAGAGCTATCGAAACAGTGGCACTGAGCATCTCTAACCTGAGGAGGGCTGGGAAGACTGAATTTCAATTGTTTGGGAAGAAATTTCAAGCTGCTGGCTAAATTAAAATGAAAGGTGAAATATTGTATCTTACCAATGCTCTTACATGTTTCTCTACGAACAGATTCTTAACAAAGGAATTTACCAAGAAGACATAGTTGACAACAAAAAATTTATTATGTGAGCATGATTCCAGTTAGGTAGGAAGGTGAATAACGGAGAAAAGCCAAATATTCATGAAGCATACACAATTCTCTAAAGGAATCATCTTTATACAAACAATGAGCACACTATACTTGCATTTCATTGACAATTTAATCGTCAGTTTAGACTTTTTTAAGCTTTGTCTTATCATTTTTATTACAAAACCTAACTTCTAAACCAGCACCCTGACAGCAATAAATTTCAAAACCTTCTCAAATGTGATATTCCGTTTGCTACACATGCTATATTGCATTCGTAGGAGAAAATTTCATAATAAGCCCCAAAGATTTAATATTCTTATTATAAGAAAAAAGTTTTCAAAGTCACCACCATTTGAATATCAAAACTTTCTCTAGATCCAAAGAAATAAAAGAAAAACTTGATACGATGATAAATATCTTCATTAAACAAAAGATATGCAGAAAAGGGCTCTCTTACCTCACTATAACTGACAGTATTAAAAACAGTAATCAAATAAGAAAATTGAGGTTTTGGTTTTCAAGAAAATGTACTTTTTACTCGAGGTCCAGATTGATTTTAATACCGACGCAGTTGTTTTCAACAGAATTTATGGTTAAAGTATGCAAATTGCTTTAAAAAAATAATGGTACACACAGAACTTCTGTCTGATATTTTCCTTGGCTATTTCTAGCTTTCACTTACTCCCAAATTCCTACCAATTCCTTCCACATTTCTGTTTCCAAACCTTTTGGCTAAAAAGCAATAAATCTTCCTCCAGCAAATATCTTCATATTCTATGCTCATACATAAATGTGTAAAAAAAGTGATTAGAAGAAAGAGTATATGTGAGTCCTTATAGTATACTGACTAAATTTTTTCTATTTTTTTTTTAGTCTATTACTTTGGCCATACAAAAGCCAAAACATTTTATTTCCAGGTCTCTTGGCTTTTACACATTTGATCACTCTGTTTTGTACACTTGGGTGGACAGTGTTAGAAATATTTAAGATCAAGTTGTAATGGTTGACTCCTCTCTGCTCCTACCAGCCACTCTGTGGCTTTTGCAGAAGACATGTGCTATCACCAAGAAACTTACCCTCAGACCTGACAATTGATACTATTGCTGGTTAATTCTTTTGACCAGGATTAATCTGTGTGGTCCATATTGAAAAAAATTAAATTCTTGTGCGAAGGCTAACCCTTCAAAGAGTTGGAGAAACAAGCAGCTCATTTTATTCTTCATTTCATGACAAGTGGGGGGGGTCGCAATCTCATATCAGACGAAATAGACTTTAAAACAAACACTATAAAGAAAGATAAAGAAGGGCACTACATAATGATAAAAATGATCAATACAAGGAGAGGATATTATTCTTCATTTCAAGCTTGAGTAAGAAGTATGTTTGTTTTCTATATTTATTTGTGTCCTCTGCTTCTTCTTGCTAGATAAACTTTTCAAGACAAGACCAAAATTTGATATTTTTTATCATGAATTCTGAACACAGGTATAATGCTAATGATCATTTACATAATGATAATTGTCTAAACAGAACATATTAATTAGGAATTCAATTTTCATGTCATTTGACTTGTCAGAAGAACATAGGTGTTGCTATTCTTATCTTTTGAGATCCAAAAGGAAATGGAATTTACCAGTTGCAGGGGCATCACTTCAGGAATAAGTGGCTTAAAATTGAGAAATGACTAGTGTTTTATGTGTGAGAGATTTTAAGTGACGTGAATGTTAAGAAAAGATTGTAAAGATATAGTATCCAAACATAGCAGTAATCCATGAGAGAAAAATGATTGAAAGAAATTTGTAACTGTAAATTATTTTAGAAAATATGGAATTCCCTTTGTAATGAGCAAAATATTAAATATTCATAGTACAATACTCATTTATGAACTGTAATCAGCATTCTATAAAAGTGTCCTGAAATGATCAGAACATGTTAATTACCTAATTAAATACAAATTTGACTAAAATAAAGTATAGCATGTTAACCTAAGTTTAATTTAGATCAATTTACATGTAATTACTTTAAGTTGAAGGGAGCTTTCACCAAATACAGATTCTACAAATCATTTATGCACTTGTTAATTTACTACACAAAGATATTTTTTACATGACGTCAATGTTCTAAGTTTTCTTTGATTTATCTATGAACGCCCACTATGTTCCAGACACTGTGCCAGTGGTGGCTGAAACAGGGCAGTTTAAACAAAGGAAGGCAATGCCGTCCAGTGTGGAGTGTGGGGGGAGTGTTGCTAGGTCCGGCCCCCTCAAGGTGTCTCATGGGGCTGTCAGAAGCACTGACCAATCACCGTTTCCCAGTGAACCAGAGCTCTTCCTCATGTGCCCAGCTCAGCCCCCCACATCCTAGCTTGACGTTGTCTGCTGTGCTGACCTTACCTTGGCTAAGTCAGGAGACAGCTGGGTTCACTGAGAGCTGAGGAGGCAGCAGGGATGGGGGCTGCTGGATCACAACTGAGGGAGGATGGAAGGAAGCAAAGAACAGAGCCAGGAGCAAGGCCCTGGTGGCAGCGACTGTGGCTTCTGCTCACCCTACATCACAGACAGGTGCAGGTTGGCAGGTGCCCTCTGCAACAGCCCTGCCTCCAAGACCCCTCACTCCCCACCCAGAGCCCATGCATCCTGCCCTACCTGCAGTACATCAGCCAAATTCCTCCAGCTAAAGAGAACTCATGAATCCTGTCATCAGCTCCTCCCAGACATCCAGGCACCTGCCCAGGCTGCTTACTTTGGGAGTGTCCAATGTAGGGGTAGGGTGAGTGTATGGAAGCTGAGAATGCAGGCACCCCACTGTGGGGCATTGCCCCTTGAGGGGAGCCCCCATGGCTCTGGGGTAGGTGTAGCATCATCATCTGGGACAGGTGGGGGCCCCAGGGTGAGGAGGCTGGGCTGTTGTGATTCCAGTTTGGACATGGGCGTGGGTAACATGGGCCATATTGGTGACACCATGGGGCAGCTGCTGGTGGGCATGGATGGAATACACAGCGGCTGGTTGGGGAAAGCTACTTTGACGGGACTGGGCAGAAGGTCCAGGTGGCAGAGAAGGTGGTGTACCTGTCAACACCCCTGGGTGGTACAGGTTCTGCTATGGCTATACACTGCCCAGGTGTGGGGCCTGCCCCACCTGGTGCTGGATGGGACCAGGGTCCACATTCTGGGACTGCAGTTGGCTCCCAATAGGTATGGTGTCTGGTTGCGGCTGGTGCACATGGAGCTACATGGCATGGTGCAGATAGGACTGGTGAACCGTGGCATAAAGGGCTTGGGGGGTGGGCTACTCTGCAGAAGTGTACTGAGGGGTGAAGGGTGACACAATGGCCTGGGGATGGCTCCCTGACGTCAGCATGCGTCGGTTGCTTTGAAGCATAGGGGCAAACACTGTGAGGGGTAAGGGACTATGGGCTGCATCATGGTGGGCTGGCCTGGGAACTGCTGTGGGTTGTAGGGAATGTAGGAAGAATAAGATGTGGCAGCCACCAGAGGTGGGGCAGAAGCGGTGGCGGTGACCTGCATCATCAGAGGGGCTGAAGCTGTCTATTTGTCCGAGTGCTGGGAGGGCAGGGAGCCTTTTGCTCCCTGGTACTTGTCCTGCTGTCCAGGCATTGAGTTGGACACAGGATTTCTGTCCTGAGGTGCCTGAACAGCTGGTCCCATGTGTATCTGAGGTATGTAGGAAATGTACTGGGGGCTTTATAGCCCACTCTGACCTGCTGTCAGCACCGGGATGGAGGGAGTTGAATGAGTCCGGGGCCCAGGAGAAGGTGGAGTACTGGTTGATTTATTAACAGACAGCAGGGGCTTAGTGGGATTGAACTCCTTGGTCTTAGGGTTCAGCGTTGACTTCTTCACTTGTTCAGCAACAGAGACCTCATCCTTGTCATCTCTTTGGCTTGGGCAAGGCAGAGGGGCTGACCCCGCCCCTCGGTGCCTCCTGCTGGTAGCAGGGGTAGTTCGTCCTCCTTAAGCGATATGGATTCTAAAAGGAAGAAACAGCCCCCATGGAGTCTGAAGCCAAAAGACCTCCTTCTCCTTCCCTTTGGCCTCCTTCTTTAGGATCTGGGGAGGGAAAGGATCCAGGCTGGTCTCAGGGGAGCTACTAGGCTGAAACTTAAACTGGGCCCCAAACTTTCTCAGTTCTTCCAGTTGAAAGTGTTTCTGTTTGTTCTGAAGGCCAGGGACTTTCCTAGCTATCCAGGACAGCTCCTGGAACTGCAGCGTTCTCTCAGGGTACTTGGCCAGGAGTTCTTTTACATCTGTGGGGGCCAGTGAGATCTTTGGAGAAGCTGGGGAAATGAAGCCTATTCCAGGATCCCCAACTGATGACATCATGGAGATGGAAGCTGAAGAGGTCGGTACTGCTGAGCAGATGGGAGGCTCAGGACAGGAAGCTGAGACTGGGGCAGGGACAGCTGACTTGGGAGAGTGCAGGGGGTACATCCGGCCCACTGCAGGAGTAGGTGGAACAGAAGCTTCTCCAGACGGCCTGTTGCTGGGGAAAGACAGAGTCTTGGTACCTCTCAGAGGCCACTGTGCCTTAGGGAACATGTGGGAGGCGTCTCCATTGATACTGCGTTTCTCAGAACCTGGGCTAGAGCTGCTATTGTCAAGATGGTGAAGGCCAAGAAGTGGCAAAGAGCTAAGGCCAGGCCGGCCGGCACGAGAACTACTGCATCAAACTCCTCCTCTGGGACACTCCTGAACTCGATGGGGTAGAGGGATGTACTTTCCCTCTCTAGATGCCAAGCTGGGGCTCTCTCCTCCTGAACCCCGTTGCTGAATTGTACTGTTCTCCTCCTCGGTGCACCCTTCATCATTGTCTATGGTGATCCGCAGGCAGTACTGGGGGCTCGATTTAGTCTTTCAATCAACTGGGCTGCGCACAGCTCCCGCTGATGAAATTCTTCTGAGTTGTCCTTCTCTAAGGGACAAGAAGAGAGACTACTGTCATAGGTGGTCTTTACACTGTAGTTCTCTTCATTGAACTTGAACATTTCATTGGGGCGCCATCCATTGGACATGTCAGACTCCAGGTCATAGTCATCGCTGTTGCTGTCACCCACCCTCCCAGCACTGAAGCATCTTCTCTTTGTGCTTCCCACTCACTTTTGAGTTCATGGCAATGGCTGAATCAGTGAACTTTAGTAGCATAAGTGAAGTCAACATTTTGGAAGTAGACAAGCACGACATCACTTGACTTAAACACCATGGTGTCCACAATGTCTTCCTGACGAGGACCACCTGCTGGCTCCGATGCTTTCTGTGCACAGCGTCTACTGCCAGTTCGAACTTTGAGCTCAGCATCTTGAAGATACTTTCACAGGTGGTACAATTCTTCACCTTTACATCACAAGTGGAGCCCACAACAGTTGTAAGGAAATGCAGCATTCTAGAATTGCTGTCACCCTCAAACACCAGTGACTGTGGGGTGCCTTTCCTGTGCTTTGTCCCCTGGCGCTGCTGATGGCTGCTGCCCTGGCCTCTCCTGATGTTTCTGCTGTGGTGGCAGTGGCTGCGGCACCAAGATGCCCTTGGCTCCAGCGAAGCCTGCTCCCAGAAGCAGCTGCAGGCCCCAGGCAGGGGGAAGCAGCCGCGGGAGGCCTTGGGGCAGCCGAGGTGGAGGCCAGGGGCCCCCAGGAGGCGCCCGTTGGGATGGCTGGTGCTCTTGGGAGGCCAGTGGATCACGGCCTGTTGCGTGGGGGCGGCTGCTGGGGCTCGAGGTTTGTTGTGGTGGCTGAGGCTTCAACTTGAGGGCAGCGTCTGGAAGGGGAATTAGGGGGAAGCGAGGGAAAGAGGAGGCTTGGGCTGGGCCCGTGCTGGAGACTGTGGGAAGCGAGGGGGACTGGGAAGCTGGGGCCCCACCACCGTTGGTGAGCAGGGGCGAGCCCCATGGTGTCGGGAGCTGCTTTCCTTTAATTCCAGATAATTTTATCTCACCATAACACATTATTATGACTCAAAGCATTTTATTGACCACCCTAACAAAACATGTATGTAAGTTGAAATTTAATTTTTGCACATGACCATATGACCTAGGGACCAATAGATTTCTTCCGAATTAAGAAACCCCAAAGGAAGCAGATGCTCAGCCTGGAGGAGGCATAGTTTCACATCCAGCAGACAACATGAGAATTTCTGTGCGGTGCTTGTACAATCTCATGTCTCTGGTACTTGGCCAAAAACCAACTGTCATCCATCAGGGGCATCCTCCCTCTGAACAAATAAAACTAAATATAGCAGGTGACCACTATGATCAGCAAGCATCTTTTACCCGAGTAACTGTGCCTTAAGGAAGATTCATGTTGAAGCGTCTTACAGAGGTTATTGTTGACCGTCAGAGACAAACCAACGATGCAGAGAAAAAAATGTGGAAGAGATTAAGATGCATAGTTCATGGGGATAACTTTGGCGCTCAAGAGATCTCTGGAGCCGAAAGATTTCAAGTAAAGTAAACATGTTTTATACATCACACACAGTGGCGAAGATAAATTGTCAACAATTAGAAAATAAGGTTGGTGCCTGATTTTAATAAGGTTACTGCTGAGGATATCTCTAACACATGTCCTAGCTGCCAATGGCATGATCCTTATAAAACTGTAAAAGTAGGAAGTAAAAAGGAGGTAAAGTCCTGAAGCCCCTTTGAACATCCCCAAATGGATTTTATACAAATGCCCCAAGCAATGAGCTATGATTGTGTTCCAGTTATTATTTACTTTTTCTTAGGGTGAATCAAGGGCTTTCCTTGATTCACCCTAAGAAAAAGTAAATAATAACTGTAACTATGGTCCTTAAAGTGGTAATAGTCCTCCTCCTTCTTCTATTAATAATATTAATAATAATAATTGCTTGACTTTATTTTCCTGACTGGAGTGTGGTGGAAGTCAAGAAATTATCTCTCCATTGACATAGGCACATATTTCCCTGGCATTGCTATTATTTAACTCTGTAAATGTTCACCTTTTATTCAGAAACTTCACTGTCTTTTTCATCCAAAATCATCAGGAAAAGTAGAGAGAATCAATGGAATCCTACAATTATTATGAGCAAAGCTCTCAGATATCCTTGAAATTTCAAGGCCTAAAGTATTACCAATTAGACTTGACCAGAACAAGACCAACTCCCTCCAGGACCCATAAGTTGTCTCCTCCCAAGTTAATGATAAGCCTTTCCATGTGTTTGGGAATTTCATTTCCAGAGTCAGATTCTACCTATTGCAAACTGATATGATTAAATAATACAAGGGGCTCATATCCAGCTTTATTGCCAACAGATTCAGGCTCCATTATAGAAGAGTCGCCCTGCATGATCTTAAGCCTGAAAAACTGGTCTTCAAGGAAAGACATCAGAGAACTCTGCCCTTGAGCCATGATGGAAAGAACGTTATGATGTACTATTAACAATTGAAACAGCAGCAAAACTCCAAGATGGTCATTAGATTCATGTTTCTTAAGAAGGCATACACCATTTCCTCTAGAGCACTGGATGTCCAGTCCGTCAGTAGTCTGTAAACTGACAGCTACACGGGTGAACAGTATCCTCCCAAGACTCTGGTCAAGTTGGTTACTGCAGACATAGACTGTTTCTGTCCAAGGCAACAGAACATAATTTTCTGATTCCCTGGTACAATTTTTCTTTGCTTACTTCTAGTCTTGGTTATTACTATTGTACTTTGACACCCTCTTTTAACAGAATAAAGGTTTTTCAACTTACTCTCCATTATTTCTATTCTATTTTTACTCCCTAAGGTCTTCTGCCCCTTAAGGAAAAACAAACTGTCTTGCTCATTCGTCTCTTAGCTACTGTGGTAGTTAATTTTATGTATCAGCTTGACTGGATCAGGGAATGTCCAGGTATCTGGTGAAACTATTTCTGGGTGTTGTCTGTGAGGGTGTTTCTAGATGAGATTAGTATTTGAGCTGGTGGGCTCAGTAAAGTAAGTTGCCCTCTCCAACTGGTAGGCATCATCCAATGTGTTAAGGGCCTGAATAAAACAAAAAGGTGGAAGAAGGAGGCATTTGCCCCTTTTTCCTGCCTCATTGCTGCTGAGCTGGGACATCTCATCTCATCTTTTCCTGCCCTCAGGCTGGCATTTACACTATTGGCTTCTCCCATTCTCAGGCCTTCAGGCTTGGACTGAACTACACCACTGGCCTCCTGGGTCTGCAGCTTGTGGATCATGGGCCTCCTTAGTCTCTATAACTGCATGACCCAGTTCCTTATAATAGATCTCCTTTCATATCCTATTGGTTGTATGTCTCTGGAGGACCCTGACTAATACAGCTACAATTCTGAATTTACTTCATTACTAGACTTGTCTTCTTCTAGCTGATTCTGCTGACAGAAAAATGTAATAGTTATTCCTTTTAACATTTCAGAAGGTAAATTTCATCTTATAGACCCCTTCTCATTCTTAAATTTCAATCACATAATGCATTCCAAACTTCAGCCTTGTGAAAAGTGGGCCTTGACTCCACATCAACAAAATGATTTTTCTCAGGTCATCACAACCCTATCAACAAAACCTACCATGCCAGGAATGGGAACTAATATTGGACCTACCATAGCTATAATAATCAGTCTGTTCTCTTCAGAGCTGTTTACTTTAAAGGAACAATGACTGGCTCACTACAGTTGATATAAACACTATGCATATTCCCAATAGTATCTGTGCCCCTTTCAGGTACTTCTTATGAGAATACCTTCTACTCTGGAAGCTCCATAAACTAGGTTAAATTTATTATCCAGTTGATGTAATAAAATTTATGTTTTAAGGCAGGACAAGAAAAAATTAAACATAAAATTCTCTCTCTGTGTTACTTGGGTCTTCTCCTTCCCTAATGTGCAGGGTGCGTCTGCCATAC
This sequence comes from Pseudorca crassidens, assembly GCF_039906515.1. Classification (NCBI taxonomy): domain Eukaryota; kingdom Metazoa; phylum Chordata; class Mammalia; order Artiodactyla; family Delphinidae; genus Pseudorca; species Pseudorca crassidens. Next base: position 116,327,704 of record NC_090299.1, read on the forward strand.
ACATTAAGCAGAACTCCTCAAAGATGGAAGAGCCTACTCAACCTTAAAAATCAATTTTTTTTTCTTTCTTCTGATGCTAGCAATGTAACTTCTTAAAAGAATAGTGTTCTTTCCCAGCTCTGTAGGGGATCATGGTGACTTGCTGTTTCTTTGTATGTGTTTACCTGGACTATGTATCCTTGGTGAACTTTATGTAAAATATATCATTTTGATGTATGATCCTTTGTCTCAAAAATGTATATGACTTTGGCTTCCAACTTCTAACAGGTGGAACAGTTCTCAGAGCTTGCTGAGAATCTGCTTCCCTGGTTATAATTCTCAGTTTGGCTTGAATAATATTCCATTTTTCTTCTTATCTTGATAGCAAATTGAATTTTCATTGACACAGTGTTGTCACAAATAATCACATAGCCATTGATTTCCTCTTAGCTAGCCAAGGGAAAATTAATGCTGTAAGAAACACTTCTAACATAAATATTATACCTAGGTAAATACTACAGGTAAGTGAGCACATGGTTTGGGACATTACTCATGCCCCAAACTCTAAAACAGGTCAGGATAATTTAATAGGTCACTACCACCTTCACCCTCACTCCTTATTATTAGCCTCTGAAACAGTTTTCAATGTTGGACCAAAAAGAGTGAGACTGAGGAAAACAGTGGAGACATGAGGGGCTAGAAAGCAACTTGCTTAACCTCCATATCCTTAAGGACAGCAATCTTCTGAACATGGAATTTTTTCAGTATTTTCCTTACATTTTAAATATCTTTCCTCTGATTTCAAACAATCCTGAGGAAATGGTTTTGAGAAGCACTGATTCATCCTTCACTTTTACTTGTGACACCTCTCTCACAGGTAACACAATGTCTCATTGTATGTCAGACAAGGAACTGAAATAAAATCTTGGAGGTTTTATGAGAAGGGTGTGAATTGGCAAACCACTAAGCCATCTCTACTTCCACCCTGTATTTCCTACCTCCCAGCCACACTTCATGTTCTTCAAATAGGAGCATGGGCATATGATGTGTTCTAACATTTCTGAACTGCTGTAAGAATGCCTCAGTAACCAATATTCCTTCCAGGCATTATCACAGGTTTTTATTTTTGTATGAGAATTACTAGATTGCCCTCAACATGTCCGAACATTCAAAACTTTAAAAGCCCTCAATCTATATTCTGATCTTCTCTAGCAAACCAGTTTTTATTTAAAAAATATTACCCTTAAATAGAGAAAATCATATAAATCTATTTATTTCACCTTTATTATTTAATATTTATTAGATTCTCTTTAATAGACATTTATTTATAAATCACTTTTTGTTATAACTTAATGGTATTACTTATTCTAAAGGTGTTGATCTAATAACTCAAACTTGGATGAGAGAACATGCTAAATTAAAAGTGTGAAACTTTTTTTTATTTATTTGTGTTTATACTCACAGAGAAGCTTTATAGCGCAATGAGAAGAGCTTGGACTCTGGTTCCAAATACATGATTTCAAGTCCTAGGGCTATCCCTTGCTGTGACCTCAGGCAATTTAATGAAATTTGTTACATCTTATTTAAAAACAAAAACTGAATATACTCCAATATAATTCAAGATGAGGCATTTTACTCTCATTAATAAAACTTATAAGGAGTAATTGTAGTCCAGGACACTTTATGGACAGATTCACGCACAAAATATCCTTTCCAAGAGGGTAGTGTGCAAGTGGTGAGTTTTCCATGACCCCTGATGGTGAGAGTTGGGGGTGGAGAACTTGGGAGAATAATTTAGAAGCAGACCTTCTCTACCCTTGCTCACCTGGGAATTCTAAGAACAGGTAGGGGAGAAGATTTGAATCTGATGACAGATTGAAACTTCAATATCAACCAGATTTTTAATACTGGAAAAAGAGATATGAGTGACCCAAAAGCTCTGGTATTTATGCAAGATTATCTGTCAGAGATGAGAAAACCAACAGAGCTAGTCTGAAGGGCAGTTTTGAGAACAGCACTGAAGCTATTTCTTAATTGTACACCGCTGAGTCTAGCCACCCCAATGAATGTTCTATCTGTAAAGCACCTGGCACGTAAAATGAGCTCCAGATATGCTAGTTCCTTCCCTCTTACTAGTTCTGGGTCCTTCACAAGCTCAGTCCCTCTGAGGGTCTTCACCTATGACACACAGGGAGTTACCATGAAATCCAAAAGAGATCAGGGGTTCAAGTGCTACCTCATTCACACACTTTCTGGTTCCTTGAGTTCCTTTCCTTCTTTACATCCATTCATTGTTAATGTGAAGTCTCAAAACCAAGGAAATAATACCCAGAAAGAATATGGAAAAAAAAAGAGAGCTGAATTTTAAATTGGCCATATTCTGATCCTCACAATTTCAGTCTAACATATTTTAACACTGTTAAGGTATTACAAGTTACCAAAGGAGCAAAGAAAAGGCATTTATATCAAATTGAGGATTTAATTCCTACAGATTTTCTTTTACATGTGCTTCTATAAACTCACAAATCTATAAATGTTAGCATGATTAACAGTTTGGAACTGTTTCAATAAACTCCTGCTAATTGTAACTAAATGAAGAGAAGCAGCAGGCCATTGAAGGGAATCAATAAAAATGTATCTGTAAGCAATTTTGAAAGACATAAAATCAATGAAATAAGTGGATTTTATTTGAAAAGTATTTTTCAGAGGAAGTGTTTTGTTGAGTACATAAGATTCCCAAAGAACACATTAGTATTTTATATAAATAGTTGAAAAGAGCTTGAATGTGTCTGGAAAGTTCATTCTCTTGCAAAATTTAAGTATTCTACCCGATGACATAGTATTTTGTTTAGCAGATTTTTGTCCTTAATTAACATGGCATTAAAGTTTAGGCTTCTTCTATTATCTCAAATTCTAAATCTGTAGAATTGAATGTAAAATCCAAAAATGAATATTGTTTTGCTTCAGTTATAATTTTCATCAACATGAGGAGATACTGGGCAAACAGAAAAGGCAGTGCTGGATGCGGTGGGACTCATGAGAAAGAAGAAATCTATAGCACAACTGAGTGTAAATCAGGGCCTGGGTCCTGGACCTGGAGCTCTGACACCAGTGCTATGGTGGCCTAGGGTGATAGGCAGAAGACTTTAACCAGGCAGGCAATCAATCATTGGGGGTCCAAAAGGACACAGCAGCATGTCTCCTCCATTGTAAAGAGCAGAGTCACAGGGGTAATATGGGACCTGCTGGCAGGAAGTCTGACAGCAGGAAGCAGGGAACCCAGGTATTGGGCTGGGGGTTCAAGGCAAAAACTTCAGTCTTTGAGTGCACCTAAAGATGGCAAAATAGGTTCCTGAAAGTTCTGGGAGGTTTAGTCCTGGAAATGTTATCAGAACTAGCCCACAAAGTGAGCACCAAATTAGCTCCAAGTGTGTTTAGTCCCAGATCATAGCACTAAACTCCTTTGGCCTAAATCAGAAATGGTTCTAGCAGTTGGGGCTACATTGAACCTGCAACTGGATTCAAGAGAACAGGAATTTAATCAGGTTTTTGGTATGTGCTTTCAGATTTATGTTAGATCCTTGAGAGAACTAGTCATCATCCTGAAATTTTTTTCCAGCTCCAAGATGAGATTATTTTTGTGTACATTCCTTAAGAGAAAGTTGAGAGAATTTAATATGATTATGGCCCTTGTGTTCTTTGCATTTATTTTTCTAAATTGGGTAGTCTCAGTGCTAAAGCTTGGTTTAGACAAGGCTTAATTGGAAGTAGTTTAAGTGCATATATGCTATGTGCATCCTTATGTGCCACCCTTAGAAAGTGTCACCTTAAGCTTTACTGAATGAAAGAACCTATTCTTTTCATCACCAGAGCCCCTCAGATTGTATAATTATACATACATGAACACACAGAGACACACTTTGCAATTGCACTCTTTCTCTGTACATAAATAGTATGTATGTTTAAATAGAATCTATATACATATATATACCGTGCAAGCCTACTCTTTATGCAATATGGAAAAAAGCAACAAATTTCTAAAATTAAAAACAGAAAGAGGAGTGCTTACTTTGTCCAAAGCTTAATGCAATCACTTCTTAGCCTTTTACAAGAAAGAGGCCAGAATTCAGTTGCAAGTTTTCTACATAGTTTATTAAGGTAGAAGATTAAAATACATCCTCCAATCAGAGAGGAAAATTGAGAATGAAAAAGAAACAAAACTGTGACAAGAGCTGCCTGGGACCCTTAATGGAGCGTAAGTGTTCTTAAAATCTGGGGCAGAAATAAAAGTAATTTCTACAGCACGGAAAATTTCACTGGGAATCCTCTTCCCTCTTCTATGTGCATTGTTGTGAAACCCAAATGTCCACTCTTGTTTCTCCCTACTTTCCCTTTTCATTTCTATCATGCTTTTTAGAAAGAACTCCAGTTATCAATTTCTTATTTGCTCTACCACCCTTTAACTTTTCTTTCATTTATTCTCCTTATAGTTTTATCCAGTCATATTTCCCACTTTCCTCTCCTTCATTTCTACTTTTTTTTTTTTTTGCAGTACGCGGGCCTCTCACTGTTGTGGACTCTCCCGTTGCGGAGCACAGGCTCCGGACGCGCAGGCTTAGCGGCCATGGTTCACGGACCCAGCCGCTCCGCGGCATGTGGGATCTTCCCGGACCGGGGCACGAACCCGCATCCCCTGTATCGGCAGGAGGACTCTCAACCACTGCGCCACCAGGGAAGCCCTCTATTGTTTTAAGTGTTGATGTTCAGTGTAATACCACTCATTCTTTCCCTATCTGTCTCCAAATTCAATACTATACATACTTGAACTATGTCATGAGAATTTGTTTTAACCTCAAATATTAAATGGAACTTCTTCTCTCGTCTCTCTCTCTTTCATAACATGATAGTTGTATTAGCTAAACTGCCTTTTGAACCATCATTTTATCCCAGAAGCAATGTAGTGCACTTAGTTGTTTGGGCAGGCATCCACTTCTACCAGACATTTTTATATTTTTTCTTTACCAGTTCCTCATGAAGTTTACTTTATATTGTCTAGAATAATTTTCTTAGAGTCTTCAGTTGAGACCAAAACTCTTGGTTTTTCAGAGTAAGACTTGATCATCTAATATGTGTAAGAACTGGCACACCTCCAACCCTCTGATTTCCCTTCTCTTTTAGCCTTGGACACTGCTCCTTCTCACACTCCGTATCCTTGGAAGCCCCTAAAACACTCCTTGCACTCGGAGATCTCATTCAGTCTCATAGATTCAACTATATGAGTTATTTTCAAATCTACCACCAGTCTCAAAATTACCAACAGAATTTCTTAATCCTACAATCCTACATGCTGAGAATTAGAATGTGGGATGGCCAAAAAATCAGAACAAGTGTTGATATAAGATTGGGTCCCCTCCTCCTGCCGGGTCGAAAAAGGTTGTGTTTAGATTTCGATCGGTTAATAGTATAGTAATTCCGGCTGCTAAGACAGGTAGTGATAGTAAAAGTAAGACTGCTGTGACCAGGACTGATCAGACGAAGAGAGGTGTTTGGTATTGGGTTATAGCGGGTGGTTTTATATTAATAATAGTTGTGATGAAGTTAATAGCTCCAAGGATTGAAGATACACCGGCTAAATGTAGAGAGAAAATAGTAAGATCTACTGAGGCTCCTGCATGTGCTAGATTTCCGCCTAGAGGACGGTATACAGTTCAGTTTGTACCTGCGCCGGCTTCAATTATCGAAGATGCTATCAGTAGTAGAAAGGAAGGGGGGAGTAGTCAGAAGCTTATGTTGTTTAGACGAGGGAATGCTATGTCAGGGGCTCCAATTATTAAGGGAACTAGTCAGTTTCCAAAACCCCCAATTATGATAGGTATAACCATAAAGAAAATTATTACGAAGGCGTGAGCTGTTACTAGAACATTATAAAGTTGGTCGTCTCCGATAAGTGTGCCAGGCTGACCTAATTCAGCACGAATCAACAAGCTTAGACCAGTACCCACTATTCCTGCCCAGGCGCCAAATAGTAAATACAGGGTACCAATGTCTTTGTGATTGGTAGAGAATAGTCATTGGTTTATGAACATAGGTAAAATGGCCGAGTAGGCATTAGACTGTAAATCTAAAGACAGGGGTAAAGTCCTCTTTTTACCAAGTCCTGTAGTGAATGATCATTTTGAATTGCAAATTCAAAGAAGCAGCTTCAATCCTGCCGGGACTTCTCCCGCCTTTTTTTTCTCGCGGCGGGAGAAGTAGATTGAAGCCAGTTTATTAGGGTATTTAGCTGTTAACTAAAAGTTCGTGGGAGATGTATCCCTCCAATCTAGTGAGGATTTAGCTTAATTAAAGTGTTTGATTTGCATTCAATTGATGTAAGATATAGTCTTGCAATCCTTATTGGGCAGGGGTTAAGTAAAATTATACTTGCTTAGGGCTTTGAAGGCTCTTGGTCTTATTTAACCTAAACCCCTATAGTAAGACAAAGAGTGCTGGTGTAAGGGGTAGGACTATTGTGGATAGTACGATTGCTGTTGGTAGAAGGGTCATTTGTTTTGTGCGGTAGAATTGTCATTTTATTTTTATGTTATTGGTAGAGGGGAATAGGGTTAATGCTGTGGAGTAGGTAAGGCGTATGTAGAAATATAGGTTGAGTAGAGCTGTGATGGCTATGAGGGTGGGTAGGATGAGAGTGTCGTTTTTTGTTAGTTCTTGAATAATTATTCATTTGTGTATAAAGCCTGTGAGTGGAGGAAGTCCTCCTATGGAGAGTAGGGTGAGTATAGTAAAGGTTGTTATAACGGGTATTGTGTTTCATGTTTGGGATAGTAGTAGTGTAGTGGTAGTGGAGTTTTGGATGAGTAGTATAAATATAGTGAAGGTTATTACAATATAAATTAATAGGTTTAGTAAGGTGAGGGCGAAAGGGCCAGCAGCATATTCTACGTTAAAGCCAGATACGAGTTCTGATTCTCCTTCTGTAAGGTCGAAGGGGGCTCGGTTAGTTTCTGCTAAGGTGGAGATAAATCATATTATAGCTAGTGGTCATGAAGGGAAGAGTAGTCATAGTTTTTCTTGTGTAGTGTTTAGTGTAGATAAAGTGAAGGAGCCGTTTATTAGAAGTACAGATAATAGAATAATAGCTAGTGTTACTTCATATGAGATTGTTTGTGCTACTGCTCGTAGAGCTCCGATTAGAGCGTATTTTGAATTGGAAGCTCATCCAGATCATAGGATAGAGTAGACAGCTAGGCTTGATATTGCTAGTATGAAGAGTACGCCTAGATTTATGTTGATGAGTGGGTGTGGTATAGGTAGGGGAGCTCATATTGTGAGAGCCAAGGTTAATGCAAGTACGGGTGCAATTATGAATATGGTGGTGGAAGACGTGGCTGGTCGTAAGGGTTCTTTAGTGAATAGTTTGATTGCATAGGCGAAGGGTTGTAATAGGCCATATGGGCCTACGATGTTTGGTCCTTTTCGGAATTGTATGTAGCCTAGGATTTTGCGTTCTACTAGTGTTAGAAATGCTACAGCTAAAAGAATGGGAAGAATGAGTGTTAAAATGTTAATTATAAACATTTGTTGAAGAGAGGATTTGAACCTCTGAGTACAAAAGCTTAAGTTTTATGCAATTGCCGTACTCTGCCACTTCAACAAAGCCCTGATCTTGGGCAGGGTATGTTTGCGCTAGATTATTAGGTTGAGACTGGGTCACTAATTGTTTGAAGGCGCTTTTTTAAAGTTGGCCTTATTTCTCTTGTCCTTTCGTACTGGGAGAAATGCGTAATAGATAGAAACCGACCTGGATTACTCCGGTCTGAACTCAGATCACGTAGGACTTTAATCGTTGAACAAACGAACCCTTAATAGCTGCTGCACCATTAGGATGTCCTGATCCAACATCGAGGTCGTAAACCCTATTGTCGATATGGACTCTAGAATAGGATTGCGCTGTTATCCCTAGGGTAACTTGTTCCGTTGATCAAAATTTTGGATCAATAAGTGATACTATACTTTGGCTGGTAGGCCTAAGTTTTAATCACTCGGAGAGTTTTTTATACTCCGAGGTCACCCCAACCGAAATTGTCAGCCCATATAAAGCTTTGTTATCCCTTGGTGGTATTATTTTATGCTTTTTGAGTTGATTAATTAAAGCTCCATAGGGTCTTCTCGTCTTATTGTGTTATCCCCGCTTCTTCACGGGGAGGTCAATTTCACTGATTAAGAGTAAGAGACAGTAAAACCCTCGTGTGGCCATTCATACAAGTCTTTATTTAGAGAACAAGTGATTATGCTACCTTTGCACAGTCAAGATACCGCGGCCGTTTAACGATTGTCACTGGGCAGGCAGTGCCTCTAATACTAGTTATGCTAGAGTTGATGTTTTTGGTAAACAGGCGGGGTTTGTGTTTGCCGAGTTCCTTTTACTCTTTTCAATCTTTCCTTAGTGCACACCTGTGTTGGGTTAACAGTATGTTTAACAAATAGTTTAGTGTTAGGTTATATTTATTAGCTGTTAACTACCAGTATATTATCAGTCACTGATATAAGCTTGTGCAAGGAGAAAATTTTTCTTGTTACTCATTTTAACAGTATTTCTTCTATAGTTAAATAGATTAGTCCAATAGTCAGGCTAGGAGTTATTTTATTTATTGTTGAAATTAAAACTTATTTTTATTGTTGAGCTTGAACGCTTTCTTAATTGGTGGCTGCTTTTAGGCCAACTATGGTTTAAGTTTTATATTACTCTCTAGTAAAGGTTGTATCCATTTCTAAAAAGCTGTACCTTTTTAGACTAACAGTTAAACATACGTTGAAACTTAATATGGTTTTTAGTATTGTTTAATGTTGAACTGAAATTCCTTTCTTGGACAACCAGCTATCACCAGGCTCGTTAGGCTTTTCACCTCTACCTACAAGTCTTCTCACTATTTTGCCACATAGATGAGTTTGTTCGAGTTACTGCTCATAAGTAGCTCGTCTGGTTTCGGGTAATTTAACTTAAGGTCTCTTTGCTAAATTATTACTAGTTAAATCATTATGCAAAAGGCACAAGGGGTAAACTTTGCTTTTTTCTACTTTTAGTAATTCTTTCATCTTTCCCTTACGGTACTTTCTCTATAGCGCCATTGATAATTAAATTTCTATCTCCTATACTTTAGATGTATGGTAAATGTTTTATTTGACTGACTTATAGTAGTAGTGATGGGGAGGAGTATGGGCTAGATATAGTTCAAGATGTGCACAAGTTGTGGAATCTTCTAGGTGTAAACTAGATGCTTTATTTAAGCTACATCTTGTTTATCCAAGCACACCTTCCGGTATGCTTACCTTGTTACGACTTGTCTCCTCTTGTATGCTTGCTTAGCATGGGTTAGCGATCTGGGGCTTTGCTATGGCACTTGAGGAGGGTGACGGGCGGTGTGTGCGTGCTTCATAGCCTTATTCAATTAAGCATTCTATTCTTAATTTACTGCTAAATCCTCCTTTAGTTTTTAGGTTTCATAAAAACTTTCGTGTAAGTTTAAGGGATGTTCTTATCATAGAAAATGTAGCCCATTTCTTCCCAATCCATAGGTTACACCTTTACCTAACGTTTTTACGTGCAATAGTTGTGCTTACTTTCGTTCCTTTTTTAGGGTTTGCTGAAGATGGCGGTATATAGACTGAAGTAGCAAGGATTGGTGAGGTTAATCGTGGTTTATCGTTTACAGAACAGGCTCCTCTAGAAGGATATGAAGCACCGCCAAGTCCTTTGAGTTTTGGGCTGTTGCCGATAGTACTCTGGCGAATAGTCTTGTTTTAGGACTATTTAAGTTTACGACTAAGCATAGTGGGGTATCTAATCCCAGTTTGGGTCTTAGTTGTCGTGTACTCAGTTTATGGTAAAGTTACTTTCGTAGTTTAACTTAATTTTAATTATGGCTTTTTACAGCTTAATTAAGGTTTGACTTTATTTTTGTATTGTTCCTTGATACTCTTTACGCCGGGTGTCTATTAATTTGGGTCAATCGTATGACCGCGGTGGCTGGCACGAAATTTACCAACCCTAATTAGCATGGCTAGGTCAAACTTTCGTTCATAGCCTAATTCTTGTCACTGCTGTATCCCGTGGGGGTGTGGCTAAGCAAGGCGTTATGAGCTACTAGTGTAGTGTGCTTGATGCCCGCTCCTTTTAGCCTTTAATGATTTGGAGGGCATTCTCACTGGGATGCGGATGCTTGCATGTGTAAGTCTGCTAAGAACTAATAGAAAGGCCAGGACCAAACCTTTGTGTTGATGGGGCAATAATGCCCATCTAGACATTTTCAGTGTCTTGCTTTGTAAAAATTTAAGCTACATTAACCCGTGGAGTAGAAAATTATTTGTATAATTTCATTATGGGGCTTGTGTCAGATTTAGTATTGATTTATTTAAAAAAGTGCGCGTAAATCTAGGGACGAAGCACTGTAGGGGGGTGGTGAATATTAAAGCAGACGATCAGTTTTGTAAGGGAGAAGGGGCGTTTAAACCCCTATGAGATGATAGAGTTTTTTGAGCCCTGGGGGAATAATAGAGTACTATGTCCTGTAACCATTAATTAAATAACACCTGTTGGTTGTGCTAGTCCAATCAAAAATACACACAGGCCCAGCTACAATTTATCTGACTGTGACAGGGCCTTTCTAAGGCCATAGCTGAGTCGATGCAGGCCCCCCCAAAAATAAAAGATACCAAATGTATGAAATCTCAGTTATGTTAGGCATGGGCTGATTAGTCATAAGTCCATCGAGATGTCTTATTTAAGAGGAACGAGTGGGCGATTTTAAGTTAAAATGGTCCTGAAGTAAGAACCAGATGTCTTATAAAGATCACTGTTAGCTACCCCCACGAGGTATGGGCCCGGTGCGAGAAGAGGGATCCCTGCCGAGCGGGTTGCTGGTTTCACGCGGCATGGTGATCAAGCTCGTGATCTAATGGAGCAGCCATAGGATATAATGGAAATAAAATTGTTAGAGGGTATATAATATGTAAGAGCATACATATTATGTAATATGTAAAATTAATGATAATTAATATGAGCTTTAACTTACCGTATGGAAAATAATTGAATGCACAATAATACATAGCTTGTACACATGAATATTTATGAGAGACTAAATATTAATATGCATATGTATATATGTATGTGATGTGTACAGTAAAATGTTTTTAAAACAAATTACTTTTAATACTGACATAGTACTGTGGTGTTGTGGTAATTGTACAATAAGCTTTTTCAAGGAATAGTTTATGTAGAACTCCAGCTTTGGGTGTTGGTGGTGAGGTTTAATGTCTCTTCCTTGAGTCTTAGGGAGGAATGGGGTTCTCCTTTTCCGGTTTACAAGACCGCGGTATTTTGTTATACTACAAAGACTCTTCATTTTAGGAGTTTATTTTCAATAAGGCTGACTGTTGGTATTAGCACTAAGATTAGGAGGAAGTATAGAATAGATGCTAATTGGCCTACAATGATGTATGGATGTTCTACAGGTTGGCTCCCGATTCATGTTAAGGTTAGGAGGTCTGCGATTAGAGTTCAAAATAAAAGTTGGCTAAAGGGTCGGAATATTATGCTTCGTTGTATAGATGTTTGAAGTATTGGGATGAAAATTAGGATAAGGATAGAAAGTAGTAGCGCTAGTACTCCTCCAAGTTTGTTAGGGATTGATCGTAAGATTGCATATGCGAATAGGAAATATCATTCTGGTTTGATGTGTGCAGGGGTGCTTAGTGGATTTGCTGGAGTATAGTTATCAGGGTCTCCTAGTAGGTCAGGGGTGAATAGGGTTAGTGCTAGTAGGGTTAGGATTAAGAGTAAAGCGCCTAGGATGTCTTTGATTGTGTAATAGGGGTGGAATGGGATTATATCTATGTTGGATGGGATTCCTGTGGGGTTGTTGGATCCTGTCTCGTGTAGGAATAGCAGGTGAACAGCTACTAATGCTGTGATGATGAATGGGAGGATAAAGTGGAAAGCGAAAAAACGTGTTAGTGTTGCTTTGTCTACGGAAAACCCGCCTCAGATTCATTCTACTAAGGTAGTGCCGATGTAAGGGATTGCTGATAGGAGATTAGTGATGATGGTTGCGCCTCAGAATGATATTTGTCCTCAGGGTAGGACGTAGCCTACGAATGCAGTGGCTATAACTGTTAGTAATAGGAGTACACCAATATTTCATGTTTCTTGGAATATATAGGAGCCATAGTATAGGCCACGTCCGATGTGGGCGTAAAGGCAGATGAAGAATATGGAGGCTCCGTTTGCATGTAAATAGCGGATGAATCAGCCATAGTTAACGTCTCGACAGATGTGTGCGACTGATGAAAAGGTAGTTGAGGTGTCTGGCGTGTAATGTATTGCTAGGAATAAACCTGTTAGGATTTGTATGATTAGGCAGAGGCCTAGTAAGGAGCCAAAATTTCATCATGAGGAGATGTTAGATGGAGTGGGTAGGTCAATGAATGCGTCATTGAGAATTTTTATTAGTGGGTGTGTTTTTCGGATGTTGGTCATTAGGGTTCTTGTAGTTGAATTACAACGATGATTTTTCATGTCATTGGTCATGGTTGGAATCCATGTGAGAATAATGGCAATATATATTGTTTTTATTATGAGCACTATTTTTGTAATTAGTCTTGTGGGGGTTTCTTCAAAACCTTCACCAATTTATGGTGGTTTAGGGTTGATTGTGGGTGGTGTTATGGGATGTGGAATTGTTTTTAGTTTTGGGGGTTCATTTTTAGGTTTAATAGTATTTTTAATTTATTTAGGAGGAATATTAGTTGTGTTTGGTTATAAAACGGCTATGGCTACTGAGCAGTATCCTGAGGTCTGGGTTTCTAATAAAGTTGTACTTGGGGGATTTCTTCTAGGTTTAGTGTTAGAGTTATTAGTGGTACTGTATGTTTTAGAGGGTGGGAAAGTGAATGTTGTATTTAGTTTAATGGGTTGGGGGATTGAGTTATTTATGATACAGGGGATTCTGGGTTTTTTAGTGAGGAAGCTATAGGGATTGCTGCATTGTATAGCTATGGTACTTGGTTGGTTATTGTTACTGGATGGTCTCTGTTTATTGGTGTAGTGGTTATTATGGAGATTACTCGGGGTAATTAAATAGTAGCATGGTAAGTGTTATAGTGATGAGGAAAGATAGGAAGTAGAGTTTGATAAGTCCTTTTTGGTTTGAAGTTAGTGTGGAGGCTTTTAGTTGAATGAGAGCTGTTGTTTTTGGTAGAATTGTTTCTGTTCAGGTTAGATCTAGTAAGGAGGTTGCGAATTTCTGGCTTATTGTCAGGATTAGATGAGGAGGTAAGCGATGTATGATTGTAGGGAAGTAGCCTAATAGGGTAGAGAATTTAGTAGAGTCTGATGAGTAGGGATATTTTAGGTTTTTTGAGTAGGTGTTAATTTCGAATGCGAGAATAAAGCCTAGAATTGTTACTATAAGGGCTGTTAGTTTTAGATACAGAGGTATAGTTATTAGAGGGGTGGTTATTGGGGGTATGCTGTTGGAGAGGATGAATCCGGCAAAGATGCTTCCGATTAATAGGCGTTTAATGGGGTTAATCAATATGGGGTTAGTTTCATTAATGTTTATGAGAGGAGGGAAGCGAGGTTGTCCTAGTAGAGTAAAGAAAATGATGCGAATGCTGTAAATAGCTGTTATGGAGGTGGCGATTAGTGTTAGTAATAGGGCTCAGGCATTGGTATAAGACGAAGTGGCGGCCTCAATGATGAGGTCTTTAGAATAGAATCCTGTGAGAAATGGTATTCCTGTTAGTGCGAAGCAGCCGATGATTAGGGCAGTTGTGGTGAAGGGAAGGATTTTGTATAGCCCTCCTATCTTTCGAATATCTTGTTCATTATTTAAGTTATGGATGATGGAGCCGGAACATAGGAATAACATGGCTTTGAGGAAAGCATGTGTACAAATGTTCAGGAATGCTAGGTGTGGTTGATTGAGACCTAATGTCACTATTATTAAGTCAAGTTGGCTGGAGGTGGAAAAAGCAATAATTTTTTGATATCATTTTGGGTTAAGGCACAGATAGCTGTGAATAGGGTGGTGAGGGCACCTAGAGAAAGTATTATTGTTTGAATAAATTTGTTATTTTCTGTTAGAGGGTAGAAGCGGATAAGTAGGAAAATTCCTGCTACGACTATTGTGCTTGAGTGAAGTAAGGCTGAGACTGGAGTGGGACCTTCTATTGCTGAGGGTAGTCATGGGTGTAGACCAAATTGGGCTGATTTTCCAGCTGCGGCTAATGTAAGTCCTATGAGAGGGAGGATTGGGGGATTTTGGTTAAGTGTAAAGACTTGTTGTAAATCTCATGCATTTGTATTATGTAGGAATCAGGTTATGGATAGAAGGAATCCAATGTCTCCGATACGGTTGTATAGGATTGCATGAAGAGCGGCTGTATTAGCATCTGTTCGTCCGAATCATCAGCCAATTAATAGGAAGGATATGATTCCTACTCTCTCTCATCCAATAAATAATTGGAAGAGGTTGTTAGCTGTGACGAGGATAAGTATAGTGATGAGGAAGATGAGTAGATATTTGAAGAATTGGTTGATGTAAGGGTCGGAGTGCATATATCATATTGAAAATTCTATGATAGACCATGTAATGAATAGTGCTACGGGCATAAATATAAGTGAAAAGTAGTCCATTTTAAAGCTGAGTGTTAATTTAAGAGTATGGATGGTGATTCAGTGTCAGTTTGAGATGAGTATTTCTTGATTTGTGTGGATGAATATTATTATTTGGATCAGGCTGGTGATGAAAGCAAAGAGGGTTATATTTTTCACATAATGTTGGTACTTGTTGTTTTTGTAGAAGTCTGTACTAGATGCTATAACGGGGGCGATTAGTATAAGTAGTGTGAGTAGGGTGGAAGAAGTAAATAAGTTTATTACTTTTATTTGGAGTTGCACCAATTTTTTGGTTCCTAAGACCAATGGGTAACTACTATCCTTTAAAAGCTTGAAAAAGCCACATTGTTAAGTGTGGAGCGCATGAATTAGCAGTTCTTGCAATTCTTTTTCGGTAAGAAGCTTTTATCTTCTGTTTTTAGTTTCACAAACGAATGGTTTTTTTAAACTATACTTGCAATAAAGAGGCCCTAGAATGATTTTAGGGTTTAGTGACAGGAGTAGGAGGGGGATAATGTGTAGGGCTATTAAGGCATGCTCTCGTGTAAAAGTAGGGGTAAGATTATTAATATGGTGTGTGTGTTTGCCACGTAGTGTTATGATTAGTATGTATAAGGAGTAGAGGGCTGTGATTACAATGTTTACTCCTATGAGGATAATAGTGAGGTTTGATCATGAGAAGGTTGACATAATTACGAGTAGTTCTCCGATCAGATTAATGGTAGGGTGTAGGGCGAGGTTTGTTAAGCATGCTAATAGTCATCAAGTAGCTATTAGTGGGAAAAAGATTTGTAGGCCTCGTGCTAGGTTCGGCTATGAATGCGTTCGTAGTTTGAGTTTGCTAGACAGAATAGTATGGAGGATGTAAGGCCATGGGCAATTATTAAGGCGGTAGCTCCTATGTAACTTCAAGG
Source organism: Pseudorca crassidens (assembly GCF_039906515.1). Lineage (NCBI taxonomy): Eukaryota > Metazoa > Chordata > Mammalia > Artiodactyla > Delphinidae > Pseudorca > Pseudorca crassidens. The sequence goes on from NC_090299.1 coordinate 116,343,274, forward strand.
GGTTTGGATAAGGACAGCTGCAATGACGAGTGCTATGTGGCTGACTGAGGAGTATGCGATTAGTGATTTTAGATCTGTTTGGCGTAGGCAAATAGAACTGGTTATGATTATTCCTCATAGGGATAATACAAGGAAAGGGTAGGCTATGTGTTCTGTTAGGGGATTAAGAATTGATGTGATTCGTAGTATTCCATAGCCTCCGAGTTTTAGTAGTACAGCTGCAAGGACTATTGCGCCTGCAATGGGGGCTTCTACATGTGCTTTGGGTAATCAAAGATGTAACCCGTAAAGGGGTATTTTTACTAGAAAGGCTATTATGCAAGCTAGTCATATGAAAGTGTTAGATCAGGAGGTTGATAATGGTTGAGCTCAGTACTGTAATAGTAGGAAGTTTAGGGAGCCTACTGTATTTTGTAAGTATGTTAATGCTACTAGTAAAGGGAGAGATCCTATGAGTGTATAGAATAAGAAATAAAGTCCTGCGTTAAGTCGTTCTGTTTGGTTGCCTCAACGGGTGATGATAATGAGAGTAGGAATTAATGTGGCTTCAAATGTAATATAAAACATAATTAGTTCTATAGCAGTGAAGGTTATAATTAAGAGGACTTGTAGTATAATTAGTATTGTAATGTAGGTTCTTTTAGGAGGTGAGATTGACTTGCTATTAGTATTAAGGGGAGAAGTCATATTGTTAGTATTAAGAGCGGTGCGGAAAGGGAGTCAGAGAAAAACGTTAAAGAGTAGTTAAGGCTATTATCGTTAAATTGATTAAGTAGGAGTAAGCTTGTAAAGCTGATTAATAAACTATGGGCTGTAGTATTGATTCAGATAAAGTTACTTTTTGATAGCCAAGTCAGAGGTATAAGTATGATAGTAGGAATAATAAATTTTAGCATTGGAGGAGGTTAAGGTTTTGTACATAGTCAGTACCATACGTGTTGGAGACCATGACTAGTAAGGCTAGTCCAATAGCTGCTTCGCAGACTGCAAATACTAAGAGAATGATTGGTATCATGTTGGCTAGGGTGAAGTGTGTGTTTAGGATTGTAAGGGCCGCTAAGATGAATAATGATAGTACTATGCCTTCTAGACATAATAATGCGGATATTAGGTGGGATCGGTACATTAATAAGCCTGTGAAGGATACTGTAAAGGCAATTAGAATATTAATGTGGACTAGAGACATTTGGTACTTGTGAGTTTAGATCACAGTCTAGTGGGTCGAAACCACTTGTTTTACTTTAAACTAAGTATCATATTTATCTCATTCTAGGCCTTTTTGGGTTCATTCATAGGCTAGGCTAACTGCTAGTAAAGAGATTAGGAATAAGGCCATAAGAAGTATTGTTGTTAGATTATTTGTTTGGATTGCTCAAGGTAAGGGGAGCAGGAGAGCAATTTCTAGGTCAAAGAGGAGGAAAGTAATTGCTACTAGGAAGAATTTTATGGAAAAGGGTAGGCGAGCAGATCCTATTGGATCAAAGCCACATTCGTAAGGGCTAGTTTTTTCTGCATAGACATTTAGTTGGGGGAGTCAAAAAGCAATAAGTATAAGTAGTAGGGCTAGGGTTGTATTCGTTAGTAACGTTAATAGAAGGTTTATTGTTCTTTTTCGGAGTGTACCGAAACTAACTGATTGGAAGTCAGTTGTACTGTTAATACTAAAAGGACTATGAGCCTCATCAATAGATTGATACATAGAGGAATAATCATACGACGTCTACGAAGTGTCAGTATCAAGCAGCGGCTTCGAAGCCAAAGTGGTGATTTGATGTGAAGTGGAACATTATTTGGCGTATGAAGCTGACGATAAGGAAGGTGGATCCGATGATGACATGTAGTCTGTGGAAGCCTGTGGCTACGAAGCAAGTAGAACCGTAGACTCCGTCTGAGATTGTAAATGGGGCTTCATAGTATTCTGATGCTTGGAGTAGGGTGAAATAGAGGCCAAGTATAATTGTAATGAGAAGGGCTTGGAGTATGTTTGCGGTCACCTTCTATGAGACTATGGTGGGCTCAAGTGATAGATACACCAGAAGCTAATAGTACGGCAGTATTGAGGAGTGGGACTTCTAGTGGATTTAAGGGGTGGATACCCGTTGGTGGTCAGGAGCCTCCTAGTTCGGGAGTAGGGGCAAGGCTTGAGTGGTAAAAGGCTCAGAAGAAGCCTGTAAAAAATAGGACTTCTGATAAGATAAATAAGATTATGCCATATCGAAGTCCCTTTTGAACGGTTGGTGTGTGGTGGCCTTGGAAAGTGCTTTCTCGAATGATGTCTCGTCATCATTGGTATATTGTTAGGGTATTTGTTAAAAAACCTAAAGTTAGTAGAATTATTGATTTGAAGTGGAATCATATGATTAGGCCTGATGTTATGAGAAATGCTGAGAGAGCTCTGTAAATTATTTTCATCTGAGTACCACAAAACTTCCAACCTTCATGTGTTCAAACCAGTAACTTTCAATTTTTTCTAAACACAGATTCCTTTCTATAATATGTCTTAAATGGAAAACCAGTATTTTATCAGGTTAAAGCTAATAGACTAGCAGGTACTTATTATGAAGTCCTTAAAGGTGACAAATGGGCAATTTTGTTATATGTACACATACTGATACATACAGAAAGAGTTATGGGTAACAAGTCAGTTATATTTCTGTAGCTTGGTTTTGCACACACAGTGTAGATGGAAAATGTGCCCATCTCAGTAGGCCTAAATTTAGAAAAGATCACTGAGAAACAACAGTCTCTCAGCAATATTTTTGTAAGAATTCATATTTGTGTGCAAATATGAACACATAGCAGGAACATGCAGATTTATTCTGAAGTCTGCACAGTGAGTTGGCATGGAAGCTCAGGTTAATGCCGTTGCTGGCCCCATTGAGCTTAAATGTAGATATTATGCAACAAGTTTCATGAGTGTGTTGTTTTATATTAAAATTTGAAATTTGTTAAGTTTTTTGTTTTGTTTTGTTTTTTTGGCGGTACACAGGCCTCTCACTGTTGTGGCCTCTCCTGTTGCAGAGCACAGGCTCTAGACACGCAGGCTCAGCGGCCATGGCTCACGGGTCTAGCTGCTCCGCGGCACGTGGGATCATCCCGGACTGGAGCATGAACCCGTGTCCCCTGCATCGGCAGGCGGACTCTCAAACACTGCGCCACCAGGGAAGCCCAAGAGATAATTTTTAAATTATGTTCTATGACTCCCAGAAACTGTGAAATTTCAGCTTCTAAGGAACTATAACAATTTACAAATCACAGTTTAAAAGCCATTCTTTTATTTGAATGAATGAAATCATTCCTCACCAAACACTATTTTCTGATCATAATGTCTATATTCTCTTGGTTTTAGCCTATGAGTTATTTAGAAGTGTGTTGATTAATTTTCAAATATTTGATGTATTTCTAATTTTCTTTCTGTTGCCAATTTCTAATTCGATTCATTTGTGGTCAGAGAACACACATTCTATGATTTCAGTCTTTTCAAATGTATTTAAGCTTGTTTTATTTCCTCATGTATGAACTATACTGGAGAATGTTCTATATGTGAATGTTCTATGTATAAGAAAAAATTCTGTTTTTGTGAGGTACAGTGTCCTATACATGTCAGTTCAGTCAAGCTGTTTGATAATACTGTTCCAGTGTTCTATATCCTGACTGATTTTCTATCTTTTTTGTGTGTGTGTGTGGTATGCGGGCCTCTCACTGTTGTGGCCTCTCCAATTGCGGAGCACAGGCTCCGGACGCACAGGCTCAGCAGCCATGGCTCACAGGTCCAGCCGCTCCGCAGGTGGACTCTCAACCACTTCACCACCAGGGAAGTATGTATATGCATTTATAGCGGGTATACCTTCCTGATATATCGAACTTTTTATTATGAAATAGTCCTCATTTATCTTGTAATATTTCTTGTTTTGTAACCGAACAGAACACTATGGGGCCTTTCTGGGGCAGGCCCTTCCCCCACATCCTCTGCTTTATCTCCTCTCTGAAGTACTTAGGTAACAGTATTTGATGCACATTTCCTGAGTTGTTTTACAGATGTGAAAACCCCCTACCAAATGGAACATGTTAACTTCTTGATGACCATGAGCACATAGCCCCAGCCCTCCTGGAGCCTAGGGATTGATAATCTTAATCCCTGTGACACTTTCCTGTTACCTCATCATCAACCAATCAGAGAACTGTGTACAAGCTGATCACATACCCAGAGACCCCCTTCCATCACCTGGCCCTTAAAAATGCTTTGCTGAAACCCTTTGGGGACTTGAGGGCTTTGGGGGGCATAAACCACCCATCTCCTTGCTTGGCCCAGCAATAAACATTTCTCTGCTCCAGACTCCAACGTTTAAGTATTGTTTGGTCTCACTGTGCATTGGGCACACCATTGCATTCAGTAGCAGTTTTAAAGTCTTCTTTTATATTATTAATATACCCACTCCATTTCTCTTATGACTATTTTTTTCATGGTATTTTTCTACCTTTTCTTTTCAACCTATTTATATTTGGATCTAAAATGTGCTCTTTTAGTCAGCATTCTATTCTCAGTGAATGGCATAACAGTCCTTTGTGGTTATTCTTCACTCTTAAAATTCAACAAACAAATGATAATTTCTTTGGAATTTTTAGATATGGTGCTACTTAAAAGGATAGAGACTAGGTAGAAAATATTGTTAGATATCTTCCTTCCCTTAACACTGGGGAGGTGAATTTCATAAAGTTTGGAGAAAAATAAGTATATTAAAAGTAAAAAGTTAAAATAGTGTAAATGTAGTTAAATATTAGAAATTCATATGAAGAATTAGAGAAGAACATATTATGAGATCATTTTATGCATTCATGATGTAGGTGTTTTTTTATGTTTTATTTAAAGCTAATATTCCCAGTCACCTAGAACTGAGTGGACTCTCTCTATATATATTTTTGGGTGGATGGAGGCAGTCTTAAAAGAAACCTTTTATAAGAAAAAACTATAAGGGTGTGACCAAGGATAAATATTAGTGACTTGTAAGTGGGCTGGTAAAGCCCCAGTAAGGTGATTCCTATAAAAAGTACAAAAACTACACTAACATTTCTGATCTCCAGAGAAAGGAAATAAAAATCACACTTTTGGGAACAAGCGTGTATTAAATACAAAGATTAAGCAAGTGTACAGGAATTATAGTTAAGATACATGTGTTCTAATCCTTGTAATTTTTTTTTCTGCTTTTCACTTGGGCAAATCAACTTAACATTTTTTAGCTCCTTTCCTCGATTTTGAAATATGGTAGCATTAACTTTAAGACCATCCTTCAACTAGATCTATTCTTCAGATGACAAGGGAAATGGAGCGAGATTCCCTATGTTCAAGTATTTTTCATTCTTAGAGATAGGTAAGACCTCTGCAAGACTTGTAAAATTGACTCTGTTGTGCTGGCCCGGATGGGACTGCCCCCATCCTCTCCTCAAGAGGATCCACCTGAGCCAGGCCATGCCAAAAAGAAATCTGAGCCAGATGAGAGCAAAAGGGAGAAAGTCTTTAAACCTGGGGATGGCACTAAAACCACCACATCATCCATCTATTCCCCTTTGCTACCAACAGCCCCCTTACCACCTTACGCAGGAGATCTGACTCTCACAAAGGCCTTCCCCTAGAATTTGCCCTTTGGTCGAGGCAATAGGCGAATTCAGACCCCAACTCATTCAGAAGACTTTTACCCTCTAGAGTTGAAGCAGATCAAACAGGAACTAGGTAAATTTTCTGATGATCCTGACCACTACACTGACAACTTCCAATACTTAACCTTGGCTTTTGACTTAGCCTGGAAGGATGTCATGATAATCTTGGGGCAAACTCTACCAGATACTGAGAAGGAAAAGGTCCTGAAGGAGGTCCACAACTTTGCGGACTGCCTCCATTTATCCAGCTCAAAATACCCTGTGGGGGAAACCATCTTTCCCAGTATGGACCCTCACTGGGATTGCAATAACCCCAATGAGGAATGGGAAAAGAATATTTTATAATTTGTGTAAAATCTGGACTCAAAGCAAGCAGCAACCATTAATTTCTCAAAGTTCTCGGCCATCAGCCAGGAACCCAATGAATACCCTACAGCCTTCTTGGAAAGATTCAAGGAGGAAATAATTAAATATACTGACCTAGGCCTGGACTCCCTTGAAGGAAAAACCATTTTAAAAGATAGGTTCCTTAACCAGTCTGCACCGGACATCAGGAGGAAGCTCCAAAACTTACGCAGGAACTCAGTGTTAATCTAGGTGAACTGCTAGCTACAGCCACCACTATCTTTTATAACTGGAACCAGGAGAGGAAGTCAAGGATCAGGAAAAGGAAAAGAGGAAAGAAAATAAGCAGGCCCAATTATTGGCAACCCTACAGGGGCAACCCCCATCTAGAGAAACCCTGACCCATCCCAACAAAAGCCAAGACCAATGCCGGGTGTGCAGAAAGCCTGGCCTCTGGACGAGGGAATGCCCCAACAAGGACAAATCTCCTAAGACGCCCTGTCCAACGTGCCAAAAAAGTGGCCATTGAGGAGCCGACTGCCCCCTGGGCCAAAGGGCCCAGGGGTCCAGGGGGAGCCCCTTGGATGGCCCTGGATTGACAGGACCCTTTGCTTCAGATGTCCCCCCTGTTTACCATCAGTATTACTGGAGCCAAGGGCAAACCTGGATGTGGCAGGTAGGACCATATCTTTCTTATTGAGTATGGGGGCTGCCTACTCTGTCCTAATTTCCTTCTCTGGACCCTTCTCCTTTGACTCCTTTCAGGTTACAGGAGTCTCAGGTAAATTTACTACTAGACCTTTTACTGTCCCTTTGTGTTGTTACTGGGAAGGATATATCTTCTCTCATTCCTTCCTGGTCATACCTGAGTTATCATACCTGCTGTTAGGTAGGGACTTCATGAACAAGCTGGGAAAAAGACTGGTACTTGGGGGAACCAACCCAGTAACACACCTCCAGTTCTTAGTCTTAGAGACACAGCCCTGTCTGAGTACTGGCACACCAGCCTTAGCTGAGTTACCAGTAGACCCCAGGTCTGGGCCAGTGGAATGCCAGGGAGAGCTATAACAGCCTCCCCAGTACTTATCACCTTAAAGGCCCAGACTTGTTCCCCAATCAGAAACTATCCAATTCACTCAGAAGCCCAAAGGGGACTACAGCCTCTCATTTTTACAACGTGGACTACTTATTCCTTACAGTTCTTCTTGCAACACCCCTATCTTACCTCTTAAGAAGCTAAACAGAGAATATAGACTGGTCCAAGACTTAAGAGCTTTTGAGTGGCATGAGGAAGGGAATAGAGGACAACAACTTACCTGGACAGTCCTACCCCAAGTGTTCCGATACAGTCCCCACTTTTTGACCAGGGCCTGACAAAGGACCTCCAATATCTACACCTGGAGGAAGGGACTATCACCCAGTATGTGGATGACCTTCTTATTTGCTCCCTGGACCACAAGAGAGCCTTAACTCATGCTACCCAGACCCTCAATTTTTTGGCTGAAAGAGGCTATAAAGTCTCTAGGTTTCCCCACCAGGACAGTAAAAAGCTTTGGAGGTAGCCCAGAAGCTTTTAACTGAAATCATCCCTAGGTTTGGCCTCCCATTGTCTCTTCAGACTGATAATGGTCCTACATTTGTTTCCCAAACTACTCAGCAGATATCCAAGGGTCTAGATATTATCACTTTCATTTTTCCTGGAGACCCCAATCCTCAGGAAAGGTAGAAAGAACCAACCAAGATTTAGAGACTACCTTAAGAAAAATAACGCATAAAACCTCCCTCAGTTGGAAGGAAGCCCTCCCTGTTGCTCTTTTAAGGATCAGAACAGCCCCAAAGATCTTACTTAACCTTAACCCTTAAGAAATGCTGTACGGTAGGCCTTTCTTAAAAGGGGACCTACTGATGGACTCTGACACCTCTGCCATTACATCTTATGTCACCTCCCTTGGGCAATTCCAACAAGCCCTCCAGAAATATGGGGTAAAAAGTCTTCCTTTCCCTTGCCTCTACTCTCCAAGAACACAAGTGTTCATCAAAACTTGGAAGGATGACTCTCCTGGTTCTCAACTTCAGTCGACCTGGAAGGGACCCTATCCAGTCTTGCTCTTTTCTCCTACAGCTGTTAAAGTACCAGATATCACCAGCTGTACTTATCATTCTCGGGTAAAGCCCTGGACAGCCACCGAACCCAAGGACATCTCCCCAGCTGAGAATTCCTGTGAACCTTTGGAGGGTCTCCAGCTCCTGTTCAAATGAAAACCGGAAGATAAGTACATTCGAAATCCATGAACTCACCATTCCCACAGCTGGCAGAAGTAATAGGCCTACTGTAACTCCTGACCTTTCTCACTGTGCTAGCTCTCATTCTGTTCTGCATATCGTCACAAAATGAATTCACACACTGCCTCTTATTTCCCTAATACAGCATCTCTCCTTGCAGTTATTGGACTTTGCTCCTTTCCCTTCATTTCTCCATATTTTCACCATCCACTAACACCCACTATATATCAAGTTGCAAAATTAAGCAATAAAACTGACTGTTGGATATGCCCCAAGGGAACCTAAAACCTAGAGGAACTCTACTTATTGGCCTTCCCTACCTCCATTGAACAGTTGTATAAATTATCGGGTCAATATTATGGGATGGATTACCTTTTATATGAGGGCCAAAGGCAAATGGACACTGACCCTTTTGCCTCAGGCCTGGTCTGCGTAGGTACAGCCTCCAAGCTTCTAGGAAAGGCACAGCTTTATTTCAAGAACGTGGATGGATGGGCACTCACCTTGGGCTGGTTAAATGACTCCTTTTGTAACTATACCCTCAACTTTAATCAGACTAGCCTGGAGTGGGATCCCTGGTCAGAAGAGGATGAATACGACGTACATGAAGGTAATTACACTTTCTTTGAGGAAACTCAAGGAAGAATGCAACTAAGAGATATATTAATGAGGACCATATCCCCATAAACATCTCAGCCCTGGGAACTGAATATGTAGGGACTGGCGTGACCACTGGACACCTACCTAACCTAACCTCCCTGCAAGAGCTTCCTCAAAAATATAATATAATCTAGTTAGTATTCAGAAATTTGTTATATCAATCCCCCATCACACTCATAATCAGTCAGAACTCGGATTCTCCCCTCTGTGTATAGATGATTACTTCTTCAAGAGTTTGGCCTTCCAAATATAATCTTTGGCCATGGGACACCCCAGGCTTCTTCTAGAGGAAAACACCCAGTGGGGATACCTCCAATGGGGTACCTCCAATGGGGTACCAGATTTTCATTCCTTGAGGGGTACCAGATTTTCATTTCTACATAGTACCAGGGTATATCTAGACTTCCTACACTTTGGAGGGGCACCTACATGATCATTGCTACTGTCCCAGAGAAAACCATTATGACTACAAAGGACTTAGCTTCCTCAGGAGGCATTCCCAACCTTAGGTCATTCTTCAAAGAAGCCTTGAGAACTGTCTAGAAGAGACAAAAAAGAACCACTGGTTGGGGGGACATGCTCATGATAACCCAATTCTTGATCAGCTCAAAATGATCCACCATTTCTTTAGAGCAATTATTTTGTTTGTAGGTATACCCTGCTTAGAGAGGAACATTTTCAATCTTAGCATCACGGTCCAGAAATCCTGAAAATCTATGGTAGCAGCCATTGAAGAGCAACAGTCAGCCCTAGATTCTCTGGCCAAAGTGGTTTTACATAATAGGAGGGCCTTCAGTGTTATAACAGCTAAGGCCAGGGGTGCCTGTGCCCTGCTAAATGAAACCTGCTGCTTCTATGTTAATAACTCTGGCCAGGTTGAAGAAAACCTTCTGGTTTTAAAGAAAAACTTCAAACTAATATAAGATCTGAAACAAAGAACAAGACAGGACCCTAACTGGCTTCCTATCCTCCTCTCCTCTATGGTGACCCAGATATGGACATGGCTGGGGTCTTTGTTTGGACCATTAGTCCTGATAGCCTTTTTTGTTGTTGTTAGGCCCTTGTATCATAAACCTTGTTCGACTCATTTCAGAATGCATACAGGCTGTTTGATTCCAAATGGTTCTGTGAGGTGGTTACCAGCCTGTTCAGCCTGACCCTGAGACTGAGATCTACATGGGACCCCTTGAGGGTCATCACTCCAGCCCACCTCCTAGCTGAAAGATAGCAAGAGGAGGGACCCAGTCAAAACTCTGCCCCTTACCAGCAGGAAGCAGCTAGAGTGGTCATCACCCATGTCCCAAAGAATTGGGTCCCATACTCTTGATGGGGGGATGTTAGGTAGTTAGACATTAGCAGAGGAGATGACTGTGGCAGAAAGACAAGAGGGGAATAATCAAGTCACACCCCAACCATCTGGAGACCCTCCCCTGACATTAGCAACAAGGAGGTGAAAGTGGTGAAAAGACAATAGGGGAGTAATCAAGTTACACCCCAACCATCTTAGGACTCTCCTTGACCCCATACAGAATAAGCAAAACTATGGGCAGCAAAAGGTGGGGGGCAACTTGTCCTGATAAAGAGGGAGCATGGTAACATGAGGGAGCTTCCCTGGGCTGCAGGTGCCCAGGCTAGACAGGCATATAACCTGTAATAAACCCAAACCCATTATACCATCACTATAATAAAATCTGTATGTGGTTTAGCCCTCCTGCCCCCAGTGGCCTTTTCTTAGTGAATCAACGGTAAGGGCATGCACAATAATGAACTTGTTACATAGCTCGGGACTGTCAATCAAATAATGATCCCCTGTCATTCACATGATCACACCCCACCTCCTCACAGAACACTCCTTACAAACACCCTTCAGCCTGTACAGGAGTACTGGTTTCATATCAGAGAAACAGCCCACTCTCCCTTTGAGAGTGTAACTATGCTTTAATAAACTTTGCTTTGCTCTTAAGCCTGAAGGGGTAGTCTGCAATTCTTTGCTGGTCTGTGTCTTCCGTTGACCTCTTCGGCTGAAACTATTTGACACAATTCATGCCAACCCCGTAACAGTTTCTTGATAAATAGTGCCTGTGCCCTGAGTTCATACCCCACCAGGATGAGTGGAGGAGGATGTGGCAGTGGGGAACTGTGTGCCCTCTCCTGGATTAAGTGGATGTCAGTAGAGTAGCTATGGCTACCTAAAGCATTTAGGCAGATGGTCAGGAAATCACCCCACATAGTCCTTGAGCTCCATGTTTGCAAGAGAGAGCAGCATGAGCTGTGTGCCCAGAGAGTCCAGTGTGTCACAGAGAGAGCTGGATTGGAAGGGGACTTTTGGAAGGGAACGGAGAATAACATGGCAGGACCTGCATGTAATAAGACAAAGTCCACATGGGCATGAGGATGGCTCAGCAGATTGCAACATGGTCACATGATAACCTGAGCAGATGCTCCCACCCACCACCATCTGCCTTTACGTCTCACTGACATAATTCTAACCTTCCTGGATTGTTAAAAGCAATTCTAGGTAAATTTCAAATATGGATCTTAAATTTACAATGATTAACTTTGTCTATTTGGAGGAAAGGTGCAAGTTAAATTGAGTGACAAAAACAACAGAGGCTCACACTCACCCTGTAGATGCATATCAAATTTAAGAAAAGAATGAAGCTTGGTGATATAGTAAATGTTTGGGTGGTTGACCTGGGATCAAGAAGTAATTAATTTTTGTAACTATGGACCCAAACCATCAATATAATATGTTATGGGAATAATGTGTGTACAATATAAATAGTCAGTAGATCGCATGGGCTTAGTTGCAGAAAATTTAAGTAGCTAAAGGTTTCAATAGACCTTACAATTCATTAATAAATTATAATGACTAAAGAAAGGGGATGACCCTTATCAACTGCACTGATAAAATAATCTTGGAGGGTGTGTGTGTGTGTGTGTGTGTGTGTGTGTGAGAGAGAGAGAGAGAGAGACAGAGAGAGAGAGACAGAGAGACAGAAAGACAGAGAGATTGTAGTTATTTGTAACGTAATTTGCTCTAAACTGGTTTGAGTTCAGAGAAATGTAAAAAGAATTCAAAAAAATTAACTGAGTCCAGTATTCTATGAATAATATTGAGACAACCTGGGACTTGGGCCCTGGGATCCCTGGCTTCAGTGCTTGCACCTGGATAAATGTCCCCCGGAGCAACAGAATAGAAAGAAACTGTAAGGGACTAAAAATAACTGCACGCATGTGCAGCTGGGGCAATGATGAATAATAAAACACAAAAAGACCGAAACGAACTGCCACTTCTGAGTGCCAGGAGCAAAAGCAGGGCACTGCGTGTAATCCCTGCACACAGCACCACTAAGGGGGTGGGCAGACTACCTAAGCTATGCCTCCGGCTTGACCCACCAATCCATCTTCACCCTCACCCCATTTAAAGAACCAGCCCACTTTCCACAGTGAGAAAGTAAGGGAACCTGTTACTAGTTTTCCCTTTTCATTCCCTCTTGCTGCATCAGGAGTCCCAATAAAACCTTGCCTGAATTCCTCATCTGGCATCCTATCAATTTCTATTGATTAAAGGACCAAGGATCCTGGTCAGTAACAATACAACCATACACCATAAATCTGATTAGCTCAGGGCAGTTCCATTAACACCTGTTGTTCTAGCAATTGCAGGTTTTATATAGCTACCCTCTATATGGAGAACAATTGGAAGGAAGGAGTATTTTTATCTGTAGGTGAGAACTGGGGGACTGGGAAGAAAGAAACTGACCTTAGGTGGCTGTCTCAAACAATAAGGTCTCTTACATGGAGAAGGAATTAATCTTCTCTGTGGTGCCAGTGGATAGAATAAGGCCACTTATGAGATATACAAGAAATATATTTACTAGGAAAAGAGAACTTTTTATACATCAAAGTGCTCTGAAAACAGAGTAGGCTTCCCCAAATTGAAGTGAGTTCCCTATCACTAGGAGGCTAATTAAAAAACATTGAGGTTTTGCAGTGAGTATTTTATAAGGGAAATTCAAATATCAGATGGGTTGTGGGGTCAACTGACTTTTTAATCTTTCCCAAACCTGTTATTCTTAAAATTTTTAGTTTTGAACCATGTGGGGAATCAGAAAAGGATTTGAAGTGTGAATGGAAAGTGTTGCCAGCCATTATCAGCAAACAAAGGATGCTGCAGCCATCAAGCTATCAGCCACTACACACCCCCTAAACTGAGCCAGAGGGAACTCAAGATGGAGACCAACAGGCTGCATGTCAAATCCTCAGTCACTGCAGCCATCCCCAATAGTGCACCCTGAGGGGACTCACGAAGGGAAAGAACAGGATACTGGCCCCAGAGAGTTGAGCTGCATATCAAAGGAATGATTTCAATGATTTGGGGGAATCATTGGGAGGGAGGGAAGACACATATGGGAAGATTCTTCCATTTTCCCATAAGAAAAGCACTCAATTCATTAACTTGAGATATCTGGTTTTCTTTAATTAACAGTAATCTTTTGAAGTTCTGACTACCTGGTCTTTGTTGCAAAAACTGCTATATATCCTGGCTCCTCCCTTACCTCTTTGCAGAAGTACCTTAAAGCTATCTGAGAGTCCTATCTCCCAGGCTGAAGTTCTCAGAAATTCTGCCAAATCAAACATAATTCTCAACTTTTAGGTTGTGCATTTTATTTTCAGTCCACAGAAAAATAGAGAGAATATGATTGTTAGAAATCATTAGAGGTTACATAGGCAGTTGCAGGAACAGAAATAGTTGAAAAAACTTAAGTGCTTTCATGTTCCCATTTGTTATAAACCAAAATGTAGTATTTGTATTTCCTATGCTGCTCCTTTTACTAAATAACGTAAAACCCTTGCTAAATACATTTTGCAAAAAATGAATAATCCAAAATGCAGAAACACTCTTTGGATTTATACAAGTCCAATTGGCATCCTCTAGTAGAGTACACAGCCAGTTTCTGGGACTTCAGAGTTTGACTGAGAGACAGCTCCCAGGTACTGTGCCTGTGGTCAGTAGAATGAGGATGTAGAAATCTAGGATTTCCTGTTGTCTTCACATGGGTATCAATTAGCATACTTTCCGGAACAAGTAATAGAAAACCAAACAAAAAATAAAAATATGTTCTATGTTGTATAAAAAAAAAAAACAGAATAAGGCATTTACAGGTTTGGTGGATTCAGTGGCTAATGCTGTCAGGCATGAAATTCTCTGTGATTCTTTTTGGCTGTCCCTTCACAGTTGTAATCTGGCTGAAAAACATAAACAACCACATAGGCTAGATGAAGCAGCTGTATAGATAACAGATACTGTTCTCACATTAAAATGTCTAAAGGCAGAAAAAGAGTGTAAATACCTTCTTTTTTAAAAAACATCTTTATTGGAGTATAACTGCTTTACAATGGTGTGTTAGTTTCTGGTTTATAACAAACTGAATCAACTACACATATATATATATCTATCTCCATATCCCCTGCCTCTTGCATCTCTCTCCTTATCCCACCCCTCTGGGTGGTCACAAAGCACCGAGCTGATCTCCCTCTGCTAAGTGGCTGCTCCCCACTAGCTATTTTACATTTGGTACTGTATATATATGTTCATGCCGCTCTCTCACGTCGTCCCAGCTTACCCTACTCCCTCCCCGTGTCCTCAAGTCCATTGTCTATGTTTGCATCATTATTTCTGTTCTGTCCTAGGTTACTCAGAGGCTTTTTTTTTTTTTTAGATTCCATGTATATGTGTCAGCATACAGTATTTGTATTTCTCTTTCTGACTTACTTCACTCTGTATGACAGACTCTAGGTCTATCCACGTCACTACAAATAACTCAATTTCATTTCTTTTTGTGGCTGAGTAATATTCCATTATATATATGTGCCACATCTTTATTCATCTGTCGATGGACACTTAGGTTGCTTCAACGTCCTAGCTATTGTAAATAGAGCTGCAAAGAACATTGTGGTACATGACTCTTTTTGAATTATGGTTTTCTCAGGGTATATGCCCAGTAGTGGGATTGCTGGGTCATATGGTAGTTCTAATTTTAGATTTTTAAGGAACCTCCATACTGTTCACCATAGTGGCTGTAACAATTTACATTCCTACCAACAGTGCAAGAGAGTTCCCATTTCTCCACACTCTATCCAGCATTTTTTGTTTGTAGATTTTTTGATGATGACCATTCTGACAGGTGTGGGATGATACCTCATTGTAGTTTTGATTTGCATTTCTCTAATGATTAGTGATGTTAAGCATCTTCACATGTGTTTGTTGGCAATCTGTATACCTTCTTTGGGGAAATGTCTATTTAGGTCTTCGGCCCATTTTTGGACTGGGTTTTTTTTTGTTTGTTTGTTACTGAGCTGCATGAGCTGCTTATAAAATTTGGAGACTAATCCTTTGTCAGTTGCTTCATTTGCAAATATATTCTCCCATTCAGAGAGTTGTTTTTTCATCTTATTTATGGTTTTTTTCCTGTGTAAAAGCTTTTAAGTTTCATTAGGTCTGATTTGTTTATTTTTGTTTTTATTTCCATTTCTCTAGGAAGTGGGTCAAAAAGGATCTTGCTGTGATTTATGTCATAGAGTATTCTGCTGATGTTTTTCTTCAAGAGTTTTAAAGTGTCTGGTCTTACATTTAGGTCTTTAATCCATTTTGAGCTTATTTTTGTGTATGGTGTTAGGGAGTGATCTAATCTCATACTTTTACATGTACCTGTCCAGTTTTCCCAGAACCACTTATTGAAGAGGCTGTCTTTTCTCCATTGTATATTCCTGCCTCCTTTATCAAAGATAAGGTGACCATATGTGCGTGGGTTTATCTCTGGGATTTCTATGCTGATACATTGATCTATATTTCTGTTTTTGTGTCAGTACCATACTGTCTTGATTACTGTAGCTTTGTATTATAGTCTGAAGTCAGGGAGCCTGATTCCTCCAGCTCCGTTTTTCTTTCTCAAGATTGCTTTGGCTATTCGGGGTCTTTTGTGTTTCCGTACAAATTGTGAAATTTTTTGTTCTAGTTCTGTGAAAAATGCCATTGGTAGTGTGAGATGGGTTATATTGAATCTGTGGATTGCTTTGGGTAGTATACTCATTTTCAAATATTGATTCTTCCAATCCAAGAACATGGTATATCTCTCTTTCTGTTTGTATTATCTTTTCTTTCATCAATGTCTTGAGTTTTCTGCATACAGGTCATTTGTCTCTTTAGGTAGGTTTATTCCTAGGTATTTTATTCTTTTTGTTGCAGTGGTAAATGGGAATGTTTCCTTAAATTCTCTTTCAGACTTTTCATCATTAGTGTATAGGAACGGAAGAGATTTCTGTGCATTAATTTTGTATCCTGCTACTTTACCAAATTCATTGATTAGCTCTAGTAGTTTTCTGGTAGCATCTTTAGGATTCTCTATGTATAGTATCATGTCATCTGCAAACACTGACAGCTTTACTTCTTTTCAGCTTTACTTTCTTTTCTGATTTGGATTCCTTTTACTTCTTTTTCTTCTGATTCTTTTTCTTCTGATTCTTTTTCTGTGACAGGCTTTCTCTAGTTGTGGCGAGCGGGGGCTACTCTTTGTTGCGGTGTTCGGGCTTCTCATTGTGGTGGCTTCTCCTGTTGCAGAGCACTGGCTCTAGACATGTGGGATTCAGTAGTTGTGGTTCATGGACTCAGTAGTTGTGGCTCACAGACTTAGTTGCTTCGTGGCATGTGGGATCTTCCCAGGTCAGGGCTCAAACCCATGTCCCCTACATTGGCAGACGGATTCTTAACCACTGTGCCACAAAGGAAGCCCTCTAGATTTTTTGATAATGGCCATTCTGACCAACGTGAGGTAATACCTCATTGTAGTTTTGATTTTCTTTTCTCTAATAATTAGTGATGTTGAGCATCTTTTCATGTGCCTCTTGGTCACCTGTATGTCTTCCTTGGTGAAATGTCTATTTAGGTCTTCACATGGATATTTTATAACCCCAGTGCTCATGTGCTTTAATAATTGTTCTAATCGCTTCACAAAACAGAGATTTAAACTGTTGAAACCACTTTGGGATTAAGTTCAAATTAATCGTTGTTCAAATGTCAGCACAAGCTGAAAATTTAAGGGAATCTATAGGTGGTTCATTTACCTGATTTCTGAGCCATAAAAGATTTTTCCTGGCCTTCTGATAAAAGTTTCACATTGATATTACTGAAGAAAATTCTAGGCGTAGAACATTGAATTAGTGAATTTCTGTCACTGGTTTTGAAGAAACTAAGAACAAAATTTTCCTTAAATAATTAACTCCAGTTACAAGTTAAAATATATGTACCAGGTACTATGCGGTACTTTTATTATCTTATTTGTTTCTCACAAATATTTTATTCCTATTTTCCAAAAGCTATTATTTCCCATTTTATAGGTGAGAAAACATAGGTCTCCTAGCTAGTGAGTGACAGCTCAGATACATCTAGACTGAGATATTTGGAATATCAGACTATGCTTTTAAAAATATATTTCATATCCGTATTTTCAAATGTGTTTTCAGTCAAAATATATTTTATGAGGTACACAGCCTAAGAAGAATACTTTTATTATGTAAAGCATAAAAGAAGACTGTAGGTTAAGAAAATACATTTTGGGAATTGAAACTGTACTGACACACTCCATGAAGAATATTCTACTCCATCCCTAAAAACTCTGAGATACAATCAAAAAGGAATCTGAGAACAAGAGCAAAAAGTCTGGAAGAGTCTGCTTGAGGAAATACAATTTGAAAAGTTCAAGATAAGTAAGAATATAAATGTGGAATTTCTGATACTCGGGCATTGCCATGATTTAAATAATTACTTATGATAACATGAAAATTATCCCACAATACTAAATTTGGGCATGATTGATTCTTATTTATTATGACTCTTTTATTACAATGATGTGAAATTATACAGAATAGAACTGAGTTATTCTGAAACCACTCTCTAATAGAAAACTTTAAGATCTTTAAAAATGGATTTGGATCTTAATGCTCTATATGAAAGGGAAGAGATTCCTCATTCTATGATAATTTTCCCACAGCTTGAAAGTTTTGTGCAGAATATGACTGAAATGTAGGGCAGTAATTTTATGCTATCATTAAGGCAAATTTGGTTAGATAAGCGCTATTTGCAGTTAAGAGTGTGATTTTCACATTACAATCCAAAAGAGTATGGAGAAAGAAAAAGAAGTGATGCTAAGTTTGGTATAATTTGCCCAAGTGTTTGTTAATGCACAGGAGAAATGCAGTCAGTGAAAACTGCATTATTTTCAAAGTTTTTAAAAGCTGAGGGGAAAATAAGATTAATCTATGTGAATACCAATTAAACCCCAATAAAGAAAATAGTTCTAACTGCATTAAAACTAACCTCAGTTCTGGGGTCCGATCATGTTTTTACTATCCAAATCTTACAACCTGTCTTCTCAGTATTGCTGAGAAAGTGGAGAGATCCTTTTGCTTCAAATTTGAATATTAGATTTTAATGTTGATAATGACAGTTAATTGCAATATCTAGATGGTAGTCACTTAGCTTTTATGCATAATTTTTGTTAAAAGCCTGGTCTCAAGTGTAGCTTTTAATGAAAATGACAAATGGTAAACTACTAGTTACTCTTGGGTCACATGCCCTAGAAAGTGATGTGTACTAGTTTGTATTGGTTGCAAGTAATGTAAATTGAACCAGTTTAAGCAAAAAAAGAAAATTTAGTGGGTCATATACCTGGGAAGTACAATGGGTGGTGCCTCTTTCCCACCATCTCTCAGCGCTGCTTCCAGCTGTGTGGTTTCATTCTCAGGCAAGGTCTTTCTAAGCTCCAAAAAAGAAAAACTTGAATTTTCCATATGCTGGTGACAATTTACATAGCATTTACCTTGCATTAGGTCTTATAAGTAATCTAGAGGTAATTTAAAGTTTATGGGATGATGTGTAGGTTATACGCAAATAATATATAATTTTATATAATGGACTTGAGCATCCACAGATTTTTAGTATCTGTGGAGGTCCTGGAACCAGTCTCCCATGGATACCAAGGGACGGTTGTATTTTAAAGCCTATTTGAAGCATATTAGACACATAGGCATTTAGGATTATCAAGACTTCTTAATAAATAAAATTTCTTCTCTTTAAGAGTTCCTTTTTGATTATGCCCATATTCTTTGTTCTGAAGTCAGCTTCGTCTGATATTAGTTTTCATTATATTTGGAAAATTTTCAGACATTATTCCTTCAAATTTTTTGCTGTCTTTCCTCCTTCTCCTTTGGGACTCCAATTGCACAAATGTTAGGCAACTTGATGACCCACAGTTCACTGAGTTACTATTCATGTTTAGTGTTTTTAGATATATTCTTCCTTTTTGCTAGCTTTGGTTGTTTTACCTTCAAATTCACCATTCTTTTTTTTCCTGCAGGATCTAATTTGATGGTAATCTCATCTAGTAAAATTTTTATTTTGAATAATGTATTTTACATATCTAGAAGTTACCTTTTTCATATGATCCATCTCCCTCTTAATTATGAACATTACGGTGTTTCTGATAATTACTGATAATATTCAACATACTTAAAATAGTTGCGTAATTGTCCTTGTAACTGAGCAGGATCCTATGGGGCCTTCCTGAGGCAGGTCTTTCCCCCATATCCTCTGCTTTAGTTCCTCTCTCGAGTACCTAGGTAACAACAAATGGAAGTTGTTAACTACTTGGTGACCATGAGTACATAACCCCAAAACTCTTGGAGCCTAAGGACTGATAATGTTAACACCTGTGACACCACTTTGTTACCTCCCTATCAAACAATCAGAGAATTGTGCACAAGCTGATCCCATACCCTGTGACCCTCTTCCCTCACCTGGCCTTTAAAAATACTTTGCTGAAACCCTTCAGTTAGTTTGGGGTTTTGTGGGGCATGAGCCACCTATCTTCTTGCATGACCCTTGCAATAAACCCTTCTCTGCTCCAAACTCTGACGTTTTGGTTTGTTTGGCTTTACTGTGCGTCAGGAACATGATCTTGTGGTTGCTAACAATCTTGTCTGCTAATTCTATCATATTTGCCATTTCTGGGTCTGTTAATATTAACCGACTTGTTTCCTGATTGTGGGTCACATTTTCCTGTCTCTTTGGCTACTTATATTTGACTACATGCCAGGTATGATGATTTTTATATCGTTGAGTGCCTAATTTTGTTGAATTCCTTTAAATACTGTTGGAATTTGTTCTGGCAGGTAGTTGAGTAACTTGTGGGACAGTCTGAGTCATTTAAAACTTACTTTTATGCTTTTTTTTAGGGGCCTGTCTAGAGTATCCTCTACTCTTGGGTAAATTTAGTCTCACCTCTAAGACATGACCAATTTTAGGATCTCTATTGATTGCTCTGTGTATCTAGTGGGTCCTTTCAACTCTGGCTAGTGGGAACTCAAGTGATTCATTTCTCTGGTAATTGTTCTTTCCAAAGAAGTTCTTTTTCTAGTCTGATGAGGTCTCACCCTATGCATACACAGACTGGTGTTCAAAGACTCAAGAGGTCCCTATGCAGATTTTATAACTCTTTCACTGCAATGTTCCTTCTTTTATGACTTTCTGTCTTGTAAATCCTTGACCCCTTGGCTTCCCCAAACCCTGATCACTGTCTTATCAACTCAGTGAAAACAATTTCACTCCCTCTGTAGCAGTCGAAATTTTCTCTGGGAGGAAAGTTGGTGGGATCACAGTGCTTACCTTTGTGTTCACTTTCTATCAAGGACCACAGTCCTGAACTATTTTTTAATCTGTAAGTACAGTTGTTTCCCTTTTTTGGGGGGGGTTAATTTTCTAGTTGTTTACAGCAGGAAGGTAATTCCAAATTCTGCTACTTTCACATGGAAATGCTATCAGTAATCTTGAAAATAACATTTCCTCTATGAATGTTACCTTCCTTATAAGACTTATATGTGCAATATGGAAGTATTTTTTTCTTTTAACAAAAAAGGGTGCTCACATCCACTTGTCATGAAAACTTGCTTGAATGCAATTCATTACACAGATGATTTTCTACATTTTTCTTCATCTAGAAACAATATAATTGCTCATTAGAGTAGATAGAATTATTTTATTTGGTTTTTCTTTCATCATTGTACTTCTCATACAGCTGGCAAAATTAATTTTTCACCAATTGTATGGTTTATACAGTTCCTGATTTTGTTATTTTCTAATAAACAATGAAATCTTTATCCTTTTGACAAGCTTATTTCTAATATTCTAGGGGGAAAAAAATTACTTCCTAAGTCTTTAAATCTGGGAACTTCAATACACATATTTGATTTTTCATGAGTATTTTTTCTTTGCAAAATATTAAGGTTTGTGGTCTCATGGAAATAGAGTACGAATGTTAGTACCTGTCCATTTTTATGCAAAATTAGAAAACCCAATTTTAAATATTCACTTGAATATTGACACTTTTTCTTTATATTTGACATTATAAATTATATGTTATAGACAGGTGGATAGATAGAAGGATGGATAGATAGGTAGGTAGATAGAGAGAGAGTGTAGATAATCTGTGATAGTAATGAAGCTGAATCCAGCCTCTGTACCCCAACACTGAATTAAATCTTGGAGACAGAGTTTTGGGTGACGTAGGAAAGAATAGCTTTATTGCTTTGCCAGGTAAATGGAGCCACAGTAGGCTAATGACCTCAAAACTGTGTGTCTCAATCTGGAGGGGATGTTATAATAATGGTTCAAAGAGGGCATAATCAGCTCATGGACATTCTTCTGACTGGTTGGTGGGGAGGTAATCAGGAGTCAGCGTCATCAACCTTCTGGTTCCAACCTATCTGGGATCTACGTGCCTGTGGGCAGCATACAGTTAACTTCTCCCACCTGGTGGGGGTTTCAGTATATGCAGAACAGCTCAACGATATAGTTATGTGTATCTCTTGCAAGGGAACCAGGACCCTGCCCCAAAGGCTGCACTACTGTTTCTTGACTGATCTTCCCTTGTCTCTGCATCCCCTCCCTTTCCCGATTACCAACTGTTTGAACCTGCCTGTTGGAACTCAGGGAAGGTCATGGAGGCTGAATGAAGCTTATTTCCTGTAATCAGGAAATGAGGGACACAGAAAGTCTTTTGTGCCCAGGATCCCCACAGGGTTGTGCTGTTTTAGTAACATCTATAAATTTGAACTGATAAAATTATGCTATGGTAATTCAAATAAAATAAGCAGCCTAATGGTGATGAAACTTACCAAAATGATGAGCAACTCTCAATAAAGTTGAGCACATAAACAAATTAAAGTATTCCCTCAATTTCTATGTCTCTGTATTACTAGAAAAGTCAGAATGTTTTAAAACTGCAAAAAAAAATACTCTAATTTTTATATGACATGGAGGTAGTTCCCAGGCTCAGCAAAGTTTTTACATTCACAATTAGCCTTTAGTACATTCAGAAACTCTATGGTACACAGGATAACTTTTTGTACTGAGGACTTGTCCTGATACTTCAGGATGCCTAGAATTCTACCCATGATCTCACTCACTAAATGGTAGTACTATCCTCCCATCCTTGTGTCTTCCAGAAAATCCCTCACAAATTTTCAAAACATACGCTTTAAGATGGTATTACCAGCAGTGTGAAATATTCAGAGTTAGGGAAAAATAAGTTAGTGTGCATGTGTAATGTACCAACAATTCATCCATCCCCTTAAATCTCTTTCCTAGAAGAGCATAGAGAAAACCTCCCTCACCAGGACATTGAGAAAAACTTTGATGAGAACAGCACAAACTTCTTTGAGAAACATGGTAAGGGATTTTTTTGAGAGCAAGGATAAACATGAAGAGGCTGCTATTAAAATGGGCTCCCTGGTTTCAATAGATAATGGAACCCCCAATGGAAGAAAGCTGAAAAATAAAATTTAACTGTCAGAGGAAAAGTGGGTATGTTTTCCATAATAGGCAGTAGAATTGGAATAATAAGCAGAATGATTTGATTCACCTAATAAGTTAATGGCTAATGGTTAATTACTCATGAGGTACTTAAGACCAAAAGAGTTGTCCTCCCTCTATGTTACTGTCTAAATTAAATCATATAAATTCTTGATTCCTGCCACCTTGCTCTGCTTCCACCCCACCAACACCACCACCAAAGGAGAAAAAAAAAAAAAGAAAAAAGAAGGAAAGGAAAAGAAAGCTGGATTGGATCTGATTTTAGTCATCATGAGAGAAAGTCATAGACTCTTTCTCATCTCTTGGACCTGAGTCAGTTCACAGACCCATAACTCCTTCAGTGAAGAGAAAGTGATCCCTGAGGCTCAGAAGTCACTCTGTTCCATTATTCACGGTAAAGGTTAACTAGGGTAACTTAGTTTAGGTAATAGCCTATGTAGGTAATAGCCCATGACTCCAAAATGTAACAATTACCCCAATTCCTGAATGTACAGTAAGAATTAGTCTACTCAGCAACTCTCATAATCCCCGCATTGACTGTCCCTTCTATGTAATGATGGCTATATTGAAGGGCTAAGTAATAGTGTGTGAGACCTTCTTTTCTTGTCCAAAGTGACTGCTTTCACCAGAAAATCACAGATATTAGTGCCACCATCAAATGGAAAAATTATTCAGGAGTAAATAATTCATCATTTGTGAGTATCTTTGGATTTCAGAGGTAACAAAAAACTGCATTTGGTCATATCCCTCAGCTAATATACTAACAATCCAGAAACTGGATTAAATTTGAATGGTGCCCAGGGAAAGAAAAGCATTTGTGACTTGATCACAGAGCACCACAAACTGATGTCACTTGGCAATTCTGATCCAACAGATCTAATGATGCTTTAGGTGTGTCTATGTTATGCAAATCCTTTCACAACCCCAACAGGAGAATCACAATGACAGTGCTTTGGGTTTTAAATAAAAGTCTTTTTGGTCAAAAAACTTTGTTTTGAGATACAGCCCTTTGGTTTCCAATAGAAACTATGAAGAGAGTGACCATCTGACCATGGCACACCAGGAGAACATACAATCCAAACTTCCCATCATGAGGTCTTTTGTTCTTAATCTACCAAACCGCAAAGTTAGATTTTCCTAGTAGCACTCCATCATCAAATAAATGTGTTAAAAACAATCCTGTTGCCTGAATAAGTAATGACTATACATGTTTCATAAGCAATTGGCTTGCACTCTGTATGTGCTGTTGCAACTTTGACAAACTGATGCCTCTCTTTCAGGACACATTGAAAGCCTCTTGTGGGAATTCTCTATGACAATGTGACTGAGAGTAAAAACTATGAGTTGCTCAAGTCGGACACAATTCAAGTGGAATATCTGGATTTCACTGTTTTTTCTGGAAGAAGAGATGGCCAAAAGCATAGATTTACATATATTTGTGGGCAATTTCTAATGATTTTTCTGAAGGAGCTATAGAAATGGTGATAAGGAGGCTTGCAGGAGGAAGGTATCCATGGATGTTCCAGAAAGGGCCTGGACTGAAGACATTTGTGAAACTTTCTCAAAGCATGAAGGCCCTCAATAATCAAGTGATAAGAAGCATACTCTGCAAAGTGCTTACTTACTGGATTCATGAACAAAATGCCAATAGTTATAAGGATAATGTTTACACATGGACTCAACAATGTAGACTGCCTTTGCAAAACACTGTATCCTCAAATCCCCTAAGTTACACTCTAAACAGATCAACACACCCCTTACTTCACAATTAAAATAAAAACTATAGGGTGTATCTTTAGTGAATTCTATCCTCTCCGCAACCTACAAATATGTAAAGTTAACCTTCGTCCTCTTGTCACCACTCGAGAGCTGTCCATCTAGTTTAGGGATAACACCTCTCCTCTGCTCTTGACTATTTTGTTCCATTTTATTTAAGACCGGGTTCCGTCTATTATTCCTTTTGACCTTTCTACAGGTCCTTCCTAACTACAGTCAAGTTCTATCAGTCTTTAAAAAAACCCTCTTTTAACACTGCACCTCACCTCTAGCCACTAATCAATATTTCTCCTTTCATACCCAGCTAAGTCCAATGATAGATGGCTTAATGTGGCTGCCCCCATTTTCTCAAGTCTCCTTTACCCTGAGAATCCAAAGGTCGTTCTTTGAATCTATTCTTACCAGATTAGAGCCATAGAGTATTGAGTGATTACTGATGCCAGACGAATAACTTCTACTTAGAAATGTTTGACGATATCTCTGGTTGAACTTTGAAGATGCTGTGTTATTTGATTTTATTTCAAGGCTAAGAAACAAAGCCCGGTAAACTATCTCAATCTATCCATAAATTTGGGTGAACTCTATGATCTCCTAATATTTATTTTTGGGAAAAAAATCTCTCTAAGTCCAAACAACTTTCATTTATTCTTAAGAAGTGGAGAATTGTTGTTTCATGACCTCTATGAAAAGGATTCTTAAACTGGAAATCTAGAGTCTGTTATACAGAGTGAAGTAAGTCAGAAAGAGAAAGACAAATACCGTATGCTAACACATATATATGGAATTTAAGAAAAAAAATGTCATGAAGAACGTAGGGGTAAGACAGGAATAAAGACACAGACCTACTAGAGAATGGACTTGAGGATATGGGGAGGTGGAAGGGTAAGCTGTGACAAAGCGAGAGAGAGGCATGGACATATATACACCAGCAAACATAAAATAGATGGCTAGTGGGAAGCAGCCGCATAGCACAGGGAGATCAGCTCGGTGCTTTGTGACTGCCTGGAGGAGTGGGATAGGGAGGTTGGGAGGGAGGGAGATGCAAGACAGAAGAGATATGGGAACATATGTATATGTATAACTGATTCACTTTGTTATAAAGCAGAAACTAACACACCATTGTAAAGCAATTATACTCCAATAAAGATGTAAAAAAAAAAAAAATATATATATATATATATATATATATATATGTTAGATTCAGTGCGTCTGGGGTGAGGCCTGAGATTATTCTTCAGGCTTCCAGGTAATGCTGGCCCATGGACAACTCTGAATAGCAAGGCTCTATACAGCAACATTATGGACTATAATTTAATTTAAATTATTTAAACTTTATTTTATTCTTCATAATAAAAATTGTCAAACATGAATATATATATATTCACCCTAAATCAGGCAAGTGGTAGTCTTACACACTTCTCCTTGCATAATTTCAAAGAGAATTGGCAAACTCTTGGAGTTCTAAGAAGTTCTAGGAGGTACAAACTTTCAAGCTTTCTATATGGTCTCTTAAATATAAAATTACAGGTTTTATCTATGGGTCATATTACCAAGCAAAGCAAGGGCATTCATCTCTGCCAGCTGTCTTGAATATGACATTAATCCTGTTTTGAACAACAGTACTTGTGATCCAAAATTACTTCACAATTTCGTGACTAATGCACACTGAATTTGAGAGCCCGATGTTACCTTTAACTTAAAGAAAAATGCTGGAAATACGAATTCATGGAAATACAAAATGAAAGTTAACAAGCCTTACCAGAAAATTAACTATGATGGCTTACATCCTATTATGCATAAAATGACGACTCTAAAACTCATCAAAGATAAATGGTTGCTGGAATAGCCCTAAAAATTACCAAACAACGTTTTGTTTAGCAAAGATTTACTGAGTATGTTCTGTGTGCCAGTCACCTTACCAGTCACTGGAATAAAGTATAAAAAAATTACAATCCTTGTCCAAAAGGTTTATAAGCTAGTTAAAGAGCTGACTGTATGAAAAATTAACTAGGTTGCAAAGTGATAAGTGTACCAGAAGTCCACAAGCCTCAAATTAAATCTAGAGAAATGCATGGTTAATTTCCCCAGGGAAAAGTAAAAGTGCTTTACTAGAGATAATATCTGAGCAAAGGTTGCAAGAATGAGTAAGAGTTTGCCAATTACTCACGGGAAGAGAAAACACAGGTATTTACCTCTAATGGTGTACTTGGCACAGTTTTAAACCCCTATGCCTTCTCCTTCCTCTTCTTTCAGAGGGAGGCATCTACATTCTTTTCTTCGCCTCACCCTTTTGTTCCTTTGCTCCCTCGTTCTAAAGTTTTCTGTAAAACCAAAGGTGCTTTATCTCTCCCAAGTGAATATACAGTTACCTAGTTGAGAAACGCTGCAATACATGACTTTTAAAGTCCCTTCTAGCTATAAAATTATGTGATAATTAGGAAACAATTATTCTTTTTACATATAAGATTTAAATTCTGAAAATGGAAGTAAGTTCACAAAATGGAAATATCTAGTGAGAAATTCAAACAATAATAACTTTTTAATGATTTCTGTACAACAGTGAAAGAGCCAATATGGGGGAAAAAACAATTTGCTTCATTTTCCCTTAATAAGACATTTTGATATTGAGCCACCTGCTTGTTTTATTCATTTGATCAATGTTGATATAACCTCATATATTAAAATTCTGAAAAAGCACTCAGGTAAATTCCAGTCAAACTGCTATTGATATTTGGCAATCCAGGCTTAGATCACTAAATGAATCTTTGGGTTAATTATGCATGGAATGTTTCTTTATATTTTCCTAATTCCTAAACTCTATTTATTCTTTTGTATAGATAGTAAGTTTCAAGTGTATTTAAAAACTACATAGGAGTATCTAAGACAGGAACAGGTACATAAAACAAACATTCCCATCTGACTTAGCTTTATCTGTTCCTTCTTCATCAATAGGAAACAGGCAGGGTAAGGCCAAAAATAAGAAGAATAAGGGTATGTATAGCGTTTTATGAGCAACTAGGGATGAATAAATTTTTTATTCATTCTGTATGTCATTGAACAACAATTTTGTGGCATGAATTTACTCTATGCATATGATGGATATCTAATCTTTAACAATGCTGCTGTAAACAAAGATTGATGTAATCAGGTCTAGGCCATGTGAAAGCCCATAATTTACTGCTCAAGAGACAAATTATAAAAGTTGATTATGTCACAAGGTTTTATGTCCCATAATAGATATGTGATTCACAGAGGAGATGAAATTTTATTTGTATCTTGTAGATGAGGAGTTCACAATTTGATGGAAGCTAGAATAGAGGGTCGAAATTCTAAGTAGTTGAAACAAGAGTAGCAAATGCTTGGTGATAATAAAGGGTCTACAAGCAGGACCAGTTGCATATAGTTTAAGATGCCTTTTGTGGCGTGACTGGGAGATTTTATGGGGAGATAAATAGCAGCCAGATAATTTAGAGTGTTGAACTCTCTGTTAAGTAGTTGCATTTTATTGTATTTATAATGTGTAGTCATTGAAAGGTTTAAAACAACAAAAAGTGTGGTCATTTTTGAGTTTAGTAAGAACATTCTGTTAGCAATGTAAAAGTTTTGGGGGGAAGGAAGAGTGCAACCTAGAGCAGTTATACACAGTCCAGACAGATCGTAATGAGAGAATTACACAGATAGCTTTAAAATACTCCACAGATATCTGGTTACCACCCTAAATTTAAAGAATCACATGGGACTTGAAACTGAGAATCTATATTTTAAACAATCTCCCTTATTAGTTATATATTTCTGCATAAGAAATTACTGCAAACTTTGCAGCTAACACAACAGACATCTATTATCTCAGTTTCTGTGGGTCAAGAATTGTAGCATGATTTAGTCAGGTCTTTTGCTTCAAGTTCTCTAACAAGGCAACAATCAAGACCTTGGCCAGGGCTGTGGTTTCATCTGAGGCTCGACCAGAAAAGGATCAACTTTTAAATTCAGCTGGTTGTTAGCAGGATTCAATTCCTTGTGGGTTGTGGAACTGAGAGCGCAGCTCCTTGCTAGCTGTTGCCTGGAAGCTTCCCTCTATCTCTCTTTTTACATGGGCCTCTCTACGTGGAAGTTTACTTCATCAAATTTAGTAAGGGAGAGCATCTGCTAGCAAGAAGGAAGTTATGATTTATGGGAGAAAGCTCCCATCACCTTTGCCTTCTTTTACTGATTAGAAGAATTCACATGTTACCCACACTCAGGAGTAGCATATTACACAAGGGATTGAATACCAGGATGTAGGAAAAATTGGGGACTGGATTAGAGTTTGTCCATGACACACTTCATGTGATTCTGACACTCATTCAGGTTTGAAAACACTGACCTAGAGAATTTAGGACACATACATACAAAATAGCTA
The DNA here is from genome assembly GCF_039906515.1 of Pseudorca crassidens. Taxonomy (NCBI): domain Eukaryota; kingdom Metazoa; phylum Chordata; class Mammalia; order Artiodactyla; family Delphinidae; genus Pseudorca; species Pseudorca crassidens. The sequence goes on from NC_090299.1 coordinate 116,372,322, forward strand.
GGATGAAAATTAGAGGACATATCTCAAAAATTTTGAAAAAGAAATATCCCATAGATCAGGTGATTATTTGTGTGCAAGGGGTGGTGTTAGGGAGGAGAGTGCTTGATTATCAAGCTTTGAACTTGGTGATTGAGTATATCAATGCCAGTAACAAAAATAAGAAGTCAAAAAAAAAAAAAAAAGAAGAGAAAGAAACCTGTTTTGAAGAATAATGCTGGAATTGATGTGCCTATGGGATATGTTATGAAAATATATTTACAACTTTGAAATATGCCCCCCCAAAACAATAAGTGGCATGTCTTTTCAATGATATAGAGTGACATTGTTTACCAGGCCTACCGAAGTTTTGTTTTACTATCCAGGAGAGTGTTCTTTGTTCAACTTACTGTTTTTACAACTGCTTAAAGTCCCCAGACATAGTGAGGTTACACTTTAACTTGTATATTTTTGTCCAATAGAGTTACAAATAATTTATTTCCAGTACAAAAGATAACCCAAACGTTATGGCTTACTTTTCTGTAGGACATTAGTACTTCTATAACTAAATTAGCAATTGTATGTTAATATTCCTTCATCAATTGACTATGAATAACTAGATCCTCAAATGCTCTCTGGACCAACCTTACCATCTCACTGTCATTATTTGACAAGTTGAATAAAATATTTGACACATTTATACTTGTGTGAGTCATTTTATTTCTTCAATTTCACTTTTTGAAAATTATCCTTTAGTGATTGTGGAGGTACCACCAAGATGTCCAAGTGAACTCACTTATTGGAGCCAATTACACTGCACTGACCATGAGATTTCTCTCTGTGTCTCTCTCTCTTCCTCTCTCCCTCTCTCTCCCTCCTTCTGAAATTATTTTAAGTGGCAATAAAACTTTACCTTTGTTGACTCTCTGATTCTCTACGTTTTATTTATACTGATTTCTTTCTTTGTTTTTGTTCACTCAGGTTCCAGTTTGCACATAGCAAATGTCATTCTTCAGTAATGGCAACAGTGACCAGAAAACCGGTTTTATAATCTGACCATTTGATAATTTCTAACAAGGTGACTGAGATCTATTCTCTGTTGCATGATAAAGACAGGGAATTCAATTTCTTATTGTTTTATGATAATCTATTTGTGCACAAAAATTACTATGGAATCATTTGGTGACCACTACAAAAGAGGAAATCTTTTTGAGGTCTGGAGTAATGGATTTTTGTCTTTCTGTGTTCACTCTACCCAGAGCTGAGGTTGTAGAACTGAAACTATAAGTTGCATGCTTGTGGGTCTGTAATTGAGAAAAAAGCCTTTATCTTTTGAACGAGTCCTACTTCCATTAGGTACTAACTAATTAGATTTTGAAGTTCCTCTAATTAAAGGAGCTCTGTTGTAATTGGTTTAGAGAATAAGACTAGTATAAGTCTCATACTCCCCCATGTTTGTAGAATAAAGAAGCTGAACTTCTCATATTATCATGTGCCAGAATTTTAAGGAAAATTTTCCTTTTCACTGGTATCTAAGAAATATTTTATATAAGAATATAAGTTCATGCAATCAAGGTAAATCCTGAGATAAATCAAATTACTTACATAAGTTTGATTTACTTTGAGAGGAGCCAAGATGGCAGAGTAGAAGGACGTGCTCTCACTCCCTCTTTTGAGAACACCAGAATCACAACTAGCTGCTGGATAATCATCGACAGGAAGACACTGGAACTCACGAAAAAATATACCCCACATCCAAAGACAGAGGAGAAGCCACAATGAGATGGTAGGAGGGGTGCAATCACAGTAAAATCAAATCCCATAACTGCTGGGTGGGTGACTCACAGACTAGAGAACACATACCAGAGAAGTCCCACTGGAGTGAAGGTTCTGAGCCCCACGTCAGGCTTCCCAACCTGGGGGTCTGACAATGGGAGGAGGAATTCCTAGAGAATCAGACTTTGAAGACAAGTGGGAATTGATTGCAGGACTTTGACAGGACTGGAGGAAACAGAGACTCTATTCTTGGAGGGCACACACAAAGTAGTGTGCTCAACAGAACCCAGGAGAAGGAGCAGTGACCCCAGGGGAGACTGAACAAGACCTACCTGCTAGTGTTGGAGGATCTCCTGCTGAGGCGGGGTGAGGCTGTGGCTCACTGTGGGGACAAGGACACTGGCAGCAGAAGTTCTGGGAAGTACTCCTTGGGGTGATCCTTCCCAGAGTCTGTCATTAGCTCCACCAAAGAGCTCAAGTAGGCTCCAGTGTTAGGTTGCCTCAGGCCAAACAACCAAGAGGAAGGGAACACAACCCCACCCATCAACAGTGAAGTGGATTAAAGTTTTACTGAGGTCTGTCCACCAGAGCAACAGCCAGCTCTACCCAACACCAGTCCCTCCCATCAAGCCTCTTAGAAAGCCTCATCCACCAGAGGGCAGACAGCAGAAACAAGAACTATAATCCTGCAGCCTGTGGAACAAAAACCACTTTTACAGAAAGATAGACAAGATGAAAAGGCAGAGAACTATGTACCAGATGAAGGAACAAGATAAAACCCCAGAAAAACAACTAAATGAAGTGGAGATAGGCAACCTTCCAGAAAAAGAATTCAGAATAATGATAGTGAAGATGATCCAGGATCTCGGAACAACAATGGAGGCAAAGATCAAAAAGATAAAAGAAATGTTGAACAAAGACCTAGAAGAATTAAAGAACAAACAAACAGAGATGAAAAATACAATAACTGAAATGAAAACTACACTAGAAGGAATCAATAGCAGAATAACTGAGGCAGAAGAACAGAGAAGTGACCTGGAAGACAGAATGGTGGGATTCACTGCTGCAGAACAGAATTAAAAAAAAAAAAAGAATGGAAAGAAATGAAGACAGCCTAAGAGACCTCTGGGACAACATTAAACACAATTACATTCACATTTTAGGGATCCCAGAAGGAGAAGAGAGAGAGAAAGGACCAGAGAAAATATTTGAAGAGCTTATAGTCAAAAACTTCCCTAACATGGGAAAGGAAATAGTCACCCAAGTCCAGGAAGCACAGTGAGTCCCAGGCAGGATAAACCAAGGAAAAACACATTGAGACACATAGTAATAAAATTGACAAAATTGAAAGACAAAGAAAAATTATTGAAAGCAGCAATGGAAAAAGACAAATAACATACAAGGGAACTCCCATAAGGTTAACAGCTGATTTCTCAGTAGAAACCCTACAAGCCAGAAGGGAGTGGCATGATATACTTAAAGCAGTGAAAGAGAAGAACCTACAACCAAGATTACTCTACCCTGCAAGGATCTCATTCAGATTTGATGGAGAAATCAAAAGCTTTACAGACATGCAAAGGTTAAGAGAATTCAGCACCACAAAACCAGCTGTACAACAAATGCTAAAGGAATTTCGCTAAGTGGGAAACACAAGAGAAGAAAAGGATCTACAAAAGCAAACCCAAAACAATTACAAAATAGGTCATAGGAACATACATATCAATAAATACCTTAAACGTGAATGGATTAAATGCTCCAACCAAAACACATAGGCTTGCTGAATGGATACAAAAACAAGACCCAAATATACGCTGTCTACAAGAGACCCACTTCAGACCTAGGGAAACATATAGACTGAAAGTGAGGGAATGGAAAAAGATATTCCATGCAAATGGAAATCAAAAAAAGCTGGAGTAGCTATACTCATATCAGATAAAATAGACTTTAAAATTAGAAATAAAAAAGGAGAAGTTACAATGGACACCGCAGAAATACAAAGCATCCTAAGAGACTACTACAAGCAATTTTATGCCAATAAAATGGACAACCTGGAACATACGGACAAATTCTTAGAAAGGTATAACCTTTCAGATGGAACCAGGAAGAAATAGAAAATATGAACAGACCAATCACAAGTAATGAAATTGAAACTGTGATTAAAAATATTCCAACAAACAAAAGTCCAGGACCAGATGGCTTCACCGGTGAATTCTATCAAATATTTAGAGAAGAGCTAACACCCAACCTTCTCAAACTCTTCCAAAAATTGCAGAGGAAGGAACACTCCCAAACTCATTCTATGAGGCCACCATCACCCTGAGACCAAAACCAGACAAAGATACTACAAAGAAAGAAAATTACAGAGCAATATCACTGATGAATAGAGATGCAAAAATCCTCAACAAAATACTAGCAAACAGAATCCAAAAACACATTAAAAGGATCATACACCATGATCAAGTGGGATTTATCCCAGGGATGTAAGGATTCTTCAATATATGCAAATCAATCAATGTGATACACCATATTAGCAAACTGAAGAATAAAAACCATATGATCATTTCAATAGATGCAGAAAAAGATTTTGACAAAATTCAACACCATTTATGATAAAAACTCTCCAGAAAGTGGGCATAGAGGGAACCTACCTCAACATAATAAAGGCCATATATGACAAACCCACAGCAAACATCATTCTCAATGGTGAAAAACTGAAAGCATTTCCTCTAAGATCAGGAAGGAGACAAGGATGTCCACTCTCACCACTATTATTCAACATAGTTTTGGAAGTCCTAGCCATGGCAATCAGAGAAGAAAAACAAATAAAAGGAATACAGATTGGAAAAGAAGTAAAACAGTCACTGTTTGCATGTGACATGATACTATACATAAAGAATCCTAAAAATGTCACCAGAAAACTACTATAGCTAATCAATGAATTTGGTAAAGTTGCAGGAGATATAATTAAGGTCCAGAAATCTCTCACATTCCTGTACAATAATGATGAAAAAGCAGAAGGAGAATTTATGGATACATTCCCATTTACCATTGCAACAAAAAGAATAAAATACCTAGGAATAAACCTACCTAGGGAAACAAAAGATCTGTATGCAGAAAACTATAAGACACTGATGAAAGAAATTAAAGATGATACCAACAGATGGAGAGATATGCCATGTTCTTGGGCTGGAAGAATCAATAATGTGAAAATGACTATACTGCCCAAAGCAATCTACAGATTCAATGCAACCCCTATCAAATAGCCAATGGCATTTTTTATGGAACTAGAACAAATCATCTCAAAATTTGTATGGAGACATAAAAGACCCCACATCTCCAAGGCAGTCTTGAGGGGAAAAAACGGAGCTGGAGGAATCAGACTTTCTTACTTCAGAGTATATTACAAAGCTACATTAATCAAGACAATATGGTACTGGCACAAAAAAAGAAACGTAGATCAATGGAACAAGATAGAAAGCCCAGAGATAAACCCATGCACCTATGGTCAACTAATCTATGACAAAGGAGGCAAAGATATGCAATGAACAAAAGACAGTCTCTTCAATAAGTGGTGCTGGGAAAACTGGACAACTACGTGTAAAAGAATGAAATTAGAACACTTCCTAACACCATACACAAAAATTAACTCAAAATGGATTTGAGACCTAAATGTAAGATCAGACACTATAAAACTCTTAGAGGAAAACATAGGAAGAACACTCTTTAACATAAATCACAGCAAGATATCTTTTGATCCACCTCCTTGAGTAATGGAAATAAAAGCAAAAATAAACAAATGGGACCTAATGAAACTTCAAAGCTTTTGCACAGGAAAGGACACCATAAACAAGACAAAAAGACAATCCTCAGAATGGGAGAAAATATTGCAGACAAATCAACGGACAAAGGATTAATCTCCAAAATATATAATCAGCTCATGCAGCTCAATATTAAACAAACAACCCAATCCCAAAATGGGCCGAAGACCTAAATAGACATTTCTCCAAAGAAGACATACATACAGATGGACAAGAAGCACATGAAAACCTGCTCAACATCACTAATTATTAGAGAAATGCAAATCAAAACTACAATGAGGTATCACCTCACACCAGTTAGAATGGGCATCATCAGAAAAATCTACAAACAACAAATGATGGAGAGGGTGTGGAGAAAAGGGAACCCTCTTGCACTGTTGTTGGGAATGTAAATTATTACAGCCACTATGGTGAACAGTATGGAGGTTCCTTGAAAAACTGAAAATAGAATTACCATATGATCCAGCAATCCCACTACTGGGCATATAGCCAGAGAAAATAATTCAAAAAGATACATGCACCCCAATGTTCATTGCAGCACTATTTACAATAGCCAGGTCATGGAAGCAACCTAAATGCCTATCAACCGACGAATGGATAAAGAAGATGTGGTACATATATACAATGGAATATTACTCAGCCATAAAAAGTAATGAAATTGGCTCATTTGTTGAGACGTGGATGGATCTAGAGACTGTCATACAGAGTGAAGTACGTCTGAAAGAGAAAAACAAATATCGTATATTAATGCATGTATGTGGAACCTAGAAAATTGTACAGATGAACCGGTTTGCAGGGCAGAAATTGAGAGACAGATGTAGAGAACAAACGTATGGAGACCAAGGGGGGAAAACCACAGTGGGGTGGGGATGGTGGTGTGCTGAATTGGGTGATTTTGATTGACATGTATACACTGATGTGTATAAAATTGATGACTAATAAGAACCTGCAGTATAAAGAAAGAAACAAAAAAACCCAACTAATAGTAAACTTTGTTTGGTTACTTGTATGGAAATGTTAATATAAATGCTCAGACATTACATGAAATTTCTAAAAATCTTATGTTCTGGTATGTTATAATTCATAATTCTAGTTATTACTTTAAAATGTATATCTCAGAAATAACTAAATTTCCTTGTCAATTGCATGATTATGAACTTTCATCAAATCTTTAACTGTGGTCATTTTTTTTTTTCCTGTACGCAGGCCTCTCACTGTTGTGGCCTCTCCCATTGCAGAGCACAGGCTCCAGACGCTCAGGCTCAGCAGCCTTGGCTCACGGGCCCAGCTGCTCCGCGGCATGTGGGATCCTCCCAGACTGGAGCATGAACTCGTGTCCCATGCACCGGTAAGTGGACTCCCAACCACTGCACCACCAGGGAAGCCCCGTGGTCATTTTTAAGTCTTTTGTCCTTTACAGAAAGTTCTGGGTGTACTCTGATGCTTTTGCAAAAATGTTCCTATAAAAGGGTTTCATCTTCAAGGAATTCATGGAAAAGACTCTGACAGGTACAGGTTTCTGGTAACTGACTATACTACTGAACTGAATGAATAAGCATTTTCAGAACTCTAATGGAAAACTCATGAGTTCATAAAACTGCTAACAAAAGATCAAGATAAAAAAAATTAATTACATGAGACTGAGTGAACTGAGGAGGATGATTATAATTTTTGTGACTTTCTGTTTGAATAAAAAAAAAAATCCCACAAGGACTCAGAGGCAAAAAATATACAAATTTATTTTCACTGCAAAATAAAGGAGCTGTTACAGTGGAGGATTACTGGACTGAATGTCAATATTATGACATAGTATGAGTGTGTTTTGTGTTTCATAATTACAATCGTTGTTTTTGTTGTGGTCATCCGTATACAAATGCTTGGTGTCAGTTTATTTATCTCTTGTAAAAATGTAAATAAATAAATAAATAATAATAAAAATTAAAACACAGCTCTGACTTTTCCCTGATGTAATTATCAGATGTGTGTTTGTTTTAATACTAATTGATATTAGTTCGTCTGAACTTCCTAGATTTCTTATACTGTTTTACTGATCAAATAAGCTAACACAATGTTGATGATTGTGGATAATGTAAAATTGCGTTAATCTAAATTAATCCAGTGTGATAAATTATTTTATAGAGCAGTAATCGTGTTTCTAATGTGTCAGCTTAAACCATGATATTGAAGATCCTTAGTTAACTTTACAACCTTGGACTAATACTAAACCAGTTAATAAATAATATTTGGATCCCTGGATAACTTTTTACTTGAGAAAGAATACTGATACCTTGGCCATAAGGCATGGTTTTCATTTTAAATTTTTAAAATTCTTTTTGTTGTGATTGTAAAAGGGATTGTTTTCTTAATTTATCATTCCTGATAGTTCATTATTACTGTATAGAAAAGCAACAGATTTCTGTATATTAATCATATCCTGCAACTTTACTGTATTCATTTATTATTTCCAGTAGATTTTTGGTGAAGTCTTTGGGGTTTTCCATATATAAAATCATGTCATCTGTAAGTAGTGACAGTTTCACTTCTTCAATTAGGTATAGTTTTTCATTATATGTCACTTCGATCCTTAGTTTAGTGTATTAAAGTGGCTATACTTTGGGGTCTTGCTAATGAATGTGTACTGTTATTTTTGTCACTTTCCAGAGAGATAAAAGTGATGTGTGTGACTCTAGGGGGTGAGATTTTCTTGTCTGCTGAATTGCTTGTGTATGATAATTACTATTCATATACTCTCAGTTAAATAGAAGGTAGCTAACTTGGTTAAATGCTATAGTTCTTATTGGTATCTGAGCCTCTGGTAGGAGCATGTATGTGTGTGAAATATGAAGTTTTCTGTTGTTCTCAAAGGAAGAAGAAAAAAGATTTATTCTAAAATGAAGTGTGAGATTGTCCCAAAATATAAAAGAATTTAGTAAAGGCAAAACTTGATTTTGTACAATTAGCTGAATAAAGTTTGAGAGAAGTGAAATTTATTACTTGGTTTATATTACTTAAGATATGAAGGAATTATTATGTTAAAATATTGGCAAAGTTCACTCAGGTTGAGGGTTTATTCAGATAGTATTTTTTAAGGAGCTTGCAATCTTTTTATTTTCAAATATCATATTAATACATCTAGAACATGGTTTTCTCTCTGGTAGAATAACATTGTGTAGAGCATTTAGCTTACCCTTAACAAGGTATAGTAAATCATTTGTTTGTTTTACCTTCTATTCAATCTGCCCAGATTGTATATAATCTGTAATAATTTTCTGTGTTGGGGATTGACTGCATTATGCCTCTGATTATTTTAAAACTGCTATAGAAAATAAAAAGTTTTATTCATTCACATTATAAAAGGGATATGAAAACAATTAGATGTTTTGTTATGCCTCATATTTCTTAATTAGCTCCAAGAGTATTTGTAATATTTCCAGGCACAGAGTTGTTCAAGAGAAGGATAATTTTGTACACTTTGTACACTAAAATGCTGCTAATATAGATCTTTCAGAGATTACAGATAGATTGGAGGATTTTGGAGGTGTTTTAACACCCTCACTGATGATAATGTGTCTTTAGGCTCAGGGGAAACATAAACTAAATTCTTATAGAAGAGTTATATGTTATACCCAATAGCAGAGTTTACTCTCTCCCTTTCCAATATTGTTGTTTATGGCAATAAATGAACTATAGTCATTCTGTTTCACCTGCAACTATAACATTTACTCTGAGGCTTACTATAAGCTCAGATCAGAATTTTTGTCTTAAGCCAAGAAGAACAGCTTCAGAGCTTCAAGGAATGGACTGTAACAGAAACTCAAAAACTGATACTTCAAAGAATAAAGTCTTGTGTACAGATTCCCAGGCTGATTCACCTTGTGTGTCTTTGAGGTTGTGCCAGGGTACTGAGTCAAGATTTCTAGGGCTCTTTTTAGTCCAGAAGTGGACAACTTTATGAAAGCAGAGGAATTATCCAAGATCCAGTGGGTCAAAAATTAATAGGACCAAAAATACTGAAAAAGGACATTTTATTTTGATTATTTATTTGCAATATTGTTGATATTATGTTTTTGTCTTATAAGGAATATATGTGGAGGCCTTATTTCTTTCTTCTTAAGCTATCTCTAGCCCTCAATTTAGAAGACTATGCATTTATAAACTGATTTTAAACTATGCATTTGTAAAATGAAATATATTTTTAAATGGTACCTGATTCTCACCCTGCAGAATTTGGAAACAAATATGGTGACTAAGTTTTCTTACTTTACAAAACAATATAGTTACTTGCATAGGTTTAATAATAATCTGCCCTACATTATGCCAAGGCACAATTGGGCAAGTTTATTATGCAATGAAGACCATTATACACAATACAATATTTGAGGATGATTCTCATTTATTCATGTAAGACAGGCCCACTACAAAGAAACAAGGATTGTACTTTATGTATGGAGTCACTACTTACAAACGCAACTAAAGAATACTATATGTAAGACCGCAAGAGTTGCACAACTCTTAAGATTAAAGTTAGTTCATAGCAAAGCATTCTAAACTCTCAACCCCAGGACAGCTAATCTTTTCTAGACCTAATCTCTGGACATGAGTTTGGGGAGGAAATCATTGAGTTTTAGAAGGGAAGGAAAAAAAATTTGGCCCAGTGTTTGCCTGATATGGATAATAACCCATTGTAGCTTTACAATCACCTGGAATATATTTGTAGGAATGAGTATCTACTTTTTAGTAGATAAGAATAAAGTAGGAGGTAAGGAAAGAATAGTTTTAAGAAATGTGGTGTTTAAGAGTAAAGATGTAATGGAAGAGATTATAGGATCAGGTAAAGGTATTTAACTGAGAACTGACATGTAGGGGGAGAAGGCAAGATGCCTATTTGATAGTAATTACTAATACTTTCTAAGAGGCTACTCTGAGCTAGACTTAACACTCTGCAGTGTCAGATACTCTATGTATATTGTCCCATCTATTAATCTTTGCAACAGCTTTATAGGTTGGGTATTATTAACTCTGATTTCCAGATGAGGAATATGAAGCCCAGAGAACTTGCCCAAGCAAGTTGCCCCAAAATGGATGGTGAATAAATGGCATAATAAGGATTTAAATCTAAGTAGGGTAACCCCAGCCCTTTCACACTTAACCACTAGGCTGCAGCTGCCTCTCAGATGTGTGAGTGATTATTTATGTCAGGCACAAGCAGGGATTAACTTTAGAAATAAGAACTTGTGTGAAGAGTGGAATCGAGAAGGAATCGAAAGATTTGCATCCCTGAGTCAGAAGAATATGGACTTTCTTTAGCAGTTCAGGGATACCTAGTTTCTCAGCAGTTTAGGAATATATACTTTTCTTGCAGTGGAGAAGGATAACTTGTGCTTAGAAGAGGAGGTGAAGAAGGAGGGAGACATCTGCTCAGAATTTTCTGTAAGAGAAGTGAGATCTAACTGGGCAAGGTAGTGATGGAGCAAGGAAGAGGAAATGAAGAGAGATGGAGAAGATAGTTTCAAAAAATTTGTGTAATGATGTCAACTGGTTAAAAGGAGGAATATCTGGAAGACTACCTTTTCATACCTCTCCTATACATGCAAATGTACAAGATACATTTAGTGTCATCTGTGTATGAGGCACTGTGCTAGAGGCAAATGATACAGTGGTGGCTAAATCAGACTTAGAGCTGCCCTCAGGGTCTCAAGATCTAGTTGGGAAGATAGTTGTTCATCAGGTAGTAAAATCATCACATAGAAGTGCACAATTCAAAGTGTTACATGTGTTGAAGAGCTAAAGGGGAGTTAGAGCTCTCTGATAGGCAAATTTGACCTGTTTAGCATGGTGAGGGACTGTTTCTCTACGGAAGTGATTCTCTGACTTCTAACTAGAAAGTAAATTAAGCAAAGAGATATGTCCCTAGGAATTTACACTGGATACTTTTATATCTATAAATAATTTTATCTATGGAAACAAAATGTATTATCACATTAAATCTGTATGAACAGTAGGAAGTGAAAAAGTGCCCAGCAATTTCTGAAGAACATAAAATGTCTGAATAATTCAGATAAAATTCTGTTCTGTCACTCTTGTTTATTTATTTGCCCCTTTATTTATTGGCATAAGAGAGATTTCCCCCTAGATTAGTGCTTGTCAAAAGTAGATATATATTTACATTATCTGGGGGGCTTGCCAATTGCAGAATGCATCTCTTACCCCAAGAGATTCTTTGGCTGCATTGTCTAAGGTAGAATCTTGGACTCGGCATTATTATGAGGGACCTCATACGATTTTGATGAAGGGAACCCTAGCACCACCGTTTGATAAAAGTAGCCCTAGTTCATAATTGTATTCCACATTTGTATTTTCTCCACTATGTTTATCTAGATATACTCTTAGTATCATACCTAGGTTACAACATATAATCCACTTAACAGAAGGCAATATTTACATTTTCTGTATGCTCTCCACATGACAGGTAAACTTAATTAAGTAACTGGTGTCCCCAAACAAAACAATTTCCTTATCATATTTCAGTGTGCTAGCAAACCAAGAGCAAGATGAATGAATCAGTCAAAAGCCTTATTATAGCTATTTTTTATACTCTCACAAAATGGAAGAGACCAAAAAGATGCCAGAGGACAGAATTGCTAGAAGATTATGTTTCTGTAATATTTGCTTTTAGTTATTAATGTTGAGAGAATAACTCAGTGATGATAAAGAAAATGTAGACTAAATCCCAGGAAATGAATTTTTTATTCAAGTGTGATCTAGATGTTAAATGATTAAATTGAATGTCTTGGTAATTATTTCCAAGAATTCAACAAAAGATTCTGAATATATCACCCATGCATGATACTTTGGTTTTCAGAAGGTTATTTCCAACAGAAAATGGTATCCAAGTGCTGGGTAAAGCCAAGAAGGCCTCTATCTAGGTTTACATTGAGTTGGGTTACTTCCTGCATGAAATACTTCCCTGATTCTTCCCCTTCCACTCACACAACTCTTATAAACAAAAACAAAAACTGAACATTCCTTCTTTGTAGCCTCAAATTGAAACTGAGCAGGACCCTGTGGGGATCCTGGGCACTAAAGCCTTTCTGAGTCCCTCATTTCTTGATTACAGGAAATAGGCTTCATTCAGCCTCCATGGCCTTCCCTGAGTTCCAACGGGGCAGGTTCAAACAGCTGCTAATCGGGGAAGGGAGGGAATGCAGAGATAAGGGAGGATCAGTCAAGAAACAACAGTGCAGCCTTGGGGCAGGTCCTGGTTCTCTCTCAAGGGATACACATAACTATATCCTTGAGCTGTTTTTCAAAGACTGAAACCCCCACCAGGTGGGAGAAGTTAACTATATGCTGCCCACAAGCACGTAGACCCCAGATGTGTTGGAACCAGAAGGTTGATGATGCTGACTCCTGATTACCTCCCCACCAACCAATCAGAATAATGTCCATGAGCTGATCACACTGCCTTTGAACCATTACTATAAAATTTCTCACTACCCCCTCCAGGTTGGTGCACACAGTTTTGAGGGCATTAGCCTGCTGTGGCCCTGTTTGCCTGACAAATAAACCTATTCTTTTTTACTTTACCCAAAACTGTGTCTCCAAGATTTAATTCTGTGTTGGAGTACAAATCATAGCAAATGATATTTATGTCCAGTTTAGGATTTAGCATACATTTCACTCTGATTAGACTGGCTAGTTTTTAAAAAGGTAGACTAATTTAAAAGCTATTACACTTGCAGCTCCATTTACATAAAATAGTCTCTTTTTCTATGTCTACTTGGTACATCCTCCATTGTATCTGTTCAGATATGAACTTAACTCCCATTGTTCCTTTTCATATCCAATCAGAAATATATCTACAACCTATTGAGAATCAACAGTATAACAAAATGGACATTAGGATAGCTAGGCTCCATAATTTTTTACTATAGGAGAGTGTTATTGAAACTTCAAAAATAATTTCTGTAGAAAGGACTTAATAAGCCTAAGAATAAATAACTAAATTTATTGAACATTTAAATAAAGCAAGACAGAGTCAGTTTCAAATATACTAAGCACTATAACTAACTGTTAAGCTAAGCTGATTATTAACATTTCCTAACTAGGGACTTGTTATTAGGATTTTTTTTCAGTCTGAGAATTTAAGTACATTATTTAATAAAAGCTAATAAGCCTCACTGAGCTTTTCTTACATGACTGGGTTTAGAGAATTCCTCTGCATGGGTTTGCTGTCCTTCCTCTTTCTGTTCTTTGCTCTTCCTCCCTTCCTTGGGCTGCTGTCCTGATTTATGGAGCTTACTTCTTTCTCCTTCTGGAATCAGCTTCCACATTCCAGCTGCACTACACTATTTCATTCTGTCTGTGATTTAAGTTAGGGTTGTATGGCTTGAAGCTTATTTAATAATCTCTCAGGAAACATTGACATTAAGGGGAAAAAAATAGCTTTCTGAACTTTCCCCCAGGAATCAAAACACATTTGTTCTTTTCAGTGCTTTTATTAAAAAAATTAAAATTTAATATTCAGTTTCATTTGCACTAGCCACATTTCAAGTGTTCAATAGCCACATGTAGCTAGTGGCTACCATATTAGACAGTGCAGATATAGAACATTTCCATCATTCCAGAAAGTTTTATTGGAAAACATTGTTTTAGATAATGTATATTTCTTTCTTTGCTCCTTTTACAATCGTTATAAATTACTTTTGTAATCAAAATAACAACGAAGTTATTTACACATTGGAGGATGCTTCCTTGCTCTCAAAATAAATTTAGACTGAAGGAAATCCATATCATGATTTACTTTAAAAACTATGTATCATTAATGGCCTTCTATCCTGACATCATCTAACTGTTTTTTTAAATGAAGCACTTCTGTGAACTTTCTCATTCCAACCATCTAAAATACCAAATTGTTCAGTTATTCACCATGTTCTTTACTTCAGTCTCATTGAGAACACCTATTCAACCAGAAGTGGTGGAAAAAATTACTTATTTAGCAATTAATATTTGGCTGCATTCTTTTATGCACTGAGGAATGGTCTATGGGTAGGGAAAATGGTAGGAGAGTCATGTTTTGGATATTTTAGGAGGTTTGTCAAACATCACATACAAATATGAGAGGTTACAATATTGGAAGCCCATGGGCCAGGCTGCAGATATCTATCCATCTGTCTGTCCATCTGTCTGTCTATCTATCCCTATCTATATCTCCTTATTTATTTTGGTCTGCACAGATCTGGGCCACCTGGGGGTTGACGTTTTAAAAATTAATTTCCTTCATATAAAATCTGGAAGGTTTTTAATAATATGGATTTTTCTTCTCTTAAAATATCAGATCTCACAATACTGAATCTATATTTTTGCAGGGCAGTTCAGTGGAGTCTGAGAAGCAGCCTCCTCCTTTAGAAGAAGCATGTGCTTTGTGCTTTCTGACACATGATAGCCCCCAACCCTCCCTACTGGCTACTGCAGCCTAGGCTGCTGGTATATTGAGGTCATTGGCCCAAGCTAAAGGCATTTGAGTTTGAGTCTGCTCCCTATGTTGGGAGCAATCAGAACATATTCTAGTTAGATGTGAAATTGCCCAAGGAACTAAATGATTTGACACAACAGAAATCAGGCAGTAAAAATTGTGCCCTGTCTCAATTTGTATTAATCAATATTTCACCACCACTTTCTATCAGTGTCTTGATGGGGTTTATTGGCATTTATCGGAGTGGCTCACTGCTGCTGTACTACAGAGTATGTGCACACTAAAAGATATCTGTTAGATCTTAATGCACAAAAAAGTGTTGAGTTAATTGTCAAAACTATCCTTGATAATATGACACACAATAAAGCAACTTTAATTTCCATGGATCAGTTTCTCATGCAGTTGTGCACTTTATTGGAAAACATTAATCAAAGAAGTCATGCAATCTTAACAGGACTGCTGATTAGATGTTTGTGGAGCTATGTGACTCTTCTAAGACACATGCGTGTCGATAAGAGAGTGAGACAAATATTTGTATGTGCTTGCTAAGATGCTTCTGAAAAACAGTTTTAAAAGGAGGCAAAGTTGTTTTGTGCAACCTATGTCAGTGAAATCTGCTGAGTCCTCCAAAGCAATTACAGCACTCATCTGTTTTCCTGTGTATTTGTTTTTGTGATTGTTGTTTTAAGCCACTCCTACTCTTCTAGAGTTACAGCTCCTTGGTACATAGTTCATTCTTCACTGGTACAAATATATTAAGAAACATGGAACCTGTTGCAGAAAACACATGTGTGAACAAGGAATATTTCTCCAAGGTAAAAAATGTACAAAAATATTTTAAGTGGAACTGTGTAGAACATCTTGGATATTTCCAGTTCTGTGTATTTTTGTTTACTGGTAATTGAAAAGCCCAAGCTTCTTTGTTTTCTCAATAATTTCTCTTCTACTGTGGGCATAATTCTACACTAGCCAGAAGATCAATTTCAGATTAGGCTGAGTAAAAATGTCTTACATATGCAACACTATCAGGGTGTGGGCAAACCCTCATAGACTGAAACCTCAATGCTTTTGACAAGAAGACTTAACTAATATTTTGGAGAGTATTTTTTGATTAGCTTAATCTTTTTTATACTTCACAGAAATTTCAAGTGAAGCAGTATGATCATCCTCATTTCAGAAATGAAGAGACCGATGCATACAAGGAAAGTAATGTGTGCTAAGCCCCAGCACAAGATATTGGAGGAAGGGCTTCGGTTTCCAGTTTCAGTCTTTTGTTTTCCTAGTTCGATGGGCTCTGCTGCCCCCTCTAAAAATGAACAAGGGGAAGAGAGATTGGCTGAAAACTGCGAGAAGGAATGGCTCTGAATTAAGAGTTTCTGGGGGGAATACTGAGGAAACAGACCCCGCAGCTTTGTTGACTGACTCCGCAATCCTGTTTTGCTCTGATGCTTTAACTCAGCCTGGCGGGCTCCAGCCATTAGCAGAGGGCATCGCCAGGAGGAGACTGGTGAGAGCATTTCGGAGGCACGCGCGCATCGTGGCACGAGTAGCTTGGGTCATGACCAAAGAGCGAAGGATCCAAAAGTCAGCTAACTGGACAGATCAAGATTTAGATTTGTCTTGTTTTGTTTTGTTTTTGTGACCCTTTGTTTTCCCTTTCTTATTCTAGCTTTTACCCGAGTAGCAGCGTACACCACCCGGGCTGCCGGCTTTTGAATCTGAATGCGCACTACCCAACTTGTAAACTGTCAACAGACACCAGTTCAGGAAATTGCAACCAATTGATCGTGGGCAAACAGGATCTGAACTCGCTTCTGTTTCCCGTTGGAGCGCAGCGACCGCCCAGTTAGAGTTGCACTGGCGCCCTGCGCTCCAGCCCTGGCGGAGGGTTGGTCTTCCGCGCGCAGTCGTGCGGCGCTTTTCCGTGGTTCTGCGCGGGGTCCAGCCCCCCACCTCTGCTCCTATAAGAAAAAAGGAGAGCGACTCCTTGTTGCAGTTGTGGGATTTTACCATCTCCGCCAAGTCGCTGGGCTTCTGCCTCCCAGAGCTGCCTCGAGCCAGCTCGAGATCTCCTCTCACCCTCAGCGCCCGCAGCTGGGACTGTCCGCCCCGCCTTCGCCGTAGCCCTCGCCCTGGCCTTGGCCCTGGCCTCTTCTCGGAGGATGTGGTGAGTCCGGCCCTAGTCCGGGGTCTGTCCTCGCCGGGCCGTCTCTCATAGAACTGAGGAGCGGGAGAATAAGGGAGGGGGTGGTGGAAGGTAGGAGTGGTGCGAACACCCAGAGTATCAAACTTGGGGGTGGCCAGTGGGGGTCAGGGGAGAAGAGAAGCCGTTGCAGGCGGCTGTGGGGTCCCGGGAGGGGGCTCTGGGCAGGGTCCCGCTGCGCGCGTTCCAAGCCCTCCAGGGGGAGAGACCTGGACTCTGTTTCCAGCTCCATCGCACGGAGAATTTCCGTCCAGCCTTCTCCATTGAGGGACCCTTGTCCCCCACCCTCCGCCCCTGTTTCTTTTTCCTCGAGGGAGGGATGCGCCTCCCGCCTCCGGAGCCTCGAATCCCCACACGCTCCTCTGGCCGCGCAGTGCGGGGCGGGACGGTGCCTTGAGCTCTGCTGCGGAGGTGGGCTGCGGACCCCAGAGGCGCAAACCTCCTAGCGGCTCCGACTGTCAGGAGGACGCTGCGCTCTCCTGCTCTCCCGCGCGCGCGGCTGCCCAGCACCGTCGGATCGGATGGACTGGGCCTGCCTTTGGGAACCGCCTAGTGCCCTCTCCGGGTCGGCGAGCTAGATAATCATCAAACTGACAGGCGGCACACGTCTGGCTTCCACGTCTCAGCAGAAGCACGAGGGCCGGGTCAGTAAGTGTAAGTCCTAACTGATTCACCTTCTGGTAATGAGAACACCCCAAAAGAAGCTTTCGGGTCCTTTGAAGAGGGATGGGGGAGGTCCTCATGAGTGTAGGGGCTTTTGTTCCACATTTAGGCCAAAGATGGGCATTGTGGGTGAGACCATCCCAGTTTTCTACACTCACTGGAATACTCCTCACCCATTGAAGAGTCTTGACTATTTCCCTGACTCTTCTTACAGAGAGGTAATTATCTTTCCAGAACAGCAGGTTGTTACTGTTCCTGCCTCTTTAAAAATCAAACACCTGTTTAGCGGGGAAGGTCATACTGCATTCTCCAAAGCTGTTCAAGAATGGACACATTCATGTAAGCGTTCGCTGGTTCTGCACCAGAAGGTCTCACTCCCTGGTAGGAGCATACGATGGACAAAAAGGAGGCAAAAGGAAAAACTTTAAGGCTTTTGGAAATAGGGACACATCGTGTAAACTCAGTGACACGAAATACACAGTGCTGTTTTCAAAGGTCAGAGGCTCAAATAGACAGAAGAGGTACATTCCCAATCGCCTTGGTGAATATTTTCAACTTTCTGCTTATCAGGCAAATGGTCATGTCTTAATGCAACATTCTTGGATGTCCACACCCCTTCTCTCCAGGACTAATACATATAGGGCATATGGCATATTTTCTGGGATTCTTCCCTGAGAAAAATTCCTGGAAAGTTTTGTGATTGTAAAGGTATTAAGTTTTTACTAAGGCCAACCTGTGACAGTAAGAATACTGTTGCAAAAAAAACCCCACAAATTTAAATATGGAGTCAAAGCATAAACTTGTTTCCCACTTAGATAATTTGAAGTTCTTTGACTTTCTGGGGGAGAAAAGTCCTGAAGCCATTTTCCTATCTACGAAGAAATAGTTCTATAACTGAATAATGATTCACTCGTTCAAGAAAACTACCACTCACAGTTCTCCTTGAATGTCTTGAACAGTGTGATGCCTCATTTTTACCTTATTTCATGGAAACATTTTTCCCCTTTTCTATTCATCTTTGAATTATGCTTTTGAGTTTTGACTCTGGCGACTCCCTCTGTGTACTTTCTTATCCTCTTCCACTTTTCCAGAAGTGCAGTCATAAAATTATACATTCTCTGGGTAACACTCTGACCTGGTTGAAGAACAGTCGTGTGCTTGAGAACAGCTATTAGAATCCACATGCTAATACCCTGTAGATCAATAATCATTCCTGTAGAGAAGCTTTAAAGAAGGGAATAAAGAAAATGAGACTGAAAAGAAAAAGCAAAATAAGTTAATAAATCAAATATGCTCCTAATAACCTTCAATCTTGGGCTTGCTCCCAATTTAGTTTGCTGCAAACCTCAAACTCAGACCTTCTGGAGTCTCATTAGTTCTGTTAAAGACTTGTCAGGATTGACTGTGCTCTGTAGAGTCTCATTCTTAGTCTAAGGGAAATGAAAGGGCCCATCAAATAAAACACTCCAAGATTTGAATGGTTAGTTTCCACTTTCTCTAATCACTAAAGAAAGGAGGCAAGTGCAAAAGGCGGCCTGGACTCTAGAACATTCTATTTGAAAAGTATGCAGAGAGAATGAGAATATATCAGTAAAGAAAATGCATGAGTATGTGAAAATCTCTATCATCTTTGTGATAAGCAACTATTAGTGTATGTGTGTGTGTGTGTGTGTGTGTGTGTGTGTGTGTGTGTGTGTGTGTGTGTGTTAAGCCCTTGGAGAGAGAGTTTCCTTGTGGTATGTACTGACTAACAATTTTTAATGTTCTAATCAGAGATTATATCTTGGAACAACTTTCTTGTAGAGGTGGTTACCTGATTAAGAACAAGAAAATAAGCACAGAGATGTCATATCAGAGCAAGAATCCTATACAAGCAATTATCTTCAGTAAAGGAAAGGGTCAAAATTGTTACTTTGTACTTTGCTGACCTCAATTATTCAGTAAAATTGTGCTTTCCTTATTTGCTAAGATTTAAACAATGGATGGAAACAGTCCAGACTGTGTCCTAAAAGACACAGCTGTGGTGAGGAGGCTGAAGGAAAACAACTGTGATGTGTCATGTGCTCCTTGCAGGATTAGAAGTGAGCACAGGTTGTCAAGATAAGTGAATAGGGAGGGCAGTGAGGCATGAGAAAGGCTGATGTGTTGCTGGAATTGGAAGTAGTTTGGTATGACAGAAGCATCAGGTATATCCTAAGATGTAAGGAGAGATGAAGGTAGGGTTGAGTTCAAGGAAAGCTTTGAATGTCATACTGTGGAGTTGGGGTTTTCTTGTGTATGTCAGTGTTATCAGCCTGTACATGCAGCAACTGTAGTGGGAGAGCAAATTAATGAAATATATATGCAGGGGAAGCTCAGCAGATCATGCAAAACAGAACCTATTCAAGAATGCAAACGAGAAGGAATTTAATGCAGAAAATTGGTTACACAAGTGATGGAAGCCAAGCAGAGGATGTTGAGGCCACACAGGGATTAGCAAGAACAAAGAATCATTACTACCTCCAGATAGAGGGACACAGGGAAAAAGCAGTATGACTGAATCCAGGGACCTTGTGCCTCCACTGGAAACAAAATCACTGCAGACCATTCCCATGGGAGCCAGCCATAGAGGGATGGCTAAGGCACTGGTAAGAGGAGAGAGGGAGGGAGAAGAGTACAGTGGCTTCTGGATTCTCCCTTCCTCCTGCCTCCTAGTTACCTGCCAGTGCCTCCTGTTGGCCAAGCGCAGCCAGCATCCCAATGTCCTGGGTGCCTGGAAATATGGTCTGCAAGAATCAGCCCTCCAGCATCAGGGGAAGAATGGAGCTGAGCAAACAGGCTCAGCCAGACATTGTCTGTGGCATGAATAAATATGACTCAGCTACCAATGTAGGTAGATGTGATTATGATTAATAAAAAACAACTTCATTTCAAAGAGGTTCTGAATTAATGGTGGCAGCCTTTTTTCATTATGAGCATATTCAAATAGTACTACCATTATGATGTTGGGCTCCAGATGTTTTTATAGACTTGAGAAGGTAACTTTATATTAGAAACTGATTAGTATTATTTGGAGATGTTGGGGAAATGAAATGATCACATCTGAATTTCAGAAAAAAACACTTTAATGTCAGAGTATGCTCTATTCAGTAAATGTAAGAGCTTTAGAGTAGGGGCACTATCCTGTTGTTTTTTTCCCCCGGCACAAATCCTAATTCCTGACAGTGGGTTTTAAATACTTGCTGAATGCACATTTGAATAAGTATAAGCATCATGAGAGTGGAGCCATGTATGGCATTTAGTAGATGCTTAATTATATTAGTTAAGTGAATGAATGAGGAAAGAAATGAAGGAAGGAAGGATAGGGAAATGGGAGATAAGTTAGACAACTATTAGAGTTATTACAGTAAGAAATCAAGAAGTACAAAATTAATGTGGTAGAAATAAGAGGACCATTGGGAGAGATATTTAAGAGTAGTCTGAGGGGTCTCTTAAACATGTGGGCTAAAGGAGATGAAAAAGCCTGTGTAGTTACCTGCTTCTTAACTTTACGTGGCTTAATTAATGAGGATAGTATTGACCTAAGTAGGACACACAGAAGGATTCTGAGGTTGAGGTGGGTCACTAGAGAAGAAAGGTGTTAAAACTTTTGTATTCAGGGATTAAAGAGAGATGAAATTCAGATTGGACATATTTTCATTACAGTTTCTATGTAGGATTCTGCTGTATGTCAGGTAGGAAATTTATTTCAGATCATAAAAAAAGCTGCTATTTTTAACACTAATCCCTACATTAGAAAAATTGGCTACGAAACAATCTGCTCAGTTTATCTTAACTATTTTATACTCCTAAAGTCCAAGCACCAGGCAAAGGATTTTAATATTTGTCTCTTTTCTTGAAATTAGTTGCTATATTTATAAATTGAAAACAGTCAGGATATTGAAGCAAACTTTATCTACCTTAAAATTAATTCGATGAATTTATAGCAGTTATAAAATTAATTGATAATGTTTGTAATATCCATCTCACTTAAAATGGATTGAATCAATTTGGTCACATTCACAAAGGAATTGTGTCTATACTATAGACATTACATTTTGCCTTCATAATATACATTTCAGGGATCTGATTTAATTCATCCATATTTGTGAATAGACTTATTAAAGGGTCCACTTTATTGAAATATTGTACTATGTGCAAATTTAGGGATCAGAGGACAGGTACTTTGAGCCCCAAGCAAAATGAAACCAATCCATTTGTGATATACCTTGCACCCTTGAGTTTTCCTCGTTCCATATTTGTTCATTTTTTAAATTGTAGATTCTTGTGCTAGTTGATGAAAATGGGCCCATTAGGTGCAGAGGCTGATGAGAACCAGACAGTGGAAGAAATGAAAGTGGAGCAGTTCGGTCCAGGGCACACCACTCCTAGAGGGGAGCTGGCCCCTAACTCTGAGCCGGAGCTTATAGACAGCACGAAGCTGATTGAGGTACAGATCGTCCTTATATTGGCCTATTGCACCATCATCTTGCTTGGAGTGATTGGCAATTCCTTGGTGATCCATGTGGTGATCAAATTCAAGAGCATGCATACAATAACCAACTTTTTTATTGCTAATCTGGCTGTGGCGGATCTTCTGGTGAACACCCTGTGCTTGCCATTTACACTTACACCTTAATGGGGGAATGGAAAATGGGTCCTGTCCTATGCCACTTGGTGCCTTATGCCCAGGGCCTGGTGGTACAAGTGTCCACCATCACCTTGACAGTAATTGCCCTAGACCGGCATCATTGCATTGTCTACCACCTGGAGAGCAAGATTTCCAAGCGAATCAGCTTCTTGATTATTGGTTTGGCTTGGGGCATCAGTGCCCTGCTAGCAAGCCCCCTGGCCATCTTCCGGGAGTATTCACTGATTGAGATTATTCCTGACTTTGAGATTGTGGCCTGTACTGAGAAGTGGCCTGGTGAGGAGAAGAGCATCTATGGCACTGTCTACAGTCTTTCTTCCTTATTAATCCTGTATGTTTTGCCTCTGGACATTATCTCTGTTTCCTATACTCGTATCTGGAGTAAACTTAAGAACCATGTCACCCCTGGAGCTGCTAATGACCACTACCATCAGCGGAGGCAAAAAACCACCAAAATGCTGGTGTGTGTGGTGGTGGTATTTGCAGTCAGCTGGTTGCCGCTCCATGCCTTCCAACTTGCTGTCGACATTGACAACCAAGTCTTGGACCTGAAGGAGTACAAACTTATCTTCACTGTGTTCCACATCATTGCTATGTGCTCCACCGTTGCCAACCCCCTTCTCTATGGCTGGATGAACAGCAACTACAGAAAGGCTTTCCTCTCAGCCTTCTTCTGTGAGCAGAGGTTAGACGCCATTCACTCTGAGGTATCTGTGACATTCAAGGCTAAAAAGAACCTAGAAGCCACAGAGAACAATGGTCCCAATGATTCTTTCACAGAGGCTACCAATGTCTAAGGCAACTGCCATGTGAAAATATATGGATGAATCTGACCAGAGCTGTAAACCTGGTTGAGTGGGGTGTGCAGGTGCATCCTCATTTCCCATTTTAAGGAAGCATCTGAATGGATGCATCTGCAGTGTAATTCATGGAAAACTGGTTGTCAGAGTCTAGTAAACACACTCAAATTCAAAGACAAGGCAACAAAAGTTTGCTTACAGTTGCTTAGATTGTAGGTTGAATTATGAATAAAAGCAGAGAGAAATGGTTTTGACTGTTTCCCAGAGTGAAGGAAACGTGAACAAGTAGTTGGTGTTATCAGCATTGCTAAGAGGTGGTGGGTAAAAAAGTTGACTTTAATATCACATTAGGGCATAGAATGGGGATGACGTATAATTCACTGCTCCCCCCTCATCTGATGAAAAGGCTGTCAACACCAATTTCCCTAGAAAGCCACAGACTCTTCTTTATTGTATTTTGCCTTTTTGTTATTCTTCCTATGGACTAAAACCATCAGAGAACACTGCAGGTAAATGTTACCAACTATTTGAATGACTTCAAGGAAATAATAGACCAAAATTTTCTATGTAATTAGTGTTTTGGCAAATGATAGGGGGAATCTTTACCACCCAGTTAGCCAATTGTTTTTTAAAACCAAATGCACATTTAATGAAAAGTTTCTTCAACTTAGAATCAAAGGCTGAAATTCTCAGAGAAATGTAAACCATCATTTAACTTCTCATTTCAACTTGTCCCTGCTTCGTATAGTTACTATTTGAATAACAAGTAAGCATGCCACACAATACTTTTAATCATTGCTAATTGTTGCAACTTTTTGAACACATATTATTCCTATGTTGGAGCTGGGTTTGTCTTCACTATAAATTAAATCAGATTAGGAAATAGTTTTGTGGCATTTTGTAACATTTTGCGGTTATTTGTAAGCCGTTTTTGCACAGGTACATACTCTAATGTGTTTACTGCAGTGTTATTATTATTTACTTTTGAAATTCATCTTCCATGGACCCATTCATGATTCATAATGTAATTTCATCAAAATGGAACCCATCTATTAAGAATTATTAAAAACATTACATTCATTCCACTTTAAAAATGTTCAGTTTGGACCAGTTTCAACATACGTTATCCTCTTTTCAAAATAATTAGCTATATTTTTGGATAACTTCTGAATATATACATAATAAAATTTTACCTATAAATAGTGGAACATAGATGCTGTAATACTTTTAATGATTTTGTGAATACAATTTTTATTTCAGTATTATCCAACCAAAGATGCTTAAAACCCTATTACATTCATGAAAAATAATTGAGATATTAAAACAGCTGTGCTTCTTTGAATGTTGTTAATGAGGTTTCATTGTAATCATATTTTCTATAAGTATGACTGAATTTGTGAATGGATTCCTTAAATTTTAAGTAAATTCAGCATGACTGTTGCATTTAGTTATAAACATTAACTTTGTGAACAGGAGCAACTTATTTTATGGATACATTTAAAATTCATATTATGGCTCTTACTGAATTATTTTCATGCTAGAAATAAAAGACTGGTCTTGAAGTAGACTGCACTTTTGGAATACTGAAAAAGAATGAAAACCATGGAAGTTAGATTAAGTGTAAGACTGAATAAGAAGTTGACAAATAATGTATATCTGTAACATATAATTGAATAATTCATTTTTCTCTTGGACCTGGCATAACTGTCCCAGAAGAAGTTTTTTGTCTTTTAAATAGCAGTTACTTTGCTTAAGATGCTAATAGATAATTGTGCTCAAAGATTTATTTTTCTTCTTGGAGAATTCTTACACTGTAGGAAATGTTTATGCTACTGTATCACCTGTTGACATAGTAAATTATTAGAATCCAATTAATATTTGTGATCTAATTAATTATGTTAACTTATTAAATAAAATGTCTTTTATGTAGTGATTTTGTCTGTTGAAATAAAAAGAATTTAGGAAATTAGAGAAATGTGTGTCAATTTATGTCAGAGTTCCTGTCCAAGATGAGATAGCCTTTGACACAACTAAAGAAAGGGAAATCATGGTGGCTCCTGCACAGTTAGTCTAGTGCTCTCTCCAGTCTGTACATGAACTTGAGTCAATGGACTCATTCCTGTGGTTGCAGATATAAACCATAGTCTGACAATGCCTGAATATACCTGTATTTTCAGACCTGACCTTTCTTCTGGACGTCAAACCTCTATCAGCCCACTTGACGTGCCCACATAGTTTCTCACCAGCAGATCAAACCCAGTGTGTCTAAGTCAGAACCTGCCATTTTGATCCACACCCCACCCCACCTCCACTTTGTTTTCCTGTATTGCCTGTCCCAGTCATGACACTGCTATCCACCCAGTTCCCAAAAGTGTAAGCACTTTGGAGTCACTCTTGTCTCTTCTGTCTCTTTATAACACATGTCCAATTAATTCTCACATTTTGTGCTAATTTCTAGATGTTTCTTGAATCAATTCACTTTTCTCCATCCTTGTGCTCCCCACCATAGTTCAGGCTGTGATTATCTCCCTAGACCCCTATATCTCTCAACTGGTTTAATGTAGCAACTTCCTAATTGTTCTTTCTATATCTCATCATTTTCCTATCCAATCCAACTTTGCCCACTAGCCAAGTGATTTTTCAAAAAACTCAAATTTTATCAAATCACTTTTCCCCTCATCATTCTTATGCCAAAATCTTTCTATGACTTGGAAGGATGTATAGTACCTCGTTGTACTTATATGTTTTACCCCTTGCAGATTCTCTCTTTTTCCAATCTTTGTTACATATGGAGCATATGAAGGCAGGGGGCCAGGACTGTTTTAATCATTGTGTTATCACAGGTACTTGCAGTTCCTGGCACCAAGTAAGTGCTCAGTAAATATCCATCAAGGAAATTGAATTGATGAGTCAAGTAAATCATTAAAGCAGATTTGAAGATACATCCATAAGGTTGTAAATGATAAGCTACACGATAGGAAACCATCTTTATCATACAACTTGTAGAAAAGTAAGGTTTTAGCTATGCTGGAATCCAGTAAAGGTGCATATTTGTTCAAGATTAGATTGGCTTTATTTTTTGAAAGCCATTAAGGCATAGTTAATGGCATAACAACATTGGCATAGTTGAAGGAGCTCTATAAATAGATTCCACTTATGGCTCACTCAGAATTATCTAGAACCTTGTACAGGGGAAGCATGTAGCAGCCAATGAAGTCTATTAGTCATGATTCAGATAGCTAAGGA
This sequence comes from Pseudorca crassidens, assembly GCF_039906515.1. Lineage (NCBI taxonomy): Eukaryota > Metazoa > Chordata > Mammalia > Artiodactyla > Delphinidae > Pseudorca > Pseudorca crassidens. Next base: position 116,398,948 of record NC_090299.1, read on the forward strand.
GAAGCGATCACAGGTATTTCCAGTAAAAATTCATTTAATACAGGAAATTAAAATCTTGCAAAACCATTGGAGGAATTGGAAAAGTGAAAGGAAAAGCCTCCACGGATATTGAGGAAACAAGGAAGTGCAAAATTGCAGGAAACCACAACGAATACCTACAACAGCAATGTGGACAATACACAGGAATAAGCATAAATTTATCTGTGAAAATGTTATTGCCTCCTGCTAAAGCCACTCTCCTGCTCATCCCTCCCATAGACTCGGTAATGTCTTTTGTTTCTCTTCTGCTTTCCAAAAATTCATGTGAGTATCTCTCACTTGTGAAATATAACTCAAGCCTTGCTGGCAGGGATTTGGGGAAATGTAGTTCTTAGGTTTCCAGACCCTACAATACAGGCAAGAGCTTTGAATGGAGAATATGGTGCTTAATTGCTGTCCAACAATCTGGCAATCTTGAGAACTGCCCAAATGGTGCAATTTCTAGTTGCAACCATATTCTCTGCTTCTCTGTACCTCTGGGTTCTTCAGAGTTGCAGTGATGCAAGTTAACTATGCCTTTTTTCTCTTATCCAGGCCAATGTGTTAAAGATACTCTTTAAAACTGGCCTATTAGTACAGGTGGACTAAAGAGTAAAGTACCAGTAAAGACCATTTTGGAAAGGAGGAAGAAAGATTTATACCAAAACTTTAAAAACAACAATCTAAAAACCACACAAGGATATACATTCTGAGTTAGCTTCCTAGGATGAGCAAAAGAAATGATGTTTCAGGGAGAAAATAATTTTAAAATTTTCAAGTTCATGAGATAATATTAAATTATAAGGCAACAAAAGAAAAAGAGTTTACTTTTCCTTAAGAAAACAAAGTCTAAAGAAACACAAAAATAGTGGAGAATACAAACATCTTCATGATTATGTCTTATGACATTAAATAAAGGTAGGAGTTTTATTTAACAAAGGGTTACTAAGGGTTGATTTGTGAAGATTTATAAAAGACACCTGTCTGTTAGATCACTGACCTTTTACTGCCTTGGTACACTGGTCAGATGTCCATATACTTTACAAGTTTTCCTGGGTATGGAAGAGTTTATAGGAAAGACTGTGAGTTATGACATTCACATGTTATCAGTAACTCCAACTCTTTCTTTTTAATTTGTGAATGCGTGAGTGGAAGTAAACAGAAATGACTAACCCTGAATCTACTCTCCTTTATAAAAAAATCATTACCAAGTTTAAACACTAACAAATTACTTGCAAAACACCACATATGCTACAGGTGTGAGTTGTCACATTAAAATTTAAACATGCTGCATTATCTTCAAAAGAAATAAAGAAAAAGCAATTGAAGATTTTAAGTCCAGAGCAGCAGCCAATTTCAAGGGAACAATCATAAAGGCTCATGGAACTAAGCGTCAGCATCTGATCAGGGCCTGGACCAAACCAGGAAGCAGAAACTGTGAGATAAGAGGGAAGCAGGAGCAAAATAATAGCTGAACCACTGTGGAGAGCAATGTTAAGTGAAGGGTCCTGGACAAAGGTGGAAAATCTTAGATAAGTATCTCCTTATGTAAACTGCGTATACTCATGACAGCAACACTTAATCTTTTTAGTTAAAATTATCTGCAAGCTCTCATAACTCTCTAGAAGAAAACATTTTAATTAGGGTTTTTTTTTTTAATAGCTGGGAGTTCATTCATTCAACACATAATTACGTAAGTTTACTGAATCTTAAAATAGAAAATTCTTGTGATAATTACTTCCTGCTTTTCACCCTATTCGGAATGAGGTGTATGAGAGTGCTCTCTGTGGAGAGAGGGAGACATGGAGGGAAAAGAGCAGACAAAACATTCTAAAGAAAAGGGGCAGAAGACACCCAGTAGTTTCCTGTTTACCAATTTGTACAACAAATTGGTACAATTCACTGGAAGATTCACTGAATTTCTGCATCACTGCTGAAATCCCAGCCAGCCCCAGCACTCAGTCAATCCCCTACCATTTTATATTTTAATTAAAGTAAAATTTACAGTTAAAGGCACAGATTTGGGTACATAATTCCATGCATTTTGGCAAGTGCATACACATATATAACCACTTACCTCAATCAAGATAGATGATTCTAATCACTTCATAAAGATCCTTCATGTTCATTTCCAATCACCTCCACTGTATTCCAATAGCAAGCCACAGGTTAATTTTGTCTATTCTTCAATTTCATACAAATGGAAGCATACACTATGTATTGTTTATATCTGGCTTATTTTACATAATATAATGCTTTGGAGATTCATCCATTTGTTGTACATTCTTTCATTTTTACTTTACTACTGGGTCATGTTCAATTTTGTGAGTACACTACAATTTATTTATCCATTCTCCTCTTGATAGACATTTGGGTTATTTCAGGGTTTTGGCTGTTATGACTAAATCTGCTATAAATTTTCTTTCCTAAGTCTTTTTGTGCACATATATTTTTATGTCCCTGAGGAAAATACAAGCAGCAGAATTACTAGGTCATGGAATGTATATATATAGTGAACTTTATATAAGAAACTGCCAAAGCATTTTTCAAATGGGGGTTACACTCTCACTTGAAAAATATGAGAGATCCAGTTGTTCGATACTTTTGCAACATTTGGTGTTGTCAGATGTTTAAATATTTTCCAAGGTAGTGGAAATTCCATAGTGCTTTGGATTTGCATTTATCTGACAATTAATGATGTTGATCAAGCCTATTTATCATTCATATATCTTCTTTGGAAAAGTCTATTCTTTATTCATGTCTACTGTACATTTTAAAAAATTGTATATTTTTGACTTTTATTGAATTGTGGATCCCTATAAATTCTGGATATATACTGAATATAAACTTGATATATTCTCCTAAATACATGTATCACAAATGAATTTTCACAGGAAGTGATAAAAGTTTTTAATTTTGATCAAATTCAATTGATCATTTTTCTTTTAACATTAGTATTTTTTGTGTCTTTTCTGAGAAATATTTGCTTACCCCAACGCCAGAAAGATATTCTGTTTTCCCAGAAGCTTTACAGTTTTAGCTTTCACATCCATGATTCATCTCAATTAATTTTGGGTTTGGATTTATTTATTTTTCATATCTTTATCTAATTGTCCTGGCACCAATCACTAAAAAGACTTTAATGAGAAGCAAGAAAAACTACAATCCTGCAGCCTGTGGAACAAAAACCACATCCACAGAAAGACAAGATGAAAAGGCAGAGGGCTATGTACCAGATGAAGGAACAAGATAAAACCCCAGACAAACAACTAAATGAAGTGGAGATAGGCAACCTTCCAAAAAAGAATTCAGAATAATGATAGTGAAGATGATCTAGGACCTCGGAAAAAGAATGGAGGCAAAGATCAAGAAGATGCAAGAAATGTTTAACAAAAACTTAGAAGAGTTAAAGAACAAACAAACAAAGATGAACAATACAATAAATGAAATGAAAACTACACCAGAAGGGATCAATAACAGAATAACTGAGGCAGAAAAACGGATAAGGGACCTGGAAGACAAAATGGTTGAATTCACTGCTGCAGAACAGAATAAAAAGAATGAAAAGAAATGAAGACAGCCTAAGAGACTTCTGGGACAACATTAACTGCAATAATATTCACATTATAGGGGTACCAGAAGGAGAAGAGAGAGAGAAAGGTACCGAGAAAATATGTGAAGAGATTATAGTCAAAAACTTCCCTAACATGGGAAAGGAAATAGCCACCCAAGTTCAGAAAGCACAGAGAGTCCCAGGCAGGATAAACCCAAGGAGAAACATGCTGAGACACATAGTAATCAAACTGACAAAAATTAAAGACAAAGAAAAATTATTGAAAGCAGCAAGGGAAAAATGACAAATAACATACAAGGGAAATCTCATAGGGTAACAGCTGATTTCTCAGCAGAAACTCTACAAACCAGAAGGGAGTGGCATGATAAACTTAAAGTGATGAAAGAGAAGAACCTACAGCCAAGATTACTCTACCCAGCAAGGATCTCACTCAGATTTGATGGAGAAATCAAAAGCTTTACAGACAAGCAAAAGCTAAGAGAATTCAGCACCACCAAACCACCTGTACAGCAAATGCTAAAGGAACTTCTCTAAGTGGGAAACACAAGAGAAGACAAGAACCTCCAAAAACAAACCCAAAACAATTAAGAAAATGGTAATAGGAACATACATATCAATAATTACCTTAAACGTGAATGGATTAAATGCTCCAACCAAAAGACACAGGCTTGCTGAATGGATACAAAAACAAGACCCATCTATATGCTGTATACAAGAGACCCACATCAGACCTAGGGACACATACAGACTGAAAGTGAGGGGATGGAAAAAGATATTCCATGCAAATGGAAATTAAAAGAAAGCTGGAGTAGCAATACTCATATCAGATAAAATAGACTTTAAAATAAAGAATGTTACAAGAGACAAAGAAGGCCACTACATAATGATCAAGGGATCAATCCAAGAAGAACATATAACAATTAGAAATATATATGCACCCAACATAGGAGCACCTCAACACATAAGGCAACTTATGCTAACAGCTATAAAAGAGGAGATCGACAGTAACACAATAATAGTGGGGGACTTTATCACCTCACTTACACCAATGGACAGATCATCCAAAATGAAAATAAATAAGGCAACAGAAGCTTTAAATGACACAATAGACCAAATAGATTTAATTGATATTATAGGACATTCCATCCAAAAACAGCAGATTACACTTTCTTCTCAAGTGAGCATGGAACATTCACCAGGATAGATCACATCTTGGGTCACAAATCAAGCCTCAGTAAATTTAAGAAAATTGAAATCATACCAAGCATCTTTTCTGGCTACAACATTATGAGATTAGAAATGAATTACAGGGAAAAAACGTAAAAAACACAAACACATGGAGGCTAAACAATACGTTACTAAATAACCGAGATCACTGAAGAAATTGTAGAGGAAATAAAAAAATACCTAGAGACAAATGACAATGAAAACACGATGATCCAAAACCTATGGGATGCAGCAAAAACAGTTCTAAGAGGGAAGTTTATAGCTATACAAGCTTACCTCAAGAAACAAATCTCTCAAAAAACTGCCTAAACTTACACCTAAAGGAACTGGAGAAAGAAGAACAAAAAACCCTCAAATTTAGCAGAAGGAAAGAAATCATAAAGATCAGAGCAGAAATAAATGAAATAGAAACAAAGAAAACAATAGCAAAGACCAATAAAACTAAAAGCTGGTTCTTTGAGAAGGTAAACAAAATTGATAAACCTTTCGCCAAGAAAAAACCTTTCAAGAAAAAGTGGGAGAGGACTCAAATCAATAAAATTAGACATGAAAAAGGAGAAGTTACAACAGACACAACAGAAATACAAAGCATCCTAGGAGACTACTACAAGCAACTCTATGCCAATAAAATGGACAACCTGGAAGAAATGGACAAATACTTATAAAGGTATAACTTTCCAAGACTGAAACAGGAAGAAATAGAAAATATGAACAGACCAATCAAAAGTAATGAAATTGAAACTGTGATTAAAAATCTACCAATCAAAAGTCCAGGACTAGACAGATTCACAGGTGAATTCTATCAAACATTTAGAGAAGAGCTAACACCCATCCTTCTCAAACTCTTCCAAAAAATTGCAGAGAAAGGAACACACCCAAACTCATTCTATGAGGCCACCATCACCCTGAGACAAAAAACACACAAAGATACTACAAAAAAAGAATATTACAGACTAATATCACTGATGAATATAGATGCAAAAATCCTCAACAAAATACTAGCAAACAGAATCCAAAAACACATTAAAAGGATCATACACCCATGATCAAGTGGGATTTATCCCAGGGATATAAGGATTCTTCAATCTATGCAAATCAATCAATATGATACACCATATTAGCAAACTGAAGAATAAAAACCATATGATCATTTCAATAGATGCAGAAAAAGCTTTTGACAAAATTCAACACCAGTTTATGATAAAAAACTCTCCAGATAGTGAGCATAGAGGGAACCTACCTCAACATAATAAAGGTCATATATGACAAACCCACAGCAAACATCATTCTCAATGGTGAAAAACTGAAAGCATTTCCTCTAAGATCAGGAACAAGGCAAGTTGGTCCACTCTCACCACTATTATTCAACATAGTTTTGGAAGTCCTAGCCATGGCAATCAGAGAAGAAAAAGAAATAAATGTAATACAAATTGGAAAAGAAGAAAAAACTGTCACTGTTTGCAGGTGACATGATAGTATACATAGAGAATCATAAAAATGCCACCAGAAAACCACTAGAGGTAATCAATGAATTTGGTAGATTTGCAGGATACAAATTAATGCACAGAAATCTCTTGCATTCCTATGCACTAATGATGAAAAATCAGGAAGAGAAATTAAGGAAACACTCCCACTTACCATTACAACAAAAGAATAAAATACCTAGGAATAAACCTACCTAGGGAGATCTAAGACCTGTATGCAGAAAACTGTAAGAAACTGATGAAAGAAATTCAAGATGATACCAACAGGTGGAGAGATATACCATGTTCTTTGATCGGAAGAATCAATATTGTGAAAATAACTATACTACTCAAAGCAATCTACAGATTCAATGCAATCCCTATCAAATTACCAATGGCATTTTTTACGGAACTAGAACAAAAAATCTTAACATTTTTATGGAGACACAAAAGACCCTGAATAGCCAAAGCAGTCTTGAGGGAAAAAAACGGAGCTGGAGGAATCAGACTCCCTGACTTCAGACAATAATACAAAGCTACAGTAATCAAGACAATATGGTACTGGCACAAAAACAGAAACATAGATCAGTGGAACAAGACAGAAAGCCCAGAGATAAATCCACGCATCTATGGTCAACTAATCTATGACAAAGGAAGCAAGGATATACAATGGACAAAAAGTCTCTTCAATAAGTGGTGCTGGGAAAACTGGACAGCTACATGTAAAAGAATGAAATTAGAACGCTCCCTAACACCATACACAAAAATAAACCCAAAATGGATTCGGACACTATAAAACTCTTAGAGGAAAACATAGGAAGAACACTCTTTGACATAAATCACAGCAAGATCTCTTCTGATCCACCTTATAGAGTAATGGAAATAAAAACAAAAATAAACAAATGGGACCTAATGAAACTTCAAAGCTTTTGCACAGCAAAGGAAACCATAAACAAGACGAAAAGACAACCCTCAGAATGGGAGAAAATATTTGCAAATGAAACAACAAAGGATTAATCTCCAAAATATATAAACAGCTCATGCAGATAAACATTAAAAAAACAACCCAATCCAAAAATGGGCAGAAGACCTAAATAGACATTTCTCCAAAGAAGACATACAGATGGCCAGGAAGCACATGAAAAGCTGCTCAACATCACTAATTATTAGAGAAATGTAAATCAAAACTACAATGAGGTATCACCTCACACCAGTTAGAATGGGCATCATCAAAAAATCTACAAACAACAAATGATGGAGAGGGTGTGAAGAAAAGGGAACTGTCTTGCACTGTTGGTGGGAATGTAAATTGATACAGCCACTATGGAGAACAGTATGGAGGTTCCTTAAAAAACTGAAAACAGAATTACCATATGATCCAGCAATTCCTCTACTGGGCATATACCCAGAGAATACCATAATTCAAAAAGGCATATGCACCCCAATGTTCATTGCAGCACTATTTACAATAGCGAAGTCATGGAAGCAACCTAAATGCCCATCTACAAATGAATGGATAAAGAAGATGTGGTACATATATACAATGGAATATTACTCCGCTATAAGAAGGAAAGAAATTGGGTCATTTGTGGAGTCGTGGATGGATTTGGAGACTGTCATACAGAGTGAAATAAGTCAGAAAGAGAAAAACAAATATCATATATTAATGCATATATGTGGAACCTAGAAAAATGGTATAGATGAACTGGTTTTCAGGGCAGAAGCTGAGACACAGATGTAGAGAACAAACGTATGGACACCAAGGGGGGAAAGTGGTGGTGGGAGGGTTTGTGGTGGTGTGATGAATTGGGCAATTGGGATTGACATGTATACACTGATGTGTATAAAGTTGATGACTAATAACCTGCTGTATAAAAAAATTAATTAAATTAAATTTAAAAAATTTTTTTAAAAAGAGACTTTACTTTCCCACATTGAATTACACTAGCATCTTTGTTAAAAATCAATTGACTGTAAATGCTTCAAACTGTTTCTGGCTATTATATCCACTTGATCTATTTGTCTCTCCTTAAACCAATTCCACACTCTCCAGATTACTTTTTATCTTAAAATCTGGTAATTATATCTGTCAAATTTGTGTTTTTCTTCAATATTATTTTGGCTATTCTCAGGCCTTTGCATTTCCATATAAATTTTACCAGCTTGTCAATTTCTGTAGAAAAACACTCCAGCATTATGACTGAGGTTACATTGACTGTGTAGGTCAAATTAGGGAGAATTGACATCCTAACAATATTGTCTTTTAATACATGATATTGTCTTTTAATACATGACAATAGAATAATGTTTATTTGTATTATTTAATTTGTCTTAATATTTTATGCTTAGTGTAGCTGTCTAACATACATTTTGGTAAAACTTATCATGTATTTTATGCTTTTAGATGCTATTAAAGTTGGAATTGTTTTCAATGTCATGGCCCAACTAGGCATTACTAGTATACAATTAACATCTTTTTTTGACATTGAGAACTTCTCATATTAATTTTAACACTGCTTGTGCAAGTGACAAGATAAGTGATGTAAATAATTCTACTCTTTGTGAATGAAGATGGTTTTTATTCTTCTTGCCAAATCTTAATGCTATTTATTTCATTTTCATGCATTATTGCTCTGGTTAGGACCTCTAGTAAAATGGTAATAGAAGGGTTGATAGTGAATAGCTCATTTGTTTCTGACCTCTGGGATGGTTGGGGTGAAAATGTTTAATATGTGCCCATTAAGTATGATAACCATTGGGGTTTTTCGTAGATGCTGTTTACCAGATTAAGGTTGTAGTTTGCTAAGGTTTTCTTTTTGAAATATCTAATGGGTTTTCAATTGTCTCAAATAATTTTTCTGCATCTCTTGAAATGATATGTTTTTCACTTTTGTATTTTAATGTTATGAATTATACTGGGTTTTTAATGTCACATCAACCTTACATTCTTGGTATAAGTCTCACATGGTTTGGATGTATTCTTTTTTTAATGTATTCTTCAAGCCACTTTGTTAATATTTTGTTGAAGATTTTTGTATCTATGCTCATAAGGAATATTAGTCTATAAAATTATTACCTTGAAAACATTTCATAAAACATTTTGGTTAGTGTTTCCTCCTTTTCTATTTTATGAAGGAGTTTGCATAGTTAGTATTGTCTCTTTCTGAAGTATTTGACAGAATTCACCAATGAAATCATCTAGGCTTAGAGGTTTTCTCTGTGGGAAGGATTGTTCCTTTAAATTCCAAAGTCTATGTTAGATATTGGACTGTTCATATTTTCTCTTTTTTCTTAGCTTGGTTCTGGTATATTTTATCTTTCAAGGAATTAGTTTCTTTCATCTAAGTTGTTGACATTTTGACATTAAATAGATTATAGTATTCCCTCTTACTTTTTTTTTTTATAGCAATCCCTCTGACTGCTCTCTCAAAAGGGGCAAGAGCCCAAATAAAGAAATCTGTTAAGAAGTCAATCTAATGAGTGATAATCAGAGCCTGGTTTTTGTTAATCTAGTGGGTTCATTAGAGAGATGAATAAATTAGAAACATTTTAGAAATGGAATGGACAAGAATTGTTCTGTATTCTATAACTTTCCTTCTGTCAATACATCCTAAAGTAGGGTCTCCATATCTAAAGATTGACAGTATTGATACTCGGTATATTTTTAATTTAATTAGTTTATTTAAACTAAAAAACAGTTCACCCATTTCTCCCACTCCCTCTCTCTACCTCTTGCAACCAGCAATCTATTCTATGTATCTATAAGCCTGGGTTTATTTTTTGTGTTTTTTTTTTAGATTCCACATATAAGAGAGATCATAGTATTTGTCTTCTCTGACTTATTTCACTTAACATAATGCCCTCAAGGTCCATCCATGTTATTGCAAATGGCAAGATTTCATTCTTTTTATGGCTGCATAATATTCTGTTGCATGTATTGATATAGATATAGATATAGATATAGATATAGATATATATCACCACTTCTTTATTCATTCATCCATCAGTGGACACTTAGGTTGTTTCCATATCTTGGCTACTGTAAATAGTGCAGCAATAAACATGGGGGTCCATATTTCTTTTCTTTTTTTTTCTTTATTGGAGTATAATTGCTTTACAGTGGTGTGTTAGTTTCTGCTTTGTAACATAGTGAATCAGCTATACATTTACATATATCCCCATATCTCCTCCTTCTTCTGTCTCCCTCCCACCCTCCTTAACCCACCCTTTTATGTGGTCACAAAACACCAAGCTGATCTCCCTGTGCTATGCTGCTGCTTCCCACTAGCTATCTATTTTACATTTGGTAGTGTATATATGTCCATGCCATTCTCTCACTTCGTCACAGCTTACCCTTCCCCCTCTCCGTGTCCTCAAGTCCATTCTCTATGCCTGCGTCTTTATTCCTGTCCTGCCCCTACGTTCTTCATAACCATTTATTTTAATTCCGTATATATATGTTAGCATACAGTATTTGTTTTTCTCTTTCTGACTTACTTCACTCTGTATGACAGACTCTAGGTCCATCCACCTCACTACAAATAACTCAATTTCGTTTCTTTGTATGGTTGAGTAATATTCCATTGTATATATGTGCCACATCTTCTTTATTGATTCATCTGTTGATGGACATTTAGGTTGCTTCTATGTCCTGGCTATTGCAAATAGAGCTGCAAAAAGAGTCATGTACCACGTATTTCTTTTCAAATTAGTGTTTTCATTTTCTTTATATAAATGTCCAGAAGTGGAATTGCTGGATCATATACTAGTTTTATTTTTAATTTTTTGAGAAAACTGTATTCAATAGAGGTTGCAACAATTTACATTCTCACCAACAGTGCATGAGGGTTTTCTTTCTCCACATCCTTACCAACACTTTTCATTTCTTGTGTTTTGGATAATAACCATCCTAACATGTGTGAGGTGATATCTCATTGTGGTCTTGATTTTCATTTCTTGATGATCAGAGATGCTTGAGCATCTTTTTATGTGTCTGTTAGACTCTGTATGTCTACTTTGGTAAAATGTCCACTCAGATCTTCTACCTATTTTTTAAAAATCAGATTGGATGGTTTTTGCTATTTGGTTATATGAGTTCTTTATATATTTTGGATATTAATCTTTTATCAAATTTATGATTTGCAATTACTTTCTCCCATTCAGTAGGTTGTCTTTTCATTTTCTTGGTAGTTTCCTTTGCTGTATAGAAGTTTTTAAGTTTTATGTAATCCCACTTCGTTATTTTTGCTTTTGTTGCTTTTGGTTTTGGTGTCAGATTCAAAATTTCATCACTAAGACCAATGTCAAAGAGCTTACTGCTTATCTTTTCATCTATGTTTTTTATGGTTTCAGGTCTTATCTTCAAGTCTTTAATTCATTTTGAGTTAATTTTTGTGTATGGTGTAAGATGGTTGCCTTTCATGGTTTTTTTTTATTTCATCTAAGTTACTACAATTTTTGACATTAAATTGGTCATAATATTTCCTTATTCTTTTAATTTCTCTTAGGTGTATATTGTTATCCTCTCTTTCATACTTGATATTGGTAATTAGGTTTCATACTTAATATTGGTCATTGGTAATTAGGTTGCTCTCTTCTTTTTTCCTTGATCATTCTGCCAAGAATTTACCTATTTTATCAGTCTTTTCAAAAACCCCAACTTTTTACTTTGTTCATTTTTCTATTGTTAGGTGTTTTCTAGTTCATTGATTTTTGCCATTATTTTATTATTTCCTTTATTTGGTTTGGGTTTAATTGACAGTTTTTATACCTTCTAAAATTTGAAGCTTAGATCAATTATCGTCTTTCTTGTTTTGTAGTGTAAGCATTTAGAATTTAAAATTTTCCCTTTTCAGTTATATTCCTTTCCTGAATTTTGATATGCAGTATATTCCCTATTATTCAGTTAGATTTTTTTTTAATTTTTATTTTATGTTGGAGCATAGTTGTTTAACAATGTTGTGTTAGTTTCAGGTGTACAGTAAAGTGATTCAGTTATACATATACATATATCTATTCCTTTTCAAATTCTTTATCCATTTAGGTTATTACAGAATATTGAGCAGAGTTCCCTGTGCTTACAGTAGGTCCTTGTTGGTTATATATTTTAAATATAGTAGTGTGTACATGTCAATCCCAAACTCCCAGTCTATCCTTCCCTCCCACCCTTCCCCCCGATAACCATAAATTTATTCTCTGTGAGTCTGTTTCTGTTTTGTAAATAAGTTCATTTATATCATTTTTTTTAGATTCCATATATAAGCACTATCATATGATATTTGTATTTCTCTTTCTGACTCACTTTACTTTGTATGACAGTCTCTAGGTCCAGCCATGTCTCTGCAGACAGCACGATTTTGTTCCTTTTTATGGCTAATATTCCATTGTATATATGTACTAAATCTTCCTTATCCATTCATCTGTCAATGGTCATTTAGGTTGTTTCCATGTCTTGGCTATTGTAAACAGTACTGCAATGAATATTGGGATGCATGTATCCCTTTGAAACATGTTTTTCTCTGGATATATGCCCCAGAGTGGGATTGCTGGATCATATGGTATTTAGATTTTTAAGGAACCACCATACTGTTCTCCACAATGGCTGTACCAATTTACATTCCCACCAACAGTGTAGGAGGGTTCCCTTTCTCCACACCCTCTCCAGCATTTATTGTTTGTAGATTGTTTTAAATCTACAAACAGTTCATGTGACTCAATATCAAAAAAACAACCCAATCAAAAAATGGGCAGAAGACCTAAATAGACATTTCTTTAAAGAAGACATACAGATGGCCAAGAAGCACATGAAAAGATGCTCAACATGGGTAATTATTAGAGAAATGCAAATCAAAGCTATATTGAGATATCACCTAACACAAGTCATAATGGTCATCCTCAGTTCGATTATTTTCCTTTATGATCCCTTTTTGACCTATGCCTTTTGGGGGCATGTGTTATTTAATCTTTAAATATTTGGAACTTTTTTAAACCTATTATTGCTCTTGATTTCTAATATAATACCTTTGTTGTTGAAAACGTATTCTGTATGACTTCAGTTGCTTACACTAAACATTAAGTAATGATCACTGAGAGATGGGGAAAAAAATAAGATAAGCCTGACAATTGTCCCAGATTACCATCTTTAGAAAGTCCCCAGGGTACAGCACATAGAGAGGGAACACAGAGACCAAGAGTTTCCTTGAGTTTAGAAATTAATTTGAAATTTGGGAGAGGAGAAAAAAGATAGAATTTGTAAATCAGAGTACAAGATAGTAAAAAGCTGCACACAGAGAGGCCTACAGAGAAACATGTTTCCTTTGAATATTCATCTATAGATCAGTAAGCTTGTCAAGAAAATATCCAAGATTAGAGGGAAAAAACTACCTTAGAGTATTAGAGGTATAGTCCACAGGTAACATGTAAAAAAGCATGATGTTCCCATCAGCCAGAGTGAAAAACTTCATAATTCACAGGGCACTGGGTAGAATACCTAGAATATTCTTGTCTAAGTAGTGCGGAATAATTAGATTCAGACAAAATTCTGCTGTGGTTCTTCCCAGGAAATCTTGAATGCAAGACCTGAAAGGATCAAACTCTTTCCAAGTAACCTAACTGCATTACAAAATATAGCTCAAAATGCTTATATTTATACCAAATACACACAGGACTATACAGGGTAAAACTAATAAATTCTGTCATCTAATGAAAGATTACAAGGCATATGAAAAACAAGAAAATATAATCCATGATGACAAGAAAAATAAATAAATCCAAACTGGCCCATAATTGACATAGATGTTATAATCGGCAGACAAGGACATTTAAAACACTTGTTATAACAATTACATATATATTTTAGCTATAGATATTAAAGTACATAAAACTGTTCAAATCAAACTTTCATAGATGAAAATTAGAGTGGCTGAGATAAAAACTCTCCTGAGTGGCAGATTAGGGAAGCAGAAGAGAAAATTAGTGAACTTGAAGACATAGCAATAGAAATTATTCAAAACGAAACACACAAAGAAAAAAGAATTTTTAAAAATGTAAAGAGCATCAGTGATCTGTGGGACAACTTCAAGGGGCCTTACATATAGATAATAATCCAAAAAAAGAGATAATATGGATTCATAAAAATAATAATGCAAAAGTTAACAAATAAGGATAAAGAACAAAACACCAAATGGGAATATTATAAAACAAATAGCAAGATAACTTATAATTATAAGTTATATAACTTATAATTATAATCTTATCAGCAATCACATTAAATGTGAATAGTCTTAATACTCCAATTTAGAAGGCAGAGATTGTAGTAGCTGAAAGCTGAGATAAAACATAAGTGTGCATCCACAGTACATTGGATAAATAATTATACATTCACATAGTTAAGTACTATAGGGCAATCTTTCAGCTTTACTGAGGTATAATTGATATCAAAAAATATGCTTATATTTAATGTGTACAATTTGGTGAGTTGGACATACATCTAACCCAATGATACCATCTCCACAATCCAGGTAATAAACATATTAATCATCTTCAAAAGTTTTCTGTGTCAGAAGGAATGAACTCTTGCTGCATGAAACAACAGGAATGAATCTCACAAAACGTGATAGCATATGAAGCCAAACACAATGGATTACAAACTATATAATTAATTTTATATAAAGATAATAAACAGTCAAAATAAATCTATTTTGTTAGAAGTCAGTATAATGGCTACCTTGGTTTACCAGAAGGGGTCACAAGGGAGGGTTCTGTAACTTATTTTTTTAATTGGGATATAGTTGTTTTACAATGTTGCATTAGTTTCTACTGTACAGAGAAGTGGAGTTCCCTGTGCTATACAGCAGGTTTAGTTATCTATTTTACACATATTAGTGTATATATGTCAACCTCAGTCTCCCAATTCATCCCACCCCTCACCCCCCACTACCGGATTTCCCCCCTTGGATGTGTAATGTTTCTAATGTTCTGTTTTTTTGATTGTATGTGTTTATATTTTTAAAGTTCTCCAAACTGTATTTACAATTTGTATATTTTTGTATACATATATTATTCTGCAATAAGATGTTGCAGATGTTGAATGCCAGCATTCAATGCTGGTGAGATTAGGAAAACTAAGGCTATCTTACATCATTGATGGAAATGTCAATTACTACAATAATTTTGGAAAGCAATCTGGCAATTATTATTAAAGTTTAACATAAATGCATAATTTGAAACAGCAACTCACTTTTGGGAATCTGTTCTGTGAAGAAAAGGCAGCAGTATAAAAGGATACATGAAAAAGATATATTTGAAGTGCTCAAAAACTGGAAATGATTCTAAAATCCATGATTAGGAAAATGGTTGAATAAACTAGCCATGGTTTATTATGCAGCTATTACATAGAATGTGTTTTATATATAACTGATGAACTGGATATATAACTGATAAGGAATTTCCATTATGTGTTATTAATTGAGAGATTCCTAAAGCAAATACACACAAATGTCTTCAAATGTGCATTTCATGATATAACCAGATTATTAACATTGTTTAGCTACAGGGAATAAGGTGGAAAAGGAAAGAGCAGGGAGAAAAGAAAATAAGTTGAGAAAGAATATATATATATATATATATATATATATATATATACACACACACATATATATATACACACACACACATATACACACACAAAGGTGAAACATTGAAAGTAAGTCTTTGTTCATATAAGGAGTGTAAGTTAAATAAAATTATCTGGTGTCACTAAAGATGATGACAGTTATAATTATTATGGGACGTGTGTGTGTTTGAACATAAAATAATGTGTATTATTTAATTGTTAAGGAAAATCTCTGGTTATAATACAGCATTATGACATGATCCCACCTATTTATAATTTTAGATGAATATAAAAATTACCTGAGCAATATACCTCAAAATATTAAATGTAGCTATCTATAGTTGTGGTATTAGTGTTTTAGTCATTTACCTCATGTGTACTTTCTATAATTTTCTGAATTAACTCAAATTAAAAATTAAAATGCATATATAGTAACAGAAAATGGAAAGAAGGGAACAAATAAAAATAAATAATCTAAGAATTCAACCCAGAAATTAGAAAAAAAAACTAAGTTACTAGAACAAAAGAGTTAATAATAACAGAGAGAGAGGAGGAAGATGGTGGAAGAGTAAGATATGGAGATCACCTTTCTTCCCAGAGATATGTCAGAAATACAACTACACGTGGAACAACTCCTACAGAACACCTACTGAATGCTGGCAGAAGACCTCAGACCTCCCAAAAGGTGAGACACTCCCCACGTACCTGGGTAGGGCAAAAGAAAAAAGAATAAACAGAGACAAAAGAATAGGGACGGGACCTGCACCAGTGGGAGGGAGCCGTGAAGGAGGAAAGATTTCCACACAATAGAAGCCCCTTCGTGGGTGGAGACTGTGGGTGGTGGAGGGGGTGGAGCTTCGGGGCCACAGAGGAGAGCGCAGCCACAGGGGTACGGAGGACAAAGCGGAGACATTCCCGCCCAGAGGTTCGGTGCCGACCAGCACTCACCAGCCCGAGATGTTTGTCTGCTCACCCACCGGGGCGGGGGGGCTGGGAGCTGAGGTTTGGGCTTCGGTCGGAGCACAGGGAGAGGACTGGCGGCATGAACTCAGCCTGAGTGTGGTTAGTGCACCACGGCTAGCCAGGAGGGAGTCCGGGGAAAAGTCTGGACCTGCTGAAGAGGCAAGAGACTTTTGTTCCCTCTTTGTTTCCTGGTGCGCGAGGAGAGGGGTTAAGAGCACCGCTTAAAGGAGCTCCAGAGACAGGTGCTAGCAGCGGCTAACAGTGTGGAACACAGTGACAGGCATGAGATGCTAAGGCTGCTACTGCTGCCACCAAGAAGCCTGTGTACGAGCACAGGTCACTCTCCACAAGTCCCTTCCGGGGAGCCTGTGCAGCCCGCCACTGCCAGGGTCCTGGGATCCAGGGACAACTTCCCCTGGAGAACGCACGGTGTGCCTCCGGCTGGTGCAACGTCATGCTGGACTCTGCCGCCGCAGGCCAGCCCCGCCTTCTGTACCCTGCCCATCCCTCAGCCTGAGTGATGCAGAGCCCCCCAATCAGCTGCTCCTTTAACCCTGTCCTGTCTGAGTGAAGAACAGACGCCCCCAGTGACCTACATGAAGAGGCAGGGCCAAATCCAGAGCTGAAACCCAGGAGCTATGTGAACAAAGAAGAGAAAGGGATATCTCTCCCAGCAGCCTCAGGAGAAGCGGATTAAATCTCCACAATCAACTTGATGTACCCTGCATCTGTGGAATACCTGAATAGACAATCAATTATCCCAAATTGAGGAGGTAGACTTTGAGAGCAAGATTTATTATTTTTTCCCCTTTTCCTCTTTTTGTGAGTGTGTATGTGTATACTTCTCTGTGAGATTTGTCTGTATAGCTTAGCTTTCACCACTTGTCCTAGGGTTCTATCTGTCAATATTTTATTTTACTTAAAAATTTATTTTCTTAATTATTTTTTATTTTAATAACTTTATTTTGTTTTATCCTCTTTCTTTCTTTCTACATTTTCTCCCTTTTATTCTGAGCTGTGTGGATGAAAGGCTCTTGGTGCTGCAGCCAGGAGTCAGTGCTGTGTCTCTGAGGTGGGAGAGCCACTTCAGGACACTGGCCCACAAGAGACCTCCCAGCTCCACATAATATCAAAAGCGAAAATCTCCCAGAGATCTCCATCTCAACACTGACACCCAGCTTCACTCAACGACCAGCAAGCTGCACTGCTGGACATCCTATGCCAAAAACTAGCAAGACAGGAACACAGCCCCACCCATTAGTAGAGAGACCGCCTAAAATCATAATAAGTCCACAGACACCCCAAACCCACCACCAGATGTGGACCTGTCCACCAGAAAGACAAGATCCAGCCTCATCCACCAGAACACAGGCACTAGTCCCTTCCACCAGGAAGCCTACACAACCCACTGAACCAACTTTAGCCACTGGGGACAGACACTAAAAACAACGGGAACTACGAACCTGCAGCCTGCAAAAAGGAGACCCCAAACACAGTAAGATAAGCAAAATGAGAAGACAGAAAAACACACAGCAGATGAAGGAGCAAGATAAAAACCCACCAGACCTAACAAATGAAGGGGAAATAGGCAGTCTACATGGAAAAGAATTCAGAATAATTATAGTAAAGATGATCAAAATCTTGGAAATAGAATAGAGTAAATGAAAGAAACATTTAAAAAGAACCTAGAAGAACTAAAGAAGAAACAAGGAATGATGAACAACACAATAAATGAAATTAAAAATACTCTAGAAGGGATCAATAGCAGAATAACTGAGGCAGAAGAACGGATAAGTGACCTGGAAGATAAAATAATGGAAATAACTACTGCAGAACAGAATAAAGAAAAAAGAATGAAAAGAACTGAGGACAGTCTCAGAGACTTCTGGGACAACATTAAACACACCAACATTCAATTATAGGGGTTCCAGAAGAAGAAGAGAAAAAGAAAGGGACTGAGAAAATTTTTGAAGAGATTCTAGTTGAAAACTTCCCTAATATGGGAAAGGAAATAGTAAATCAAGTCCAGGAAGTACAGAGAGTCCAATACAGGATAAATCCAAGGAGAAACACGCCAAGACACATATTAATCAAACTGTCAAAAAATAAATACAAAGAAAACATATTAAAAGCAGCAAGGGAAAACCACAAATAACACACAAGGGAATCCCCATAAGGTTAACAGCTGATCGTTCAGCAGAAACTCTGCAAGCCAGAAGGGACTGGCAGGACATATTTAAAGTGATGAAGGAGAAAAACCTACAACCAAGAGTACTCTACCCAGCAAGGATCTCGTTCAGATTTGACAGAGAAATTAAAACCTTTACAGACAAGCAAAAGCTGAGAGAGTTCAGTACCAGCAAACCAGCTCTACAACAAATGCTAAAGGAACTTCTCCAGGCAAGAAACACAAGAGAAGGAAAAGACCTATAATAATAAACCCAAAACAATTAAGAAAATGGGAACAGGAACGTACATATCGATAATTACCTTAAATGTAAATGGATTAAGCACTCCCACCAAAAGACATACACTGGTTGAATGGACACACAAAAAAAGACCCATATATATGCTGTCTACAAGAGACCCACTTCAGACCTAGAGACACATACAGACTGAAAGTGAAGGGATAGAAAAAGATATTCCATGCAAATGGAAATCAAAAGAAACCTGGAGTAGCAATTCTCATATCAGACAAAATAGACTTTAAAATAAAGACTATTAGAAGAGACAAAGAAGGACACTACATAATGATCAAGAGATCAATCCAAGAAGATACAACAATTGTAAATATTTATGCACCGAACACAGGAGCACCTCAATACATAAGGCAAAAACTAACAGCCATAAAAGGGGAAATCGACAGTAACACATTCATAGTAGGGGACTTTAACACTCCCCTTTCACCAATGGACAGATCATCCAAAATGAAAATAAATAAGGAAACACAAGCTTTAAATGAAAATAAATAAGGAAACACAAGCTTTAAATTAAACAAGATGGACTTAATTGACATTTATAGGACATTCCATCCAAAAGAACCGAATACACATTTTTCTCAAGTGCTCATGGAACATTCTCCAGGATAGATCATATCTTGGGTCAAAAATCAAGCCTTGGTAAAGTTAAGAAAATTGAACTTGTATCAAGTATCTTTTCTGACAACAACGCTATGAGACTAGATATCAATTACAGGAAAAGATCTGTAAAAAATACAAACACATGGAGGCTAAACAGTACACTACTTAATAACGAAGTGATCACTGAAGAAATCAAAGAGGAAATCAAAAAATACCTAGAAACAAATGAAAACAGAGTAACGACGACCCAAAACCTATGGGATGCAGCAAAAGCAATTCTAAGAAGGACGTTTATAGCAATACAATCCTACCTTAAGAAACAGGAAACATCTTGAGTAAACAACATAACCTTCCACCTAAAGCAACTAGAGAAAGAAGAACAAGAAAAACCCAAAGTTAGCAGAAGGAAAGAAATAATGAAGATTAGTTCAGAAATAAATGAAAAAGAAATGAAGGAAAAGATAGCAAAGATCAATAAAACTAAAAGCTGGTTCTTTGAGAAGATAAACAAAATTGATAAACCATTAGCCAGACTCATCAAGAAAAAAAGGGAGAAGACTCAAATCAATAGAATTAGAAATGAAAAAGGAGAAGTAACAACTGACACTGCAGAAATAAAAAAGATCATCAGAGATTGCTACAAGCAACTCTATGCCAATAAAATGGACAACATGGAAGAAATGGACAAATTCTTAGAAATGCACAACCTGCCAAGACTGAATCAGGAAGAAATAGAAAATCTGAACAGACCAATCACAAGCACTGAAATTGAAACTGTGATTAAAAATCTTCCAACAAAAGCCCAGGACCAGATGGCTTCACAGGCGAATTCTATCAAACACTTAGAGAAGAGCTAACAACAATCCTTCTCAAACTCTTCCAAAATATAGCAGAGTGAGGAACACTCCCAAACTCATTCTACGAGGCCACCATCACCCTGATACCAAAACCAGACAAGGATGTCACAAAGAAAGAAAACTACAGGCCAATATCACTGATGAACATAGATGCAAAAATCCTCAACTAAATACTAGCAAACAGAATCCAACAGCACATTAAAAGGGTCGTACACCATGATTAAGTGGGGTTTATTCCAGGAATGCTAGGATTATTCAATACACGCAAATCAATCAATGTGATACACCATATTAAACTGAAGGAGAAAAACCATATGGTCATCTCAATAGATGCAGAGAAAGCTTTTGACAAAATTCAACACCCATTTATGATAAAAACCCTGCAGAAAGCAGGCATAGAGGGAACTTTCCTCAACATAATAAAGGCCATATATGACAAACCCACAGCCAACATTGTCCTCAATGGTGAAAAACTGAAAGCGTTTCCACTAAGATCAGGAACGAGACAAGGATGTCCACTCTCACCACTTTTATTCAACATAGTTTTGGAAGTCCTAGCCATGGCAATCAGAGAAGAAAAAGAAATAAACATAACCCAAATTGGAAAAGAAGAAGTAAAACTCACTGTTTGCAAATGACATGATACTAAACATAGAAAATCCTAAAAATGCTACCAGAAAACTACTAGAGCTCTCCAATGAATTTGGCAAAGTTTCAGGATACAAAATTAATACACAGAATTCTCTTGCATTCCTATAAACTAACAAGAAAGGGTCAGAAAGAGAAATTAAGGAAACAATCCCATTTACCATCACAACAAAAAGAATAAAATACCTAGGAGTAAACCTACCTAAGGAGGCAAAAACCTGTACTCAGAAAACTGCAAGATGCTGATGAAAGAAATGAAAGATGACAAACAGTTGGACATATATACCATGTTCTTGGATTGTAAGAATCAATATTATGAAAATGTCTATACTACCCAATGCAATCCCTATCAAATTACCAATGGCATTTTTTACGGATTTAGAACAACAACAAAAAAAAGCTTACAATTTGTATAGAGACACAAAAGACCCCCAAATAGACAAAGCAACCTTGAGAAAGCAAAATGGAACTGGAGGAATCAGGCTCCCTGACTTCAGACTGTATTACAAAGCTACAGTAATCAAAACAGTATGGTACTGGCACAAAAACAGACATATAGATCAATGGAACAGGATAGAAAGCCCAGAGATAAACCCACGCACCTATGATCACTTAATGTATGACAAAGGAGGCAAGAACATACAATGGAGAAAAGACATCTCTTGAATAAGTGGTCCTTGGAAAACTGGACAGCTACATGTAAACAAATGAAATTAGAACACTTCTTAACACCATATACAATAATAAACTCAAAATGGATTAAAGACCTAAATGTAAGGTCAGACACTATAAAACTCTTAGAGGAATACATAGGCAGACATTCTTTGACATAAATCACAGTTAGATCTTTTTTGACCCACCTCCTAGAGTAATGAAAATAAAAACAAAAATAAAAAAATGGGATCCAGTGAAACTTAAAAGGTTTTGCACAGCAAAGGAAACCATAAACAAAACAAAAAGACAACCCTCAGAATGAGAGAAAATTTTTCCAAATGAGGCAACCAACAAGGGATTAAGCTCCAAACTATACAAAAAGCTCATGCAGCTCAATATCAAGAAAACAAATAACCCAATCATAAAATGGGCAGAAGATCTAAATAGACATTTCTCCGAAGAAGACATACAGATGGCCAAAAAGCACATGAAAAGATGCTCAACATCACTAGTTATTAGTGAAATGCAAGTCAAAACTACAATGAGGTATCATTTCACACCAGTCAGAATGACCATCATCAAAAAATCTACAAATAATAAAGGCTGAAGAGGGTGTGGAGGAAAGGGGACCCTCCTACACTCTTGGTGGGAATGTAAATTGGTACAGCCACTCTGGAGAAAAGTATGGAGGTTCCTTAAAAAACTAAAAATAGAACTACCATGTGACCCAGCAATCCCATTCCTAGGCATATACCCAGATAAAACCATAATTTAAAAAGATACAGTACCTCAATATTCATTGCAGCACTATTTACAGTAGCCAGGAGATGGAAGCAAGCTAAATGTCCACCAACAGAGGAATGGATAAAGAAGATGTGGTACATATATACAATGGACTATTTCTCAGCCATAAAAAAGAACAAAATAATGACATTTACAGCAACACTGATGGACCTAGAGATTGTCATATTGAGTGAAGTAAGTCTGACACAGAAAGACAAATATCATATGACATCACTTATATGTGGAATCTTAAAAAGAAAAAAAAGCATGTAAATGAACTTATTTACAAAACAGAAGTAAAGTCATTGATGTAGAAAACAAATTTATGTTTACCAGGGTATAAGTGGGGAAGAGATAAATTTGCAGATTGGTATTGACATATATACTATATATAAAATAGATAGCTAATAAGAACCTGCTGTATAGCACAGGGAACTCTACTCAATACCCTGTAATGGCCTATATGGGAAAAGAATCTTAAAAGAAAAAAAAAAGCAGTGGATATATGTATAACTGATTCACTTTGCTGTACACCTGAAACTAACACAACATTGTAAATCAACTATACTCCAATAAAAATTTTAAGAAAAAAAGTCACAATAGCACTTTTTACAGAAATAGAAAAAGCAATTCTAAAATTCATATAGAAACACAATAAACCCCAAATAGCCAAAACAATCTTGAGAAAAAAGAACAAAGCTGAAGACATATCACACTTCCTGATTTCAAAATATATTACAAAGCTACAGTAAATTAAAACAGTATGGTATTGACAAAAGACAGACAGATGGACCAATGGAACAGAATATAGAGGCCAGAAATAAACCCATGCAAATAAGAGCAACTGACCTTTCACAAGTTTAAAATCATAACATAAAACACAGGGGTAAAGCTTCATAACATTGGCCTAGGCAACAATTTCTTGGCTATGACACCAAAATTACAGACAACAAAACAATTTATTTAATATGATATACATGACTTGATAATCTGATCACTAAATACCTTTAAACAACATCTTCTATCCATTTCTTCACAATCTTCCAGCCATTCCAAATTAGGAGTAAGTTTTTTTTAACATATGTCATCCTGGTTCATACTTTAGGTTAATGTAGTGGGTTTCATTCCAACAATTATACTCCCTACTCCACCTCTCTTACCAGCAGTCACTTTTGACCTTCTGGAGATATGTGGTCCGAGAAGGACACTCTTCCCCACTTAAAAGAATAAATTATGATTAATCAACAAACTTTTTCTGGAAAGGGCCAGATACTAAATGTTTTAGGCTTTGTGAGCAAAGAGGTTAATTCAAAGATATTATGCAAGTACTCACCTAAAAATAGAAAAAACAAAATTTCCAAACAGTTTATTAACAAAATATATTCATAATAATTGACTACACTTTTAATACAGATCCACTAATGAGAGGAACTGAGTTCCTTTTGGGGAACTGATATTATGCCAATGTATTTGCAGCCCAAAGTTCTTAGCTTTACCAATACCTTCTTTGTCATGAGTCTGCTCTTTTTTTGTTTTTTACTTTCCTTTCTTAAAATGGTGGTATTAAGAAGTTACTAAGTCTGGATTGTTCTTATTCAGATATTATGCAATAAGACAACCATCTGCCTGTTACATGCCTTTCTGTGCTTCATCTCAGCAAATCATTGCAAGGCTTATATGAAGTCCTTAGCAAGGTTACCAATATATGCTTTGTCAGGTTAAAAAATATTTTCAGTTGTGCTTAGCATTACCATGAACGATGTTCTCAATACCAGTGATAAGCAGCACTCCCTTCCTAACACTGATCTCACTTGAGATCAACAGGTTAGAGTTGGAGGTGGACACCCTGTGGGAGGAGAGTAAGACACAATGGCAGCCATTAGAGGGAATGTACTTGCGGTTTGCATAATCATCAGGATGCACTTGACACTTCATTGTCCTAACTTGCTGAACTCTAGTGCCAGATTACAAATTAGATCCGTCTCCACACATGCCCTGAATAACACAAAACTTTAACATTGACTTCTCTCAAAAAAATCATTTTCCAGATGATATTGACATTAGGGGATACATCATTATCCACTGCTTAGCGATATTAAAAAGTATTTACACATAAAGTGATTAGAGTAATTAAAAGTTTTAATTTATGTGTTTTTTAAAAATATTGTAATATTCAACATTTTAATATTTTATTATCAGAGAGTCACATAAGGAAGGATTTTTTTTGTGCACAGAACTTTTTCTTTTAGCAGCAGAATTCATTCTCCTGCTCAAAAACTTCCCATGTTTTCTATTGATTCAGAAGTCTCAATTTGGGATTCAAGTGCCTCTAGAAACTGGACATTACCTTATTTGAGTTCATTGTTCTTTGCTCCCTACATAACTGTGTGTCCAACTATCTATGGTTAATCTTTAGTGGAATGTCCCACAAGTATTTCAAACTCAACATGTACCAAATTTGACTTTCACCCTCCAAAATTCATTCTTTTTCCTATGGTTATGTCTCAGTGAATAAATCCACTGACCACCCTGTTATCCAAAGGCCCCAAAATAATAATAGCTTAATTGAGAACCAGGGACATTATTTACATTATTTCATTTGAATCTTAATATATATCTGTGAATTTTTATTATCCCAAATATATATATGAATATTGAGACTTAGCCAGATTAAGAAATTTGCCTCACAGTTAGAAAATAGAGTAGCTGGGATTTGAATCAGTTTGTCTGACCCTTAAGCCTCTGTTCATAATGGCTATGCTGAACTAGAATCCTTGAATCACTCTTTCCTTCATTCTCACCAGAAATCCTCTGTCTCTTTACTGTCTTTTCATACTGACTCTCCACAAAAGAGTCAGTGACAATGTCATGGCTGACATGCTAGTCTATTGACCTGAACTATGTACAGACGAGGGGCCATGTGGCACCAGACAGAGGGACAGGTGAGTTACTGCCTAAACACTTTTGATGGCATGTGAGGCAGAACTGTTTCTTAAAATCAAGTGTTTATGTGAAAAGAGATCTTTATGATTATAAGAGCTACAATCTGACCTAAATCTGGATCCCAGCTCAACTGCTTATTAGCAGCTATGAGTCTTTGACAAAAACTTAGCTTCAGATCTCAGTTTCTTCATCTGTAAAATATTTAGATGAAATGAAATAATACACATAAATTACCAAGCACTATAATATCTTCAGTAAGTGCAGGTAGTAAGTGCTCAATAAATATTTGTTAAATGAAAAAATAAATAGTGTTTGAGACATCCCTGTATATTTATCATAAATATATTTTTATTTGGGCTAATTTGGGTAGAATTTTTTGTTTCTTGCAATTTAATAGTTCCTGACTGTTTGAATTATTTATCACTACATAATAAAATACCCCCAAACATAATGGTTTAAACAAAAAGTTGTTATTATTCTATCTCACTATTTTTTTTTTTTGGTCAGAATATTTGAACAGAGTGCACAAAGTGTGGCCCATCTCTGTTTCATAATGTCTGGGCCCTCGGGTTGACGCAAAGGCTGGTGGCTGGGACAGCTTAGAGTCATCTCACTACTTGTTCTATTTGTTCCCTTTGTCTTTATTACAATATGCTTTCCTAATTAATCAGTATCCCTTTAAACATTATACCACTTCATGTGCAGCATGAAGATCTCGAAATAGTGTATTCTCAATCTTTCTCTCCCATCCTTTGTGCTACTGATATAACTTATTTTACTTTTTTGTTGTAAACACAAACTACTTTGCTTTAGACTGTTATTTTTTAGATTTGGTTAAACTAAGAAATACAAACTTATTTTATCTTTATCTTAGTCCAGCCCTCTTACATTTCTTAGTGTAGGTCCAAGTTTCTGTTTTATAATATATTCCTTCTCCTTGAAAGTCATTATTAAACTTTTCTTGTCTAATACTGCTGTAAAATTATACAGAATACTAACTATAGAATTATGGGTTGATATCCTTGTTTTATTCTTCAGTACCTTAACAATATCATTTCATTGTCTAATGCTTTCATGGCTTCTCATGAGACTTCAGCAATAATTTTTATTTTTGTTCCTCTGCATGTCATCAAGATTTTCTTTCTGAGTTTTTTTTTCAATAGTTTGAATATGATATGCCTGTGTATGTTATGTTTTGCTCTGTTTGGTTTGTTTTGTTTTTGTCTTTTGGTATTTTCCCACTTGTTGAGTTTGGGCGTCTACTGTTTGGCATATGTCATTAATTTTAGAAAATTCTCAGCCATTATATTTTCATTTATTTTAAAAAGATTTCTTCCTCCAAATTCTCTCTCTCTTTTTCTTCTGGAATTCAAACTACATGTATATTATACTGCTTGATATTTTCAGGTGCTATAGATGCTCTATTTTATTTTTGCTCACTTTTTCTTCTCTTTGTGCTTAGTTTGGGTAATTTCTATTGGCCTATTTTCAAGTTCACTTATGCCTTCCCTCACAGTGTTGAACAGAGTGGAGGCATTCTTTATCTTTGTTACTTTTTTTCTCATTTATGCCATTTCCATTTAATCATTTCTTATTTTTCCCATCTCTCTGCTGAAGTTACCCATTTGATTTTGCATGTTGTCTATCATTTCCAGTAGAGCCATAAACATATTGATCATAGTAATTTTAAATTTCCTGTTATATAGTTTCAACACCTGTGTCATACCTAAGTTCGGTTCTGATGATTGTTTCTTGGGAGTATGTTTTTTCATTATACATGTATGTATATATATGGAAGTGGGCACACTTTTCCATCTGCTAGGCCTTTAGTGTAAGAGTTTGAGTAAAAGTTGGGCTAGATTTGAGGCTTGCTGTTACTATGGTTAAACCCAAAGCACCCTTTGATTCCTATAATGATACCTTTTGTGTAGTATGAGGATTCATTACTACATTAGATCTGTGCAGCCCTCAGCTGTAGCTACACTTCAGAAAGGGGCTCTTTGCACACTGTTGTTACCTGAAGACTGTTGGACTGCTGGTGGTGACTGTTGTCTGTTCCGAAGCCTCAGCCATAGCAGGAACCAAGTCCCTGGGTGTCAGGAGCATGGTCCACTCCATTCTTCTGCCCCTTTCCTGGCTGTGTGGGCCCAGAGTATATTCCTGCTCCTCCCAGTATTGTGTTCTTCCTGTTCCCCTCCTTCAGTGCTCTAGGGTAAAATGGTTTGTTGCCCTCCCTCCCACAGGCATTGGTTCCTTATGAGGAGATAGGGAAAAAGTCAAGTGGCATTTCTTGGCCCTCCTGCAGAGGTGCTTTCCCCTTCCCCAGGACTGCACCAAAATCAACACATTCTTCACGCTCTCTGATCTTTTCTGTGATTACATGGTGGGATTCACAGAGAAAATCCAGCAAGATGGTGTGGACTCCTCCCATTTCTAGAGCTCCCAAGGGTTCATCACTGTCCTGCCAGTGTGCCCTGGGCCTTCACCCATTTGTCAACTGTTATAGCTGAGTTCTTCCAGTTGGTGTTCAGCAGCATCTGGTAAGTGAGTGCTTGTGTCTCCTCTCTCCCTGAAGATGCCTCTCTCTCTTTAGTGTTTGGGTAGTTGTTTTGCAACCTCAGTTCTTTAATAGATATAAAAGAGTTATTAATTTGAAGTTATTCTAACCATTTTTTATAAAGATGGAAGTAATGTTCTGCCCTGCTCTCTACATTCTAGGGAGGATTCTAGAAGTCTTTAATGAGATATTTTACCTTCTTTTTTCAAATACCGAGTCTTCAAGATTGGTGAGCACTTTTCACGTAGAGTGTATCTCAGTTTGGATCACCCCTATTTTGAGTGCACAACAGCCACATTCAGTTAGGGCTTCCATATTGGACAGAGCAGCTCTGAACTTATAGCTACTGAATATTGTGAACATCATAGTCATGATGGGTATATTTTAAAACTAATGTTACTGGACTTTGTCCTATGAGCAGTGAAAAGTTTATATTTTGATTTTTTTCATGATTTTTAAAAATTATTCTTAGTATTTTCTAAGAGGTCATTCAATCTGAGCATAGAAGTAAGCCAAATGCTGTATTATCTTAATTATATACCTTAACTGCCTTATTTTTTGTAAACTGAAAGCTGTTTGGAGTGTTAATGATAATAGCTGAGATGAAAATTTGTTAAGTTTGGTCAATAGAACATTTTCTAGTACATATTTTGGTACCTATCTTTAAGCCTAGCTGAGTTGCTATATTAACGTATTTTTTGAATGATATGCAAACATCTTCAGTTTCTTCATGCTGAGATCCTTATTATTATTCAACACCAAAATAACAATATTTTAAACCACCAGAAACAAGTTGTAAGATATTATGAATAAACTCATTTGCTTGAATATCAACACCAAAAATCCTTTAACAAATTCATGAGTTTTGATTTATGCCAGATGTATAAAATGAGAATTTGAATACCTAATGTAGAATTTAAATGGAAATGCCGAGGAAGTCTATAATAACAGAAATATAAGATGTCTTACAGTTTATTTATTTTATTAAATTCATTATTTTCCCAGATAAAATACATTCATTCAGACGATTTATTTTTGTGACATTTGTAATTCTGATCTCAAAACTCCAGTTAAAATAAATGTTTGTTCATTTCACTTCTTGTACTGTAGTGTTTTCTGCCTTCATTTGTTTCACTATGAGACACATTCTGGTTGAGACAAATCATTTCAGGAAATGAGTTCTAAGATTTCTCTCTCTTTCTTTCTCTCTCTCTGCCTGGATATGTTCTAAATTCTGCTGTTCTTGTGATCAATAATAGCATCTTTTTTTACTTTTCATATTTGTAATGATCCTATAAAGACAAGAACCTGTATGATTATTTCACAAAAAAACTGTAAATGCAATATAGTTGAAAAATTAAGGGGCTTCCCTGGTGGCGCAGTGGTTGAGAGTCTACCTGCCGAGGCAGGGGACATGGGTTCGTGCCCCAGTCCGGGAAGATCCCACATGCTACGGAGTGGCTGGACCCATGAGCCATGGCTGCTGAGCCTGCACGTCCAGAGCCTGTGCTCCACAACGGGAGAGGCCGCAACAGTGAGAGGTCCGCGTACCGCAAAAAAAAAAAAAAAAAATTTAATACTTAAAATTTTGAGATAGCTGAAGTAAGAGGCTGAAGTAAGTCAAGAGAAAGGGACACAGCAGTCTGTAAATGTTCACGCTAATGCTTGTCCATAACATCTCCCCCCAGCCCCCAGTATCTCAACTAGAAGGTTAATTGATGTGAATTTGCACAAAAGGTTTAGGTTGCTAGTTTGTAATAATGATTAATTAACATGATGATATAGTGTGACTAAGCCTTTTCTTGTGTTTCCTAGGCCCACCCTACATAAATGTGCATGACTAAACCGTGTTGGCTATAATTTCTTATACTTTTGGCGGAATGGTACAGGTCTGTTGGGTGGGTTTAAAGAAAGACTAGTAGGGATTGGAGAAAAAAGTACAAATAACTCTTTTGAGGAATTTTGTTTAAAACCAAGGTCACTGTCCTCTCCTCCAAAAAAATGGAGCGTTAGCTATGGAGAAAAATAGTCAAGATATTTTTCTAAAAATATGAGATAAAAGGGCATCTTTGAACACTAATGGATGGACCTAGAGTCTGTCATACAGAGTGAAGTAAGTAAGAAAGAGAAAAACAAATACCATATGTTAACACATATATATGGAATCTAAGGGAAAAAAAGGTCATGAAGAACCTAGGGACAAGATGGGAATAAATACACAGACCTATTAGAGAATGGACTTGAAGATATGGGGAGGGGGAAGAGTAAGCTGTGACAAAGTGAGACAGTGGCATGGACATATATACACCACCAAATGTAAAATAGATAGCTAGTGGGAAGCAGCTGCATAGCACAGGGAGATCAGCTCAGTGCTTTGTGACCACATAAGGGGTGGGATAGGGAGGGTGGGAGGGAGGGAGACGCAAGAGGGAAGAGATATGGGAACATATGTATCTGTATAACTGATTCACTTTGTTATAAAGCAGAAATTAACACACCATTGTAAAGCAATTATACTCCAATAAAGATGTTAAAAAAACAAAACAAAACACTAATGATAATGATCCAGGAGAGAGAGACAGAGAGAGAGAGATGATGGAGTACAGTAAGAGGAGAATTACTGAAGAAGTTGAGAGTAGATAGGATAAAGTGGACATGTGGACAAGCTAGCTTGAGGCAGAGCTTGGGTAATATAACCAGGCTAAAAGCAGGGAGAAAAGATGCTGGTGCAGATGCTGTTATGTGAGTAGGTAGGTGCAGTTTAAGGAGCTCAGGACTTGTTTTCTGATTGTTTCCATTGCCTCAGTGACTCAGAAACAAGGTTATCAGCTAAGAATGAGTATGGGGAGATAAGTATAGGGGGTTGAAAATAAAGAAGAAGGTATGAAATTAGACATCTAGAAAAGAAAGAGAGTGAGTGGACAAGGGATGGGTTGTAGTAGTATACGTCTTCAGCAATAAAGCCCATATACAACTCAACTCCAAGCCATATAAATTTTAACTCATAAATTTTCCTCAAATTCATCTACTTCTCTCCATTTCCACTGCTACCTTAGTCCAAATGACCACTGCCTCTTGCCTAAACTACTAAGTTGGCTTCCTAGTTGGCTTATACATATTCACTATTGCTCCTCTCTAATCCATTCTTATCACTGCAACCAGGGACATCTTTTCAAATTCAGGTTTATTCATGTTGCCCTCTGTTCAAAACTCTCCAAGACTCCTGTGAATGGAAACAGCCCTTCCTAGGAAAGCCTCACCTCAACTCCTTCCGCCTTCACCTGAAGTGGTTCTGTAACAACAGCTTCTTTTCAGTTCCTCTAAAGAACAATGCTTCATAAATGCTACGTGGAAAATCCTTCACTTCTCTCTTCACTTATTTTCTTCCTCTTTTCTTTCATATTTCAGTTGAATCATCATTTTCTCAAGGAAATCACCCCTGTTCATCTTCTTCATTACATGCTTTGACAGTGTAATATGCTTTTCACAGTCATAATTATTTTAAATTTATTTATGGGAGTATTTGACTGACTATGTTCCCCATTAGACTGGGAAGCTCCAAGAGGGTTAGCACTGTGCTTGTTTTTTGTTTTTAATACAGACTATGTTCGCTTTTGCTCACCAGTTTATCCCTTAATACTTAACACAAAATAGACCTCATAAATATTTTAAAAATTAATTGTGATGGAGTAACTCTAATGGGTACTAATTATTAAAAATATACTGTATGTAAAATTCTGAGCTACATTATTTAAAAGATTTATTTAATCTTTATAAAAACTTGTAAAGTAAGAATTAGTATCTAGCTTTTAAAGATGAAGATGTTGAGATGGAGATGGAGAGGTTAAGTTCTCCAAAGTTGCACAGCTGGTGTGTAAACCAGATAGATCTGACTCCAAAGCACAATTGACCAGTCTCAACTGTGATTTTACCAACTTGCTCATCTACTGCCTGATTTCGTTTCCCCCTTTCAGCCCAAACAGATTTAATCTCTTTATTTTTTTAAAAAACTCCAGCTTTCAAAATATAACTGATTAACTCACAATAATTTGTTTTATGGGTAAATGCTCAGGAATATACCATTTTCAAAGAAGCGTTCATCTTCTTAGCAAAAATAAATGGTGTTCTGGGTTCTGTGTGTATATCTGTACACCTGTTTCTATTGTGGAATATATAAAGGGCAGAAAGTCATTTATATTAATAGATTTTATTCATTATCACCATATAAAGAAAAAATAGAAAATGATTTTTTAATGTTTTACCTTTGATATTGTATATAAATCAATAGTAATGCTAACTTTTAAAATTATGTAACCCTATAGAAAATCTGTGTTTCATATCTAATGTAATTTTGCAGCACTGTTTCATTACCGATAAGTGAGATTTTCAGCTCTCAATATGCCTGTCAACTATTTAAAGCAAGAGAACATTAAAGTATAGGCTCAATAATTTATATTATTAATTTTAACTGACCAAAGCAATAAAATCGTCCCAGGCAACTTAACTTGGAAAATGCCAATCTTAATGTATTTTTAAAGACTAAGAAATAAATCTCAAGTCATTCAGAGAACTTGCTCTCCCCAAGTGTGCCATTGTGAGCAGACCTCCATTCCTTGCACATAGAAACATAACAGAGCCACCTCTTGCAAAAACTGCAACCATCATTAATTACCCCGGGTAGCAGCAGTCAGAATATATGAGGCTGGTTTCACCACTTGGCTTTATAGCATTGTATTTTCAGTCAGGTGAGTAGTGATTAAGCTGCGTGAATTCCCATTAGAACCATATATCAGAATCAAAAGATACCAGGCTGCAAGTCACTTTAAATTCATTAGTGTGGGAAGCAGCAGTAAGTACACTCTTGACCACATTGGGCTGTATTAGATATATTTTGGGGTGAATGAAGCCACAGGGGTATGGCATTAGCTCTAATAATAGGTCTTAGCGAAGTAACCTCAACCCACATTTTCCAAATGATTAACTACCCTTACACAGTTATTTCATAAATGCTCATGACTTATTTCCCACTCACAAAGGTAACGCTGAGTCTTTCCCCCTTTGCTTTTGCATGCATACTCATAAATTTGTGAAGTTTTGTTGAGAAGGCATTGTTTCAGATTTGGAAAGGAGGAACCACTGCTTATAGAAAATACAATATTTTGTCAAGGATATGAGAAATGTTCTGGAAGGACTACTGACATTCTGTGCCAGGCTGACCACATGTCGCCACCCTGCGTTCTTGGTGTCAGTATAAAAGCCAAGGTAAAATACTATCTTCATAAAGGTAAGGTTCTAGTGACATTTAATACTCTCACTAATAAAATCTGTTTGAACAGTTATAATTCGAGTGTCCAGATTTCCCCACTGAAAATCACCTATAGTTGCAAAGGAGGCATTTGGGCTGAGTATTAGCCCTTTCAGCTCACACAGATGGTTCTCTGTTCATTTGTAGACCTTGTAAAACACATAATCCAACTAAGGAGATCTAAAGCAACCTAAATCAGTTCTTTAAATTCAGAAATTTTTTTTAAACTTCTCACGTTGAACCCAAAGCACTTCAAGCCTCCTAGTCTGCTTTCAGAGAAAAGAGGCACAATTCTCTTGTTGATGGTGTGTCTCTGTCTGCTATCCTAGCACAGTCAGCAGTTGTCACTCAGCCATCACTCACAAAGCTAGGAAGACTGAAAGCAGAGAACTAAGGTGAGATGCGACTTCTCCATTGCCTCATTCTCCCTGTACCTCTTCCAGTTATCTAGTCTGGAACTACCCATGAGCTGTTTAAGTCAAGTGCTAGGGGAGTTATTTCTGAGTCACTATTAAGAGCATAGAACACCATTTATTCTTGAGCAGAATTTCATCTTCCAATGCTTCTGTAAATAATAACCCATTCAAGATTTTGTTTTGCAAATATAAAAAAATCATTTACAAATGTGTGGTCAGAGAGGAGAAGTCCTGTTTGACTTGTTTTTTTCTCCCCAGACCTTTCTGTGTACCCTCACTCATCTCTCCTCCAGTAAATGAACGTTCTGTTTAGTCAGTCTTATTTGTCTTTGATCTCTGCTTCTGCCACAACAGTCCTAGAGTGCTATTCCATATGTCTCTCACCATAACTTGTCAAATTGAGTTTGAGAGTTTCTGAAAATATTCTATTTGGTATAAGAGTATTCTATGAGAATTTTTACTTTTTTTGTTTTATAAAATTAAAATAATAAAAAAGCATATCAGGATCACTTTATGACCTAATACTGCCACAAAATTTATTTGCATTTACTTATACAAATGTTCCATGTTAAGACTAACTGATATCACAATGTTCTGTATAAATGAGATCTTCAAAGGAGTTCAAATAGAGAAAAGTAGTGAGAGAATTTGTCCTCACCCATTCTTGGCAGTAAAGACATGTCAAATTAAAAATAAAACAGGGGCTTCCCTGGTGGCACAGTGGTTAAGAATCCACCTGCCAATGCAGGGGACACAGGTTTGAGCCTTGGTCCGGGAAGATCCCACATGCCGCGGAGCAACTCAGCCCATGTGCCACTACTGAGCCTGCGCTCTAGAGCCCGCGAGCCACAGCTACTGAAGCCCACATGTCTAGAACCCATGCTCCACAGCAAGAGAAGCCAACGCAATGAGAAGCCCGCGCACCACAAGGAAGATGCAACACAGCCAAAAATAAATAAATAAAACTTTAAAAAAATAAAAAAAAAAACTTGCATTGTGGCAGCCAGGACCATATTCATGTTGTGAGAGATCCCATATTTGTAAGTAGAAGGAAAGCTAAAGCAGCTCATTAACAATATATATTAGAGAATGAAGATTACTTTGCTCTTGATTTCTATAGTATTGTTTTATACATTATAGTTGATAACTTTGGTTTCCCACCAGATATCTACCACTACTTCCCTTCCTCTTACAGAACTTGATTATATAGTGATCTGTTCCCCCTGCATGGTTGTGCCCAGTTCCTATTCCTTGTCTCTTTCGTATCTATGTAATATCCAGTACATGTACATTCACAAACTACAAATACTGAAATGGCACTTAAAGTTAATTTCAGCCTTCTGGGGCAGGGAGACCTTCAAGATGGCAGAGGAGTAAGATGTGGAGATCACCTTCTTCCTCACAAATACATCAGAAATGCGTCTACATGTGGAACAACTCCTACAGAACACTTACTAAATGCTGGCAGAAGACCTCACACTTCGCAAAAGTCAAGAAACTCCCACGTACCTGGGGAGGGCAAAAGAAAAAAGATAAAACAGAGACAAAAGAATAGGGATGTGACCTGCACCACTGGGAGGGAGCTGTGAAGGAGGAAAAGTTTCCACACACTAGGAAGCCCCTTCACTGGTGGAGATGGGGTGGGGGGGAAGCTTCGGAGCCATGGAAGAGAGCGCAGCAACAGTGGTGCAGAGGACAAAGCGGACAGATTCCCGCACAGAGGATTGGTGCCAACCAGCACTCACCAACCTGAGAGGATTGTCTGTTCACCTGCCGGGGCAGGTGGGGACTGGGAGCTGAGGCTCTGGCTTCAGAGGTCTGATCCCAGGGAGAGGACTGGGATTGGCTGGGTGAACACAACCTGAAGGGAGCTAGTGTACCACAGCTAGCCAGGAGGAAGTCTGGGAAAAAGTCTGGAATTGCCTAAGAGGCAAGAAACCATTGTTTCAGGGTGCGCAAGGAGAGGGGAACCAAAGCACCGCCTAAACGAGCTCCTGAGACGGGTGCGAGCCATGGCTATCAGCACGGGCAAGAAGCCTGTGTGCAAGGACAGGTCACTACCCACACCTCCCTTCCTGGGGGCCTGTGCAGCCTGCCCCTACCAGGTCCCATTATCCAGGGACAACTTCCACAGGAGAACACACTGCCCACCTCAGGCTGTTGCAATGTCACATTGTCCTCTCCACTGCAGGCTTGCCCCACATTCTGTACCCCTCCCTCTCCCCTGGCTTGAGTGAGCCAGAACCCCCTAATCAGCTGCTACTTTAACCCCATCCAGTCTGAATGAAAAAGAGACCATATTACCCAAAGCAATCTACAGATTCAATGCAATCCCTATCAAACTACAAATGGCATTTTCCACACAACTAGAACAAAAATTTTCACAATTTGTATGGAAACACGAAAGACCCCGAATAGCCAAAGCAATCTTGAGAAAGAAAAACAGAGCTGGAGGAATCAGGCTCCTGGACTTCAGACTATACTACAAAGCTACAGTAATCAAGACAATATGGTACTGGCACAAAAACAGAAATATAGATCAATGGAACAGGATAGAAAGCCCAGAGATAAACCCATGAACATATGGTCACATTTTTGATAAAATAGGCAAGAATATACAATGGAGAAAAGACAGTCTCTTCAATAAGTGGTGCTGGGAAAACTGGATAGCTACATGTAAAAGAATGAAATTAGAACACTTCTTAACACCGTATGCAATAATAAACTCAAAATAGATTAAAGACCTAAATGTAAGGCCAGACACTATAAAACTCTTAGAGGAAAACATAGGTAGAACACTCTATGACATAAATCATAGCAAGATCCTTTTTGACCCACCTCCTAGAGAAATGGAAATAAAAACAAAAATTAAAAAATGGGACCTAATGAAACTTAAAAGCTTTTGCACAGCAAAGGAAACCATAAACAAGATGAAAAGACAACCCTCAGAATGGGAGAAAATATTTGCAAACGAATCAATGGACAAAGGATTAATCTCCAAAATATATAAACAGCTCATGCAGATAAATACTAAAAAAAAAAACAACCCAATCCAAAAATGGGCAGAAGACCTAAATAGACATTTCTCCAAAGAGGACATACAGATGGCCAAGAAGCACATGAAAAGCTGCTCAACATCACTAATTATTAGAGAAATGCAAATCAAAACTACAATGAGGTATCACCTCACACCAGTTAGAATGGGCATCATCAGAAAATGTACACACAACAAATGCTGGATAGGGTGTGGAGAAAAGGGAACCCTCTTGCACTGTTGGTGAGAATGTAAATGGATACAGCCACTCTGGAGAACAGTATGGAGGTTCCTTAAAAAACTAAAAATAGAATTACCATATGATCCAGCAATCCCACTACTGGGCATATACCCAGAGAAAACCATAATTCAAAAAGATACATGCACCCCAATGTTCATTGCAGCACTATTTACAATAGCCATGTCATGGAAGCAACCGAAATGTCCATCGACAGACGAATGGATAAAGAAGATGTGGTACATATATACAATAGAATATTACTAAGCCATAAAAAGGAACGAAATTGGGTCATTTGTTGAGACATGGATGGATCTGGAGACTGTCATACAGAGTGAAGTAAGTCAGAAAGAGAAAAATAAATATTGTATATTAACGCATATATGTGGAACCAGAAAAATGGTACAGATGAACCAGTCTGCAGGGCAGAAATTGAGAGACAGATGTAGAGAACAAACGTATGGACACCAAGGGAGGAAAACGGTGGGGGGTGAGGGTGGGGGGAATGTGATGAATTGGGTGATTGAGATTGACGTGTATACACTGATGTGTATAAAATCGATGACTAATAAGGACCTGCTGTATAAAAAATAAATAAAATAAAATTCAAAAATTCAAAACAAACAAACAAACAAAAAAACTAAAAATAGAACTACTATGTGACCCAGCAATCCTGCTACTGGGCATATACCCTGAGAAAACTATAATTCAAAAAGAGTCATGTACTACAATATTCACTGCAGCTCTATTTACAAGAGCCAGGACATGGAGGCAACTTAAGTGTCCATTGACTGATGAATAAATTGCTGATAAAAGTTAATATCTACCTTTCCATTTCTTTTCAAAATATTTGATAGACAATGATATACTCTTTTTTTTAAGTTTTATTGATGTATAGTTGATTTATAATGTGTTAATTTCTTCTGTACAGCAAAGTGAAAGTTATACATATAAATATACATATTTATATATTCTTTTTCATATTCTTTTCCTTTATGGTTTGTCACAGGATCCTGACTATAGCTCCCTGTGTCATACAGTAGGACTCTGTTGTTTATCCATCCTATATATAATAGTTAGCCTCTGCTAATCCCAAACTCCCAATCCTTCCCTCCCTTACCCCCCAACCTTGGCAACCACAAGTCTGTTCTCTCTATGAGTCCGTTTTTGTTTCATAGATATGTTGATTTGCATCATATTTTAGATTCCACATGTAAGTGATAGTATATGGTATTTATTTTTCTCTTTCTGACTTGCTTCACTTAGTATGATATCCCTAGGTCCATCCATGTTGCAGCAAATGGCATGATTTCATTCTTTTTGATGGTTGAGTAATATTCCACTATATATATATATATATATATATATATATATATATATATATATATATATATATATACCACATCGTCTTTAGACCATGATATACTCTTAGTTCTTAAGATCTTGGAGTTCATTTTAACTATGGAATTGTATATGAAATTTTTAAGTTGTTTTTAATATGCTGGCTATTAAAAACAACTTAAATATTATGATCCATAAAAAGAGCTACACTCACCTTTATTCTCCAAGAGACACGCTAGACAATTTTGTTCTTTACACTAGACCTTCATCTACAAAAGATTTAAAGTGGCTCATAGAAATGTATGAGTTTTACAAGGAAAGAGCAAATAATTGGAAGAGTTAGGGGTGAAGGAAACTTCTATCGAAAGAAATAAAAGTGAAGGGTAAAGTTTCAACTCAAATATTTATGACATAAGGTCTAATCAAATTGCTAAAGTGGGGATCTCCCTGGTGGTCCAGTGGGTAAGATTCCGTGTTCCCAATGCAGGGGGCTCAGGTCTGAACCCTGGTCAGGGAACTGGATCCCACATGCATGCCGCAACTAAAGATCCCACGTGCTGCAACTAAGATCGAATGCAGCCTAAATAAATATTTTTAAAAAAACAAAAGGAAAGGGCAAAGCGATGTTATCTTTAAAAAAAAAATTGCTAACTGGGTATAGAGAATCCTTTTTAAGTTTAGTTAGTGGGGTTAAATGGTATGTATTATAAAACCAAAATCCATTCATAAAATTCTTTTTCAATAAAGCATTAGGAAGATAAAACTCTACATTAGATTTCTTTAACTTATTGATATTTAAATAAAGAGCATCAACTTCCATAAGAATAATGAAGAGACTCACACTGTTTCTCTGCTAATCCTCATATAAAGTTGGTATGGAAATGGTGACATGACACTCGAGAGAGAGAAAATGGTCTACTGGGTTCTATCTCGCTTTGCAGCTTCACTGCCTAACACTGTTTAGCATCTGTTGGTAACTCAATAAATATTTACTTAATGAATAAGTATAGAAATCAATGAATGAAGGAAGAGGAATGAAAAAAAGACATGGCGTTAGGGATCCTTATGACTTCTTTTGTTGTTGTTGTTGCTGTTTTGTTGCCCTAGTGCTTAAAGAGATTCAGGGAAATACAAGTGGGTAGAATCTTAACTCCTACTACTGCAAGGTGTCTTTAAACAAAGTCAAATCTGTACTTTAGAATGCATTACTTGTTTCACCATACTACTGGTTTCAAATTCTGGATCACATACGAATAGATTCAGCAACATATATTAAAAAAATCACGTTTAAAGTGGCTGAACAAAATAGAGGGTTGTTTTTTTTTTTCTCTTTTACACATCTGGGAGTTTGAAATTTGGTAATCCATTAAGATCACAGTCTCATTAGCATCCTAGGCTTTCTCTTGTCCTCATAGTTGCAAGATATCTCTTTTCCCCATTCCTCTGGCATCATATCCATTTCCCAGAAGTAAGGAAGAAAGGCGTGAGTTGGCTAAGTCTGTACCTGTTTTACAGTCTTCCTAGAAGCCCCACCATGTATTATTAGCCAGAACTGTGTCAAAAGCTACCTCTATATACAAAGGAAAATGGAAAATGTCATTTTTAAATGTTCAGATTACCGTCTGAAGAAAAACAATATTGTTGATAGGAAATAAAGGGAGATTGGATACCGTGTAGTAAATTGAACACAGTGCTCTGTTGGGTATATACTTCACTCTTTGGCAGGGCAATATAGTATCATATAGGCTTGTTACTTGACCAAATATTTATGATTCCCTTACAAGGCACATTGTCAGGATAGTGCTTCCACACCACCTTGAAAATAGGTGGGGCCATTTTTCTTGGTTTAGCCAATAGAATTGAGAGAAATGATATGTGTCATTTCATAGGGAAAACAAAGATCTGGTGTGCATTTTCTATCTGGTACAGAACTGGTAATGTTTTAGGTGGTAGCTGCTTCACCAGCCTGGACCCCTCTGTGATTACAATGAGCAGAGTTCCTTAGCTGATCACGATAGGCAAGGAGCATGCAGTTTGTGTGGGGCATCAAGCCACAGCAATTCAGAAGTTACTTTTTACTATCATGTGATCTAGCCTACCATGACAGTTGTTTTCTAGCACTAGATCCTAGAAAGTATCTGGTCGTTTCTATTTCTTTATCAATCTTTACATCACTTTCTCCTTGTATGTCTTTTTTCCCTTTCTTCTCCTTCCTTTCACTGATCTCCCCACACAGAACCCCATCATCTCTTTACAAGTGAGTAGCACTTCTGAATACCATCTAGCTTGATTATTGTCACTGAGATAGAAAGAGCTACTTCCTCCGAGCTATGATATAAGATAGCATAACTTACAGTTGTTCTATCTTCCTCTCCTTAGAACATCTTAAAACAGTAAGCCTTGACAAGCCAAGTGCCCTGTCCAGCATCTCAAATGATCTTATTTTTCCACTTTTCCTTCCAAATTGTGGATAAGATTGAAGATTAGTACAAAAAGAAGTCTCTTCCAGGTAATTTTGTTGCATGATTAAACCTGATCATAGCTCAGCAAGAAAATAATGGTTTTAATTTAAATTTCTATGGTACCAGCCAAGAATGCAAAGAACAAATAGGAAAGTGGATGCCAGATCACAAGACATAAGTTTTCAAATGTAATTGAAATGACATAAAAGAGCATATTTCTTGAAGCTTCACACATTCTACTTAGAGTAGGCTTAATTGGCTATATATTGCTCTATTTAGATATCATGAATATGGTATGTTTTTAAAGTAG
Organism: Pseudorca crassidens; assembly: GCF_039906515.1. NCBI lineage: Eukaryota > Metazoa > Chordata > Mammalia > Artiodactyla > Delphinidae > Pseudorca > Pseudorca crassidens. The sequence goes on from NC_090299.1 coordinate 116,440,434, forward strand.
AGACAAGTAATATCTTCCACTGGCTTTTATGATGATTACATCATACAGAGATGATAGAAAATATCTAAATATGTCCCGCTTTAGAAGCAAGGTATTGTGTAGTAATTAGGTCACAATGATCAGATTTATAATGAGTATATTAAGTGCACATTAATAGTAGAGAATAAGCAGGACTGTTAGAGCTTAGAACTCATTTTTGAAAGTTTAATTATGCTAACTAGGGAGTGTTATGGAATGAAGGTTTAAAATCTTATTCCTACCACTCTCTAATGGTTTAGGGGTCTTTTTAATGAAACATATTCTTCCCTCTGTCTTAGGCACTTCTCCATTGATATTCAGGGAGGTACATTCATTTACTCAAGAAAAAATAACACCCTTAAATTCTGGGTTAATCACCCTTAGCAAAAATATGCATAATTATATTAGAAATAATCAGAAATTGCACCATTTGCAGTAGGCACTAGTCGTTTTTGTTTGTTTTCTAAATGTCCATTTTCACTCTGAAGCTGCTCTTCCCACATCCCATATGGTTCTTCTGTGATGGTCAATCCCTGTGCTCAAGGGACAATTTATCATTAGTTATGGATTTTTGGATTTGATTTCCTAATTTTTAAAAAGTACTTTTTCATCTATTTGCATGAGGTCTATTGATCTGTAATATTCTTCTGTTTTTTAATAATGTCTGTCAGATTTTAGTACTAATGTTATATTGGCCTCATAAAATAAGCTGGACATTTATTCTACCTGCTCTAACTCATTTGTGCAAGATTAGTGCTATTTCCTCCTTGAATATTTTTATATAATTCACCAGTGAAACCATATGGGCCAGCAGTTTCCTTTTCAGAGGGTTTTGTTAAAAAAAATTAATTTCTGTAATAGATATAGATCTAGTTCTTCCTATGTTGATTTGGTAAGTTGTATTTTCCAAAAATTTGTCTTTTTAAGTTGTCAAATTTGTTTGCATAAACTTTTTCATAGTATTATTTTATTATCCTTTTAATGTCTTTGTTGATAAGCTTACCATCCTAAGACTTCTACTAAAGATTCATTACTTTTTAAGTTTTTAGACTTAAATATTGCTATCTTGTAGACTATGATCTTTACTCCTCTTTTCTCCTTTTATGAGCTATCTAAAAATGTTCTGATCTAATGCCATAATTTCAATAACCCTTCATAGCAACAGTATCCAAGCCTGATGGCACATGAGAAATACCTGTCTGCTTTTTTAAAAATGCTACATTCTGCCCTTCTCTCCAAACTAACTAATGTCTGGGAAAGGCCAGGCATTTAGTGTGCCCAGCATCTCCTCTAACGGCTCTAACAGGCAGCTGTGGTTGGGAATCACTGCTTTAAATACTCAAGATCCTGAACTCAAACCTCTGCTAAATATGTGTCTGAGAACCTGAAGTCAATTCTTTTCAACGTCCTAGTAGGTTGTTTGAGAAACCTGAGTTCATTGCCTTCATCGCTGAAACTTGCTCTTCCTTCTGTATTTCTGCTTTTTTCTACATAAACGAACACAGTTGAGGTAAATTTACATTAAAAATACACTATGTTTAGTGTAGAAACTATTTTGAAGAATACATACACCGTATGTAACTACCACCCTACTCAAGATACCCCTTCTTATCATCCCAAAGAAATCCCTCCTGTTCCTTTGATTTCATTTATCCCATTCCCAGTTGTAGAGACCACTGATCTGGTTTCTGCTAAATGCAGATTAGTTTTGTCAATTCTAGAATTTCATTTTGATGAAGTCATACAGAGTGTCCAATTTTGTTTCTGGATTTTTTTCCTCTCAGTATGCTGTTTTTTGAGATATAAGATGAATCCATATTATTGCATATATCAATAGTTTGTTCCTTATCATTGATACATAGTATTCCATTGTATGAGGATAACCTGTTTGGTTTATCTATTAATTAGTCAAAAAACATCTGAGTTATTTAGAGTTGTGGGCTACTATATCTCAAGCTACTTATCTTGCAGCAATAATGAAGCTTTTTTTAACTGTGATCTTGGACTTCTGAAAGTCAGACTGCCATATATCCAAACAAATTGCAAATCCTGAATTCTTTTTACAATCTCAAATTAGTGAAAACAAACACAAGGACTTGGGAAACAAGTAAAATAAAGATTGGGCCTTGGAAAGAGTCAATGAAATAGGATTGTCAGAACTCTAGCCCTTCTCCCTCACTTCCTGCTTTGGCTGCTCTTCCTCCTATCATAATCAGCTAGAGTGCAACCAGGAGCAGAGAGCATTTGATCTGTCTTTTCACCAAGTCTGAGTCATGAGGGAGACATGATGGCTCATCTGGCTAGTAAGTGGACAGCTGTGTGTCAAACCTGTCAAGAATACATATCATTGTTGAGCCCTCCAGTTAGCTAGCACCATTCATCAGAAAGCCAACAAAATATTCGCTGGTGGATTGATCACATAGAGGCAGCAGTGAGGATTTGTTCTCAAGCAGACACGTATTCTGGGTATAAATTTACATTTCCTACCTGCAGTGCTTCCATCAGTATTACTATCTGTGGAGTTACTGAATGCCATTATGGTATCTGACACAACACTCAGCAAAGAACTCATTTTATAGTAAAATAGGTGAGGAAAAAGCGCACTCGTGAGAGTCACAGGTTTTGTCACATACCCCATCAGCTGGCATGATGAAATGGAGGAATAACCTGATAATGGTTTAGTAACATCCCTACCTGGATGGCAAACCCTTCAAGGATGCTGAGCTGTAAATAAAGTTTTGATGTATGCTTTGAGACAACAGCAGTACATAAAGTTTCAGGAAACAAGAAGTGTAAAAAAGTGATTTTTATCATTCTCTGTAGTTTTCTTAGTTGGGCAGGATTTTGTCTCCTCCCTAACCTCTCATACCAGCCAGAAATGTCTAGAAATGTCTGGAGACATTTTTTATCTTCATGGCTGTGAGGGTGCTACTAGCATCTAGAGATAGAGGGCAAGGATGCTGCTAAACATCCTACAGGACAGCCCCCTATAACTGATAACAGCCCCACTCCGAAATGTCAATAATGTTAAGGCTGATAAACCCTGTCCAACACCTAATGACACATTCACAAAATGTGTGGTTACTTACCATCAATACAACCTTGGGTTCTACTAGTTAAGAGCTCTTAGGTCCCAGGGATGCAGTTAATATCATCTACGATCTATGACCAGTTACAGAGATGAGGACTCTAACAGCTATACATGGTTTCTTCCTTTCTTTGTTATGTATTCATTTTCCCTCTTTGTTTAACTAAGTATCTTACATAGGGAGTGTTGATAGTAGTTAAATTAATAATTCAGTCTCTAGGTTATAAAATATTCAGGACTGTGACTAGTTAAAAGAGGAAATAACGTACTGTAGATATGAATACTGTGTCTTTTCGGACTTTGATTTTATTTGGGGGACAGTAGTTAAGCTCATCTTGGTTTGTACAGGAAGAATTGCATCATTTTAAGTGGAAGATGACGTTATTCTTTTTGTTGTTTGGAAGTTTAACATGGTCAGAAAAACAGGAATAGATAACAAATGGAAGTCAAATGGAGTAGATTGTGAAGCTTTCCTACTGGCAACTTAATACAATTCCCACTCCCTTCTGTGCTTTCCTCTTACATAACCAAACTCACAACCTATCTTTACAGACTTATGTTGATTGACTTTCTCACCTGTATCCCTTTCACTCTAAACTCTGTCTTGTAACTGTCTCCTGTTTCTTCCATGTTTATACATCTTTGTACATGGCATTCTCTAGGATCCTCCACTCCCATATTTCAAACTTGTTGACATATCTTTTAAGACAGCCTGAATGCCAACACTCCAGTGATTATTCTCTGAATTCTTTAATCATAATTAATTACTTATTCTTCTATGTTCCCATGCATTTTATAAATATCTCTAGCATAGCACTAAATATAGTATAGTTTTTCTGGTTTATATTAATCTCTTTATTTTTAGATTATGAGATCATTCCTAGTGTTTAAGCAGTGTCTTAAGTGTAGTAGAGGTACAATAAATGCATATTAAGTATAGTGAGAGTCCAATAAATATTTGATGAATTTATATTTGAAGAATTTTAAAGTGTTTATTGACACATCTCTGTATTTTCTTAATAGGAAAAAATAACACAGTTGACTAAATAAATAGAGATACCTGTATTAATTTAATAATTAAAATGAATAGTGATTCAAAAAACAGATTTCAAATATGTATAAAACAAAACATTAATTTAATAAACAATTAGAGAGCCTTTACATCATGAAGCACCACCATGGAAAGTGCTTAGAATAAAAAATATAAGATATAATCCCTGATTTTGAGCAGTTCACAGTCTAGTTAGGGAACAAATAATTACACAATAGTTTAATTATGTCTTTCTTTTTAAATTGCAATAAGAATAAAGCCTTTTTGTAATTCTTTGGAAAGCTGGGTAAGGTACATTATATCAACAAGACAGTAGATTTTCCAGTCTGGTCTTGAGAGATGCACAGGAGATCATCAAGAGAATGAGGAGAAGAGAACTAGTTTTGTGAACATTGTATAGAAATACTATTTATATAAATGGAAAGGATCTTGCAAAAATATATGCATTTAGAGATGAGTGAGCATAGTTCTATGTGGTGAGACAGAGAGTAGCAAAGGCTAATCCTGGAAAGGCAGGTTGAGGCCAGATAATGGAAGAGTCTGCATGTTCTGCTAAATAATCTGGGTTTTCCCTTGCAAGTAATGAGGAGCCATTGAAGGTTTTTAATTAGAAAAATTACATTACAAAACATAGACTACGGGTGGAAAAACTGAATTAAGAGAGATGGACAGTAAAAGTGGCCCGGATGCGATCACTAGATGGAGAGGAGGAGAAAATCAGAGCAGCATTTGGGTGGTATAATTGCACATCCCCACCCCCCCCAGATATGCAAAGAGAAGGTAATATATACACAATACCCATGATAATCTTGATTAATTATTTGCATCCTCCTTTAAATTAAAATTTCATTTTCTGAACCTACTCTCTGGGATTTGAGCATTGTAGGGATATGTGATCAGTGTGTGTTGATGTATATCATTTGCCAGCTATTAATTTTGAAATACTTTATACATGGTCTTTGAAAACATTAATGTGTAGACTGAATTCTTTTGTGCTAGTACAGATACCTGTGAGAAAGAAAGAAGTTTAAAATGTAATGTCTGTGGTGAAAAAATGTTATATATTTCTGCAGAGGATATAAATTATTTATTTGAATTTCAGTACATATTTTCTGTTTGGCTTTACCATCTCTGGGTAAAGATTATGAAAAATGGGTAGAATTATGAGCACAGCTTGCAAGAATTCTTTTGGAATCCTCTGGAGTTTAACTTTTCAGTAGACACGGTGTATCTTTCCTAGTAGGAAATGTATTTTGTTAAATATAGGCACTTGATATCTTAGTCTCTGGACTCAGATTGATGTGAGAGTGCAGTGGATGAAACACTGGTATTGAATATTTTTGTGCATAAGATAGCTAATGGGCAGTACATAAGAGTAGCAAGAAGTCCATTGTACACTCTTATATGTGCTTCCTTAAAAGGAATCATAATTTTTAATAAAAGGTCACCCCTGAGCACTATACAACGTGACATGTATCAACATGCTAGGTTACCTTTAAGCTTACTGTTAACCTGTAGCCATTCTGGAGATCCATTTCAAGTAAGGCATGTAAGTTTTATATATATATAACTTACTTTATTTATAACTTACTTTATTATATATATATAATTTGTATATATAATTCTTTAGTGTTCCCAACCTCTACTGTGGTAGGCTGAAATAAGATGTCTCCCCATGATGGCCACCTCCTAGTTTTTGTTACTCTGTGTAATCCCCTCCTCTTGTGGGTGGTGGGACCTCAGGCTTTCTCATAACCAATAACGTATGGCAACAGTGATGAAATGTCACTTCTGTGATTAATTATATTACAGTATATAAGACTCTTGCTAGAAGACTCGTGCTAGGAATTCTCCTTATTAGTTTGGTCAAGTAAGTGGCATTGTTGGAAAAACCACATAGCAAGGCACTATGGGCAGCTTCTAGGAACCATGCCTGGTCTCTGGAGCTAAGGGCAGCCTCTTACATTACATCACCATTTCATACCTAGCAAACATCTTGGGCCCTCAGTCTTGGAAAGGGAATGAATTCTGCCAATAACCTGAATGAACTTTGAAGCAGATCCTTCCTTCACAGAGCCTCCAGATGAGAACACATCCTGGCCAACACCTTGATTGTGAGACCCTAAGTAAAGGACTCAAACTGTTACCAGCCTCCTAACTATGAAAAACTATGAGATAATTGATGTGTGCTGCTTTAAGCCACGAAATTTGTGCTCATTTATTGTGCAGCAATAGAAAACTAATACCTCTTCTAAACTCAATAACAGAATGCTTTGGGGAATTCTCTGATGGTCCAGTGGCTAGGACTCTGTGCTTCCACTGCAGGGGGCATGGTTCCATCCCTGGTCAGGGAACTAAGATCCCCCATGCCACTCGTTGTGGCCAAAACAAACAAAACAAAACAAAAGAACCCGAAAATGCTCTGCAGATAACCAAAGTCTGAGATGCTTGCTTCTTCATTTGGCATAATTGAGTTGAGTGAACACTCTAAATAATTATCTGGGTGGAGACCTTTCTTTGTATTGTATGTCAGAGAAAAGGTGGGAAGACAAGAGGAAGGCAGAGGAAGAAGGTAAAAAAAAAAACTCAGAGAAGAGTAATTAAGTGGATAATTTTGGGGCAACTATTCAAATTTCAAAATTTTAGTCTTACTAACTTAGAACCTATTTTTACTATCTTGAATCTCTCTTTATTCCATGCTGACCTCTAAAGTTTACATGCCAAATGTAGGCATCAGGAATTATGGGGTTTCTTCTTCTCCCTGCATGAATTATCAGACTTAGCTTGGTTCCTGGGGACACATGGACAACAAGAGCCCCCTCTCCATTCAGAAATTCTGGAAGGGCAAAGAGAACAGGAGATTGTGGTTGAAGAAGGAGGGCTCAGCATGCTGACAGCTGCCTACTTAAAGCTTATTCATCTCTGTCAGATACTTTATGACAACTGGGATATTTCACACATGATTTCCCTTTAATACATATGGTTTTCTGTCATAACATGTATGAAAATGTAATATAATAAAAAGTAAGTAAATATTTGGTCTTTGTCTCTGGTTCCTGGCATAGAGCTCCTAAAACCCTTGTAATTTTCTAAATAATAGGGGTGATGATAGGAGCATCTTTTTTTAATAAATATTTTGTCCTGGCCTCTGGTTTCTATACAAGAGTTTCTAAGACCCTTGGAATCTCCATTGTGTTAAGAATATCTTTTTGTATACTAAGGACTGATAGTGGGGGCCCCCAGATAGCTTCAGGATAGGGCTTCTTGCCAGAAAGACCAAGGAGGGTTGAATATTTCAGTTAATCACCAATGGCCAATGATTTAATTAGTCATGTGTATGCAATAAAGCCTCCATAAAAACCCAAAAGGACTGGGTTTGGAGAGCTTCTAGGTTGGTGAAAACATTCACATGACAGGAGGATGGTGCACCCAACTCCACAGTGACAGAAGTTCTTATCTTCAGGATTCTTCTGGACATTGCCCTATGTACCTCTTCATCTGGGTGCTCATTTGTATCCTTTATAATAATAATAATAATATTAATAATAATAAACTGATAAACATAAGTAAAGTTTAAGTAACAAGAATCTGTGTGCTGTTACAGCATATTATCAAACCGAAGTAGGGTGTTATGGGAGTCCCCAGTTTACAGCTGGTTGGTCAGAAATATAAGTGACAATATGGGACTTGGAACTGGCGTCTGAAGTGGGGAAGAGTCCTGTGGGACTGAGTCCTTACCCTTTGGGGTTTGTTCTAACTCTGGGTAGTGTAAGAATCGAATTAAATTATAAGGCATCCAATTGGTACCTGCAGATAATTAAAGAATTGCTCGCTGTGGAAAACCCACATATTTGATGTCAGAAGTGTGAGTAAAACCAGTTTATTAACATCTACGTTAGTACTTCCTAAATACATACCTAGATTTTCCTCAGTCTCCCATACATTTCCCTAAGTAACTACTTGTCATCCCTCTAAAGAAATTCTAGTTAAAACACCAACTTCTTCCATATTCTTTTTAACTAAAAGGAATTTCCTGGTCTTGAGGACAAGGAATTTTTATTGTTGGACAAGGAAGATGAAAAATAGGAGAAACATGGTACATAAGAGTTTTCTCCCTACATGTGGGCAGCATTCAAAACACAGATACTCCTTAATTGTTATGATTTTATTTTTACTATGAAAAGGATTGTTAGTAATCTTTTTCTAACACACAATTTTAGGGGAAAAAGGAGATACTGAAAAGTGTTGAGAATTATGTTTTGTTATGAGCAAATATTCAAAAATTTCCCCAATCTTGATATTGCTGGGCTTTGGCCAATGAGGAAGAATACAGAAATGAGTCTCTGGAGTGCAGGTACTTGGAAGTGAATTTTCATTTTAGACACTGACTTACTGAGTCATAGTGTATGATTTGTAGAGGGCTGGAGAGCTTAGGGGTGAACAGGGTGTAAATGTACCGAAGTTTCAGCTGAACATTTAGGTTTCCATTTGATTTTCAGAGATTTCAGGTTCAGTGATAAAGTAATAGGGGTACACGTGGAATTCTGGGGAACACGAACAGTTTGAGGTAATAAGCAAATTTGTTTTAAAAAAAAGGAAAAAAAAAGGGGAGGGGCTAAGCTGTCAAGGCAGAAATTTTCCCGCCATGACTCAGCTTCCTTTCTCCCAAATATTAAAGTCACTCCTCAAGGTCAATGGTTAATTTTGGATAATTTTTTTAAATGTTATACAAAAAGTTGAGAAATAAAATTTTAATGGAAATATACAAAATATTCTATTTTAGAATAACAGTTAGCAAACAATGCATACATGCATAGTGTACACGCTGGGATTGGTGTTTGCCTATTTAAAATGTAGAAGTTTAATTCTACTGCCAATAGACTATTCTTCCCATCTGTGGACACTGATATTTTCCAAATGTCAGGGAAAATTTTCTTTCTGTTTTAGTATAGCAGTTTTCCACTAGAGGAAAATTGATGTATTTACCTATCTCTTAGAAGGAACCATTTGTATTTGTCAAACTTTTGAACATTGCAGGGATCTGGGATTTATGCCTTGCTTAGATTTCTCTTGGTGACTTGCTATCAATGACCACACACCAAGGACAAAGCCTCCTAAGTCCTGCAAGTTTGAGGGGAAAGAGGTGAGGACACAGGACACCGCTCACCACAGTTAAATTCTCAGTTTGTCAAAGACACATGACCCAATTTGTGGACCACCCAAGTTCCTTTCTCTTATCCTGCTACCTTTTTAGTGCTTTTGGGAAACTATAGCAAATGATGAGAGGAGGAATTTTTAAAAATAGAAAAAAAAAGAAATACTAAAATTTTTAGCTGTGGTGCTTCTGAAAAATCTGATTTTAACTTCTGTGTGTAAAAGGAAGCAGATACAAGAGGTTTACCTATGTATCAATTAAGTATTATAACAATTCTTAAACTTGCAGTAACTGAAAGTTGACTTAAATCAGGCCTGGGTTTGTAATGGTGGTGACAGAGAAGCAGGAGGGGTGGCAAGACAGAGGAGGTATGGAGGAGGGATGTATTTCATTTTTTGAACTAAATTCCTGATTTGGCACTGATAAAGTTTTCCAGTAGCAAAAAGCAGGTGCTCTGCCCTATGGCTCAGGGAGCATGACTTAGGATGCAGGCCTTTAGACTGTTCTTCTTACCAGCATTGCATGAATCACAAATGTCTGTTCACAGAGGTGGCCCAGATTCCAAAAGAATTAATGAGCTCTACCCCACAGAATAGTCCCAATGTCCTTGGCTGGTGTGAATAGCAGAACTTTAGGAATGGAAGAAAATGTAGTCTTCAGGTGGGTGAACAAGAACATAGAGAAGGCAAGCTCATGGGTCACAGTCATCCAGCTGCTTCTGTCAGAACTGAACCAGAGCCCACTCCTCCTGGTTTTTTCTCCAGAGCTGTTGGTAGATTCCCTCATGTTAAATTTCCAGATGTCAAAATCATATAATATCCTTGACATACTGTGATGAAAATGTCACTTTACCTCTGGTCTTAGTCCCCCAAACCCATAACCGCAGTCTAACTGTGAAATAAAACAGACAAATACCACTTAGAGGTCATCATATAAAATATCTGACCAGTACTCCTCAGAACTGTCCAAAACAAGGTCACCAAAACCAAGCAAAATCTGAAAAACCATCACAGCCAAGAGAAGCCAAGGAGACATGATAACTGAATGTAGTAATGTGGTGTCCTGAATGGGATGCTGGGACAGAAAAGGGGCGCTGACAAAAAATAAGGAAATCTGAATAAAGTATAGACTTTAGTTAATAATAATGAATAATAATGTATCAGTATTAGTTGATTAATTGTGACAAATGTACCATAATAATGTAAGATGTGGAAAACATGGGAAATTAGATGTGGAGTATCTAAAACAATTATAAAATAAAACATTTATTAAAAATTATATTTATCTATGACAGGCATATCTACCTTTTTATTAAACAGGAATTTGAGTGATTAGTTGTGAGTACAATTATCATTGCCTATTGGCTTTATAGGAAAATCAAAACCAAATGTTTCTGTGAAATAATGATCATGTTTGCCAAAATTCTGAACATTTTGACTTTTATCTGGTTATGAATGCATGAATTTTAAATCCAACTGCTGACTAAAGTGGAAAGATAAGTTTTCCAGACACAAAGGGTAAATATTTCCATTTCAAGCTGATTCGTGTTCGTAATATTCATTTTCTAATTAATGAATTTCAATTGCTTGCTAACCCTTTTATATGAATCATTTATCATCTAGTGATGGAAAAATTCCAGACTACAAAAGAATAAAAAAATATTAAATTATAAAGAATCAGAAAAAATATATCCCACTTACTGGTTCATCCTAAGAGAAAAAAGTGTTCATGAGCAGTCATTTTTAAAAGTATTGTTTTATTTGAGCTAACTGTAAATTCACAGGCAGTTGTAAGAAATGATACAGAAAAATCTGAGTACCCTTCAGTTTTCCCCAAAGGAAGTGTCCTGCATAACTGTGGTGTAGAATCACTGACAGGAAATTGACACAGGAAATTGATACAACCTACCAAACTTATTCAGATTTCATCAGTTTTACTAATACTATTCAATTTTGTCACAGGTACAGAGTCATTTAACCACCGTCACAGTGCAGAGGAGGAAAAAGTTTTCCATGAGCCTCTTTGCATTCCTGGCTGGGTCTGAAAATTTAACAGACAAAGACAGATTAACAGGAGAAAAGAATACAAACTTTAAATTTTTACATGTACATGGGAACCTTCATTAGCGAATGAAGACCTGAAGAAGTGACTTTTACATCTTTTAGACCTAAAACAATAAATCTGTGAGGAAGCAAAGGGGTTTGGGCTGGGAGTAGTAAATAATGAAGAAGTAACTAGGAAGACAAGGGTTAGTTCAACAAGGTCTATTTGCATAGATTTCTCAAGCCCTAGTTCCCTGTCTCTGGTGATAAGAATATCTCCTTTACCTCTGGTCCAGAAGGATACCTCTCACATGGGAGATTTATCTCCTGATTTTAGGGAAGAAGGGCAGGGGGAGGTCAGAATAACCTTTCTGGTTTTGCCATTTTCTCAAACACCTTCAGCTAAGATACAGTATTCAATCTGTCAAGGTTCTGTATTGTGGGGTAGTGGGCCCTGAAGCCCATCCACAGTCAAGATACATAACAATCCCATCAGCACAAATATCCCACCATGGTCACACACCCCTCCAGCTGTGCTCTTGCTGTCTTCCTAATCCCTGGCAACCACAATATGTTTTCCATATTTCAAGAATGTCATTTCAAGAATGTTTTAAAGCGAGAGAGAGACATGGACATATATACACTACCAAACGTAAGGTAGATAGCTAGTGGGAAGCAGCTGCATAGCACAGGGAGATCAGCTCGGTGCTTTGTGACTGCCCGGAGGGGTGAGATAGGGAGGGTGGGAGGGAGGGAGACGCAAGAGGGAAGAGATATGGGAACATATGTATATATATAACTGATTCATATATATAAAAAAAAATTGGGAATTAGGATATGGTATGTTTGATGGCATGCACAAATTCAGAATCGTGTACTAAAATTAAATAGTTAAATTTATGTAATGAAAAAATAAAGAATGTTTTATAAAGAGAATCACATAGTATATGAACTTTTGACAGTGACTTGTTTTCTCCACTCAACGTAATTCTCTTGAGAGGAATTCATGTAGTTGTGTGTATCACTAATTTGTTCCTTTTTATTGCTGAGTAATTTTCCATGGTATGGATGTGTTTAATCATTCACCTATTGAAGAACATCTAGGTTTTTTACAGCTTGTGGCTAGTATAAATAAATCTGCTATAAATATGTGTGTACATGTTTTTGTATGAACATATGCTTTTTATTCCTCTGGGATAAATGTTCACGAGTACAACTGTTGGGGCGTTGCCTAAGTGCCACAAAACTCTTTCCCAGAATGGTTGTATTACTTATATTCCCACCTGCAATATATGAATGATCTAGTATCTTTGCATTCTCACCAGCATTTGATATTATCACTGTTTTTAATTTTAACTATTGTGATAAATGTGTAGGGATATCTAATAATTGTGGCTTTAAGTTTGCATTTACCTAATGGTTAATGATGTTGAATATCCTTTCATGTGATTATCATTTTTATATATTCTTTTCAGCTGGATGTCTATTTATGTGTTTTGTTTTTTAATTGATTGCTTGTTTTATACTTGAGTTTTGAGAGTTTTAATATATTCAATATAAATATAATTCAAGAATATACTTTAAGAGGTTTTAATATATATAGATAGATACAAGGTCTTTCTTAGGTATGGGGTTTGCAAATATTTTCTCCAGGTCTGTAAATTGTCTTCTCATCCTCTTAACAGGGTCTTTTACAGAGCAAAACTTGGTCTTTCTAAAAAAAATTTTGATGAGATCAACTTTATCACTTTTTCTTTTCATAGACCATGTTTTTGGTGACAAGTCTAAGGACTCTTTGCCTAGCCCTAACGTCTCAAAGATTTTCTCCTATATATTTTTTTCTAAAAGTTTTGTAGTTTACATTTAAGCCCATGGTTGATTCTTAGTTGATTTTTGTATAAAGTATGAAGTTTAGGTTGAGGTTCATATTTTTGTCTTTGGATGTATAATGGCTCCAGCAACATTTATTGAAAAAACTGTTCTTACTTCACTGAATGGTTTTGTACCTTTGTCAAAAATGAGGTTGGAGTAGTTGTGAGGGTCTATTTCTGGGTTTTCTATTCTGTTGCATTGATCTATATATCTATTCTCCTGCCAAGGCCACACTATCTTGATTACTGGCATTACAGATTTTTTGCAAACCTTAAAATATTTAAAATTTCCAACATTTTTTTCCTCAAGTAATATAACTAGTTTTACCTTAACAACAAAGAGGACAGTCTGCTAGAACTTCATATCTATCACTGGGGCAGAATTGATTGGCTAGGGACAAAAAGGAAAGAAGGAATCACTTAGGGACTTCCCTGTTGGTCCCATGCTTAAGACAACACCCTCTCAATGCAGGGGGCCCAGGTTCAATCCCTAGTCAGGGAACTAGATTCTTAATGCTGCAACTACAAGAGCCTGCATACCACAACTAAAGAGCCCACGTGCTACAACTAAAGATCCTGAGTGCTTCAATGAAGACCTTGCACAGCCAAATAAATAAATATTTTTTTTAAAAAAAGGAAGGAATCACTTAAAATTTAGAGAAGGATAATTAGCAGAGTTCTTCCTTCACTTAGAAAAGGATTGATATTCCTGATAACTCTGGGAATCCTTTCCCCATTCCTTCCTAACACTTTGGCGCACTCATTTATCCACAGTACTTTATCTTCTCTATTTTTACAGATGAAGACATTGAAACTCTTTTTACAGATGAAGACAGAATATGATAGGACAAATGTCATCCTAGGAAGCTAGTTTGGCTTGGTCTCAGAGTTCATAATTTTATCCACTATATGACACTGCCTCTGCTATGTCAGATTCCAGTGCTACTCAGATCAACAACTCTAACATCCACTTGAAAGATTCTGGAAAGTCTAAATTATTGTCTACTGATTGTGGTCCAAAGCAATCATCACATGGAAAGTGGTTTTGTTAATCTAGTCATAAAAAATTTATTGTGTATCTACAGACATGCCTTGCTACCCCAATATGGAACTTACATTTTGTGGAAGAGGAAGACAATATATATATATATATAATTTGTTTAATAAATATATTTATTGTTTAATAAATATATGCTTGTTTCTATATACATATAGAAACATATATATTTCTCCAAATCCCCTATTTACAATTCTAAACACCAAGAGGCCTGAAAGCCAAAGATATAAATTTTTATAACTTATCTCATGATAATAGCTCCCTTGAACTGACATGAAGCTATCTACAGTCTTTATTTATCCTACTAGAAATTGATATTAATGAATTTCATTATGAGATGGTGGCCCAGACCAGGGGTATTAGGGTGTTACAAATATATAGTAAAAACCACACACTTTCTTTCTAAAATTAATTGTTCTCAAATATTTTTGCTAAGGAAATATAAACCTGTATTATTAAATTCAGGTGGAATAGGTTTTGTAACAAAAAACAGAGTAATGAAGGATGAGGGTACTCTCTTAAATAAGGTGCCAGGCAAGGTCTGCCTGAGGAACTGACACCTGAGTGAGATGCAGGGGTGGGCAAGCCATGGAGAAGGAGCCTCCAGGTGAGGAGCCAGTGCAGGAGACAGATTTGAAGTTGCACACAGGCTGTATGCCTTTAATCAAGAAGCAAACTTTATCAAGGTGTTTCCACTCCCTTCTTTCCACTAATTACCTGTATGCTATTTAAAAGTCATTTCTGTATCACAGCTGAAATCTCTAAAATGGTTTGGGTGTGGGTTGCAACACACTACTGTCATCTTTTAGGTCTCAAGACATTGATGTAGCTACTTTGTAAACAGCAAGAGAAGAATTCTGATTCTTCATAAAATAAAACAGTGATGATATTGACACATGGGTATGCTGAGCTAGAATATATAAAATAACACCTCAATACATGATTCGAAGTCCTTTGGCAAAAATGATAATTTTAAAATGTAATACTGTATTATAGTTTTTTAATTCAAGGAACATTCTTTAGATAAACCAAGGTTATTGTTCAAAACTATTGAATTAGCATTTTTCTTTTCCTTCTGTTAAATCATTTTCATGGCTAAAAATACTAAAAGGCAGATTTCTACTAAATCAATGAAGTTTGCTTGACACTTTTCTGCATTAGTTAACCAGTTACTTTTCATAGGATGCTCAGGTCCTTAATAAAGATAGAGATTCGTAGTCCCTTATTAAATCAACACAAATCTGGGAAGGATAAATTATTATTTAATATACAATCCAGGTGGATTTAATGGAGAAGGATCTAATCGATTAAAATTCTATTCTGGAGACAGAATAATGCATTGACCACAAAGTGTGATCTCTGATGCATCTACAGTTTTGCCTGCTTTATTCAAATGCTAATGCAAGAACCTGCTTCTTTCCTATTGAGAAATGGAATATTTCCTGCCGTATCAGTAAACAAAGGATGCCACAGTCATCAGCACTTGCAGCCCTCCAATGTGAGTCAGTGAACCCTGGAAACTCAGGAAGGAAAGAACACCTGCCATCAGCAGCCATCAGATTGCAGCCACTCCCTACGACAAGCTCTGAGGAAACTCAGGATGTGAAAACACAGGATACTGGCCCCAGATAGCAGAGGTACAGATCAAAGGAATGATTTCAGTGAGCCCAGACTCTTGCATCTTCCCATACATAGAAAAGCACAAAATTCCTTAACTTGGGATACCTGGTTTTCCTTAACAATAACCTTTCGATGTTCCCGACTACCTGTTCTTTGTTACAAAACGTCTATATAACCTGGCTCCCCATCTCGCCTCCTTGGAGCAGTTCTCTCAGGGTTACTTGAGATGCTGCCTCCCAGCTTGAAGTCCTAAAACTTCCTGCCAAATAAAACATAACTCTCAACTTTTAGGTTGTGAATAATTTTTTAAGTCCACAGTTATGGCGACTGAAGAAGGGACCAGAGCAGATTCCTCTCCTTCTCCTGAACTCTACGAGGATCTGGAGCCTTGGTGTCAGCAGAGGCCTTTTGTGCCCATCCGCCTCCTCGGCCAGTCCAGACTAATTTGGTGAGTCTCTCCTGGTTCTAGGATCTCACATTATTGGTTGATGATCCTAAGTGTTATCCAGTGAGGGAATAGGTTATCCTTGAAACTTGGTTTCAAGAAGAGGTACCTGGGTATCCTCAGTCAAAGGCCTGGGAAGATTTTGCTCGAGTGGGTTATCTTCAGTGTAAAAGGCACTGGGAAGACAGACTCAGTTAGGATACTGAGTAGTTATCCTCAGTTTAGAGACTGGGAAGACTTTGCTCAGTTAAACACTGAGTAAGATGGGACTGAGTTATTAGGGGGAAGACCGCACTGTCATTTTTCCTTGAATTGGCTACCTTAATAGAGTTTGTCGAAATAAAAACTAAAATCTTATGAGACCTTCTGAGCTCCGAAGAAGGGATTCTCTCCTCCTGGCTGGCAACGGCTTTCTCAGGCAACTGAGAAACTTGCAGGAGTGGTGGAGGTGAGACCTCATGCTGTGCAGCTGTCCCTGTAGAGAAACCCACTCATTTAATTAACAACCTGCTCAACCGGGTACACATAATAACTGGCCATTCCGCAAACTGAGCACCTGTGGTAGTCTTACACACCATTGGGAGAGCCCAAGACACATAAGAGGGGGCTGAAACAACTCTGGGGCAAAACCTAGAGTAGTTAAGCTCTCAAGCAGCACCCTGGCCCACCACATGATCGTCACTAGCAATTTTATTTTGACAGAATGGAAATAAAGATTTCAAAATTTAAAAAAAGAATGATATATTGCCAGCCTCCAACTAATACCGCAGCCAAGTTAATGTACGTACAAAACTCACAAGTATTTACTTACTTGGAAATTTCACCCTAAAAATGAGGGGGCTCCTTTATGGCATATGTAGCTAAGTTAAATTGAGGTTAAAAAGCCTGCTTGGTAAAAACATCCTTCCAGAATTCTGACTTTAAACAAAGGCCTTCTAAGGGGAAACATGCATTTCTCTGTGTCTTTTGAGATGTAAGTGTTCTACCTGATCTTTGTAGGACATTCTGTGTGAATATGCATGTACATGTTTTGAAAACTTGACCTCTGTCATACTATTTTTGAGAGTAAAGTCTCTGGATTTTACTGACGGGGCATCCTCCCCCACTCTTTTATGGGGAAAACACTTGTGTCTTAGTGGTTTGAATCACTATTAATATATATATATTATTCATGGCCAAATGATGGATCCTTTTAAAATTGGGGAAACTAACAAATTGGTGAATCTAGAGCACTCTCATAAACAGCTGTTTTATTGGTAACTATAAAAACAGAAGTCAAATTAAAGGTGAAAAAATATATCTAATGATTAACCTAAGGATGTCTTTAATTTAGAACAGGAAAACTGGTCTGGGAAGCTTCATTTGGGGTCTTTATGTGCCCTCAATGAGTCTTATAGATGCTAATAAAGCATTAGAATAATTAATGTTAACAGGAAATATCTTGTAAGGAAAGTCTAGATACTATTTCCAACAAGGTAGAAATTTTGAAAGGAATTATCTCAAATGAATAAAACAATCTTTAGATGGTTATTTAAAATGGGATAAATAAAATGGACATTTATATGATTAAAACATGAGGTTTTGATATTACTACACTACCTAAGGTTAAATGGACCAGAAGGGACTCCCTACTGGTTCTTAACATTAAAAGCCAAACAAGTCCATTCTATTTACCCAGTTTTAAAATATATTTAAGAGGCTGAAAAAAAAATTTACACTGTGATACCTGACCAGCAATTATTTGGGGCAACAGTTAGGCAAAATGGTCTGAGTTCTTGGCTCAACCCTACTCTGGGGATCCCAGAGCCTTTTATATAAAAATAGATAAAGTGGACACAGAACAAAAAGAAAAACTTTTAGAACTCCTCCTGTAAGATAAAAGCTTGTTGATTGGATCCTAATAAAAGCTAAAGTTAAAGGTATAAAATTTGACAGAATTGAGATGAAACTGTATAAAATTGGTATATTTAAATGGACTTTATATAAGATGGTTACATCCCTTTTTAAAAATTATATTGTGGGATAGGCATGTTTCACTAGGGAATGCTTCCCCTCCATGGTATTAAAAGACAAGGCATATATATTGCCCCTGAGAAAATATTAAACATACTAAAGGAACCCAATAGTGTTACCTAAGCCGTACTAATAAGTAAAAAGGGCTAATAAAAATAAAAACAGTGATTTTGCTTTGAGCTTAACTTGTGAACTCAAAATGAAGGTCTTTGCTGAATGCCTTATACAAACCTTTGAAGGCATGATAAATTAAACACTAAAGTTCTAGAACATGGAACTCATAAAATAAATTTCAGTTTAGTAAGAAATCGTGTCACTGATAAAATCTTTTAGTATCATTTAGGTGACAGACATGCTCTTTGAGGAACTAAAAGCAACTGTCTTTCTCGTACAGATCTCTACAAACCAGAATGTAAATAAGGCCACAGGGACCTGACACTGGGCCTAATTAGCTCAATCAGGCAAGACCTGAAACCAAGGGGAAAAATGGCAGTTTTAAAATTCAAACCACTGGGAATGCTCCCTCAGGCAAACTTTACAAATAGTAAAGCCTGAGTCATCTAAATAAGGAACTTTAATGTATTCCAACTGTTCTTTGTAAACTAATAAGTGATACCTGATTCATAACTAAGTTTTTAAGTGAAGCCATGAGATCTCTAGTTGTGCCTGTTTATATTACATGTCTGTGTATACATTATACATATGGGATATCTCTACCTCTGGAAATTATTATCAAAATTGAATTTATAAATAGCTCTATTTAATATAAAAGAAAGCACTTACAAATAAAGAAACCAGCCAAAATGACTTTCAGATTCACGTGAACTGAGAAATAAACAATATTAAGTTGATACCTGGTATTAAAGTTTAAGCTGGTTGATCTAATGAATATAGACATGCTGTTAGAGTCATCAACATGAAGTGTAATACTTCACAGTACCGAGGCTTGATAGAAGTCAAATAAGACCTTAGTATACTTGTTGCAAGGAAAATAACATCATATGATGAGACTTTAAATGTAAATAAGAACTTATGAGTAAACTCTTTAAAAATAATTATATTTTAGAAATGATCTTGTTAGACCTCCGCGGTCTCCTAGGAGTTTCGACTCGCCCAGGAAACAACAAGAGTCGGAAGCCGATGCAAAACGCAAGAGGTTTATTGAAGGCCGGTGCACCGGGGTTCCTTGGTCCTCACGCAGGAGGCCGAAGAAGGAACCCCCCCAGGGCGTGAACATACATTTCTATAGGTCTCAATTTCCTGTTATGCAAAGTGTGGATTCAATTGTGATTTTTAATGATAGGTTCTTAGCTTCTGTTCGGACCAGAGGGGGAACCTGTCCCAGGCTTCCTGATTGGTTCTTTGACAGATACCTTTTTTACATTTTGTTTTTCTCCCTCCTTCTCGGAAGGGGGCCGGACATCCTGGAAATTCACCCATTGTCTAAGAAGCCCCTATTGTCTGGAGAGTTCTTAATCATTAGCTGGAACAATGTCCCTCGAGTCCCACAATCTTTCCAGGTACTTGGTGACTTAAAGTTCTAGAGTTGTACTAATTTTAAGTGATGAAAGGATTTTAAATAGCTAGATAAATTTCCAGAAAACAATAAGATACTGAGATATCAATTCCTAAGTAAAGAAACTAAAGGCATCTAGGCCTATTAGTGAAAATGATGCCACCCTGAGATGTTCTCTATAAGAAAACAAATGCTTTTAGAAATTATCACTAATATTTATGTTCACCAATCTACAGAATGCTAATGTTAAAGGCAGTTCATAATTGCTTCCTTCTTAACATTCACTAAAAATTAAGGTTTTTAAGAGTTGAGGATTCTAATTGAAACATGTAGTTAAAACTAATAGGAATAATATGGAAACATTTCAATATACAGTAGGAAAGTAGAATGTGTATTTTCAGTAGAAAAAGGTATGAGGGATGGAGTTACATTTTATTGAGGGAAAAGAAAGAAAGTATGTCTTAGAACTGGTTGGTTTATTTGGACTGGAGCTAAAATTAACTTGTAAGGAAACAAGTCAGTTTTGTTAGCTAGACTAGGAGAATATTTCTTCATTTTTGTGATTTCATAATTCTCTTTTGATCCTATGTGATGACATGATCACAGAGTGCTCTTGCTTGTGCCTTACTCCACCATACCCAGTGGCCTTGTTTGATGACCACTATGTTGTTTAAAATGGTTTCTGGGGACTTCCCTGGTGGCGCAGTAGTTAAGAATCTGCCTACCAATGCAGGGGACATGGGTTTGAGCCCTGGACTGGGAAGAAAGAAAGAGAGGCAGAGAGGGAGAGAAAGAAAGAAAAAAAAAGAGAGAAAGAGAGGCAGAAAGAAAGAAAGAGAAAGAAAAAGAAAGAAAGAGAGAAAGAAAGGAAGGAAGAAAGGAAGAGAGAGAGAGAGAGAGAGGAAGGGAAGGGAAGAGAAAGGGAAGAAGAGAAAAGAGAAAGAATTCTCTGGTGCTGATTGACACCATCCAGCTATGGTAGATTATTAACCCATATCCGTCTACCCCATCTCCCACCATTAGTGTTTCTCCAAATTACTTCCAGGTGTTTCTAGAGGGGCTTCATATATGGCCACAAGCAAGTCCTCTTAGCATTCAGTGTCTCCTGAGCTCTGCCTTGCTGTGCTTTACTATAGTTTCACCTGCTGAAGGCTCTGATGCATTATCTAAAAGCATGGCCTCTAGAAGATGGATCTATTGCTGGAGATGGTGCCTCTGGCTATTAAGAACCCCTTCCCACCAAGTTGTACTCTAGCAGAGCCTTACAGTACTGACAGGCCTGTACTAAAGTTGGTTAATTCTTTCTTGCCACCTTTTCACTTGACCTTAGAAAATGCCTCTTTGAACACCCCAAATTTCACAAAGACTTATGAGTAAACACTTCCTTTATTTTATCCTTGCATGCAGACTTTGTTACTTTTTGATGTAATTCATAAGAATCAGAAAGAAAAAACAAAACAAAGCAAAATTGTGTATATTCGTTTTCTAAGTCTGCAATAATAAAATACCACAGACTGGGTGGCTTAACAACAGAAATTAATTTTCTTACAGTTCTGGAGGCCAGAAGTCCAAGATCAAGGTGCTGTCAGGGTTGGCTTCTTCTGAGGCCTCTCTGTCTTGTACATGGGCTGTCTTCCTGTTCACATGGTGTTCTTCCTCTGTGTATCCATGTCTCATTTTTTTATAAGGATAGCAGTCATATTGGAGTGGGGTCCACCCTAATGACCCCATTTAACCATGAAGGGATTAATAGCCTATCAAAATCATATAAAGATTACTTTAAGCCGAAAATATCTGAACAATCAACAAACAGGGAAAGAAGCATTACCTAAACTTAAGCAGAGCCTTCTGAAAGTACAGCTGCCATTGACCCACACTTAGAGAGTCTCATGTTTGGGAGATTGACCCTTGGCACCAGTAGTGGAAATTCAGTTGTTATAAACCACCCGCTCTGGGGGAGCTTCCAGCCAATTCCCATGAGCAACAAAATTAGCCTAATAGAGCTATCCATACTATCCCACTGAAGCCCTTAATCACCTACTTTTGATATATTGGTATATAAAACTTTACCTCTGTCTATTCAGTGAGTTACTCACCTATGAGTGCTCTTGTATACATGTGAATAAACTTTGTCTTTTTTTCTGTTAATCTGTGTATTTTCAATTAATTTGCACAACCCCCCCAACACACACACACACACACACACACACACACAAACACCACATCATAAGTTGGTGGAGGAAAAGATTTTTCTCCCTACAACTTTTTGTTTGTTTGCTTGTTTGTGTTTTGGCTGTGTTGGGTCTTCTTTGTTGCATGCGGGCGTTCTCTGGTTGCAGGGAGTGTGGGCTACTCTTTGTTGCAGTGTGCGGGCTTCTCATTGCAGTGGCTTCTCTTATTGCAAAGCACGGGCTGTAGGCATGTAGGCTTCAGTAATTGCGGCACACGGGCTCAGTAGCTGTGGCACACGGGCTCTAGAGTGCAGGCTCAGTAGTTGTAGCACACAGGCTTATTGCTCCACAGCATGTGGGATCTTCCTGGGCCAGGGCTTGAACCCATGTCCCCTGCACTGGCAGGCGGATTCTTAACCACTGTGCCACCAGGGAAGCCCTCTCCCAACAACTTTAATTACCTTTTTAGAGGCCCTGTTGCCAAACACAGCAACATTCGGAGGTGCTGAGTGTTAGGGCCAAAACCTATTAATTTGAAGGGGGGCAGAAAATATTCTGCCCACAAAATTGAACTGCAGATTTCTCCAAATCACTCTTCCTCTCTGATAATATGAAACTGCTCTTGTCGAATAAAAAATTATTCACAACCTAAAAGTTGAGAGTGATATTTCATTTGGCAGAAATTTTTAGGACTTCACGCCTGGGAGGCAGCATCTCAAATAACCCTGAGAGAACTGCTTCAAGGAGACGAAGGAGGGAGCCAGGATATATAGGAGTTTTGCAAAAGGTAGGTAGTCTGAACATCAAAAGATTATTGTTAATTAAAGAAAACCAGATATCTCAAATTAAGGAAATCAGCGATTTTATATGTATACAAAGATGCAAGAGTCTGGGGTCACTGAGAACACTCCTTTGATATGTACCTCAGCTATCTGGGTCCAGTATCCTGAGTCTTCACATCCTGAGTTTCCTCAGGGCTCGCTTACTCACAGTCAGGGGGTGACTGCAGTCTGATAGCTGAGAGATGACAGGTATTCTTTGTTTCTTTCCTGAGGTCCCTCAGAGCTCACGAGCTCACCTTCGGCTGGTGGCTGCAATCACTGATGACTGTGACATCCTTTGTTTACTGATATGGCAGGCAATATTCCATTTGTCACTGTTAGGCAAAGCTTGTGCATCCCCTTTCTCCTCCAGTGGGCCTCAAACCTTTACACCAAGAGTCCTCTGAAGAGCCCAACCTGCTTACCCACTGGGCATGCCCAGACATGTCTTACTCCTGCAGTGAGGGAGAGTGAATTTTCAAGCTGGGAAGCCTGCTGTGTCCTGTAAACTACCCATTATAAACCCAATTTGCAAAATGTGGAGTTGAGGAAAATATTCCCTCATGGTTAATAATTTAGGCCAATGTTCTCTGTTTTGCTTTGCTTATCTGGATAGTCACCCAAAAGATGAATCTGGATGATCATCCTGAAACAGGAGGGAAGGGCTCAACCTTTAAAAGAATGACATAGCCATAAGACACGACAAAAACTTGTTAGAACCAAGTAGGTCCAAGATGGCGGAATATTCCACTTCCAGTGGACCTTGAGCCTCATTAAACACTCATTGTAATACATTAGCATCCAAATGACACACCCACCAGTGCCATGACAGTTTAGAGGTTAACCATAAAAGGCCAAAACGTAGGCAGTGGCCCAGTTGCTGGAAATCTTCTCCCCTTCCCCCAAATACTTGGAATAATCCTCCCACTCATTAGTCTATGAAATTACCCAGCCCATGAAAACCAACCACACCATATTTTGAAGCCTCTCGCCTTCTGAGATGGCCCACACTCTGTCTGTGGATTGTGTTTCTCTCTAAATAAATCTACTTCTTACCTATCAGTTTGTCTCTCACTGAATTCTTTCTGCAACGAGACCTCAAGAACCTCAAATTCACCAGGAACAATCCCAGGCTTTGAATTTTAGCTGATGGACAGTTTAAGAGAAACAGAATATCCTACCACCAGTTGTTGAGAAAAGATTATGGTATTTATAACCCAGCTAAAACCAGAATAAAAATTAGTTAATTCATGTCCTACAAGGAATAATAATTCTAGAATCCTTGACCCCAGTTTCTTCATATAATAACCCACTTACTGGTAAAGTGTTGATAGGATTTCCAATCACAAAAGTTTTGAATGGAACCACTGGAGACTGTTCTTCTTAGTGAACCTATTTCTTACCCAGTCACCCTCCCTCTTGGGGCAGATGCAATAAGATGTATTCCGTGGCATTTGCTGATTTGTCATTAAAGTAATAGCTTGCAGCAGATTTGAGTATTATGTGCTTTTCATGCATACGCATTTCTTACCTGAAACAGTCTCAAATAAGAATTGATGAACTTGTGTCAAACACATTAATTTTGTCATTTCCCTTATGAGACAGTATTTTTCAACTCTCACATTTATTATAAAGCTTAAAAGCCATACCATGGTATCTCTTCAACCTTACACCACCTCCATAGGTCACGTGAAGTCAGGGTGTTAGCACAAGTTCCTGTGCCCAACACACCGTGAGGCCAAACAAACCAGAATGTCTCATTTGGAGCAGAGAAAGGTTTCTTGCGGGGCCATGAAAGGGAATGGTGGCTCATGCCTTAAAAAACCCCAAGCTCTCCAAAGGGTTTCGGCAAAGCATTTTTAAAAGCCAGGTGAAGGGGCTTCCCTGGTGGCGCAGTGGTTGAGAGTCCGCCTGCCGATGCAGGGGACACGGGTTCATGCCCCGGTCCGGGAAGATCCCACATGCCGCGGAGTGGCTGGGCCCGTGAGCCATGGCTGCTGAGCCTGCGCGTCCGGAGCCTGTGCTCCGCAGCGGGAGAGGCCACAATAGTGAGAGGCCCGCGTACCGCAAAAAAAAAAAAAAAAAAAGCCAGGTGAGGGAAGGGGGTCTCAGGGTATGCGATCAGCTCATGCACAATTCTTTGATTGGCTGATGGCGAGGTAACAGGGTGGTGTCACAGGGGTTAACAATATCAGTCCTTAGGACCCAAGAGGCCTGGGGCTCTGTGCTCATGGTCATCAACTACTTAACATCTTTCATTTGGTGGGGGTGGGGGGGTTTCATATCTGTAAAACAACTCAGGAAATGAGCATCAAATACTGTTATTTAGGTCCTTCAGAGAGGAAATAAAGCAGAAGATATGGTGGAGGGCCTGTTCTGGGAAGGCCCCATAGGGTCCTGCTGCATTAGAAGAGAATATTTTCTACATATGCTAATGACATTTCATTATGTATCTGTGCTGTGAGCTGTGTAAATTTTTGTGATGATAATGGTGAAAGTACAAAAACGTTATTTTTCTCTGCATAAAATAATTTTTATATGTTGAGAAACTAATTTATTTGAGTCTTTTCCCCACTTGTTTCTCTGTTAATAAGTACAGATAGTTTGTTACTCTTATGTAATATAGATCTGTTACACTTTTAAAGTTCTAAGACAGAAATTCTAATGCTATATTGTAGATGTTTTAATATTTGTGTTTCTTCATAAATAATAGACAATTATTAAACATTGGAGAGAGATGACTATAAGAAAATTTTTTAAGATAAAGGATAATATTCTGTATTACAAATATTTGGACATTCTTAACAATTAATGTAGGTTCCCATACAGTCATAGGAAAATAAAATCTAGGTCCATTTCTTTTTGTATCCTTATCTTTATGCTGGGAAAATGTGTGTGGCATATAAAGTTTGCCAATTATTTTTAAAAGATGAATGAAGAAGATCTAGCAAACTTGAACATGGAATCAAAGAGATAGCTCAAATTAACACTTGACACAATGCCCAGGCCCTATGAGAGGTCCTGTGCAGAACATAAAAGATGTATAAAACATGATTTCTGTTCACACTTCTAAAGTTCTATGATATAATATCCAAATATTTTAATTATTATTATTATTTTTTTTGGCCACACAGTACGGCATGTGGAATCTTAGTCCCCCATCCAGGGATTGAACCTATACCCTGTGCATTGGGAGCATGGAGTCTTAACCACTGGACTGCCAGGGAAGTCTCCCCAAATATTTTTAATTCATTTAGTAAACACTGAACAGTTAACATAGGCAAAAGATTATAATAACAACACAAATGGAAAGAAAACGAATCAGCCAATGTTTATTGAACATTCCAGTCGTTGTTCTAAACAATTAATTTGCCTTAAATTATTTACAGTGATCCTGAGGTAGTTGTGATTATTTACCCATCTTATGGATGAGTAAAAAAAAAGTAGTTTTTGCCCTCAATAAGTATGGAATCAAAGACAAGTTAAGTTCATAAATCCAAGGTATTGTTTTAACAAAATCTACCAATTATATTAGGTTAGTAATAAATACAATCTTATAAATTCCACAAGCAGCCTTGTCAGTTATTAAATAGATATTTATAATATTAAAAAGTTCTGTGTAGCTATCTAACATTTAAAACAATTCAGCTTATTTTTAGTGCACAAAATTTTATAAATTTAGCAACATTCCCAGGAGAAAATAAAATTAAACCCAGAAAAACGGAAGCCATTACCATATCTGTATAATTCATGGGATCAAAATTAATTTATCTCTGTGAGAACAGAAAAGAAATAAAATTAATATTATACAGAGTATAATTTATCCTAAGAATACTATGAAATATTTTCAGAAATAATGTTTAGATAGTGAGATGCCTTTTTTGTTTCTTACCGATAGTCAGAATAGAAGGCCCAAATAAGTTACTATTAAGGATGTTATTTTCTGTTAATGTTTAGTGTTACACCTTCTACAATCATAATTTAATTCATATATAAAACTGAATTGCAAAATTCTAAACATGGAGGAAAAATTTCTAATTTTCCTGTTAAAACTGAAAGAAAATGGAGAAAATATTTCTAGCATTACTGAGATTATAATAAAATAACATTAAAATGTTGAAAACACGTGGAAACAAATCTGTTCACACAATTTGCACAAACAGATTTCATTCACAATAAAATCAGTGTTAGCTATTATTTCTTAATTCATGTACCCATTCAAGGAATGGTTTAGGCCTTCCTGTATGTTAGATATAGTGCTGGCACTTTAAAAAGTGGAAATTTATGAATTCTATTTCTAATCATGTAAATAATTAGCTGAGACAATCAGAAAGTGCAGAATCAAGGAAATAACCTAAGACATAAAATCCTTTATTTGTTCATTATCTTTTCAGCATGGATTGTGGTTCCACTTCACAGAGATAAATGACAAAACGTAAAGTCACTTTCCTGCCACCGAAAAGCTTAAAAATCACAGTAAGAAGAAATTTTATCTAGCCTTGCATATAGAATCAAAGACCTAAGCCTATCTATGATTTTAAATATATGATCCTGCACTGGTAAATGTAATGAAATCATTACATTATGACTAAAGAATTTGAAAGAAAAAGTTTATCATTACTAGTTATAAAAGAAATAAAGCAATAACAACAGTTACCTTTTTTTTAAAGTCAAGCTTTTTTCCCTCTAACATTTTATTTATTTATTTATTTAATTTCTTGGCCACACTGCATGAAGGGACCTTAGTTCCCCAACCAGGAATCAAACCCACACCCCCTGCAGTGGAAGCACTAAGTCTTAACCACTGAACTGCCAGGGAAGTCCTTAATAGCAGTTATCTTTACCTGCCAACTGGTAGAGAATTGGGGATGCTTGAGCAACTGAAAATGTGGAGATACAGGCATCGTCATTAAAACTGCCACTGGAGGGCTTCCCTGGTGGCGCAGTGGTTGGGAGTCTGCCTGCCGATGCAGGGGACGCAGGTTCGTGCCCCGGTCCGGGAGGATCCCACATGCCGCGGAGCGGCTGGGCCCGTGAGCCATGGCCGCTGAGCCTGCGCATCCGGAGCCTGTGCTCCGCAACGGGAGAGGCCACAACAGTGAGAGGCCTGCGTACGACAAAAAAAAAAAAAAAAAAAAAAAAAGAACAAGTTAAAAAAAAACTGCCACTGGACGTATGATCTGCATTC
Source organism: Pseudorca crassidens (assembly GCF_039906515.1). NCBI lineage: Eukaryota > Metazoa > Chordata > Mammalia > Artiodactyla > Delphinidae > Pseudorca > Pseudorca crassidens. The sequence continues at coordinate 116,468,490 of NC_090299.1, forward strand.
CACTTCCAGGAATTGATCATGATGAAATAGATTAATAAGATTTCTTAAATAAAACAATGTTTATCATAAGACATTCACAATATCCACAGCCTGGAAGCAGTCAGTCACCTACTATAGGGAAACATTTAACTTAACTATCGCACTTTTCTAAGACAGAATCCATTAAAAAAATTTATTTACAGGGGAAAATATTAATGACACATTGCTGAGAGACAAAAGATGACCCCCAATGATATTTAGGTGCTATTGTGTAGAAAAATATATTAGTAAATAGGAAAGCTCTGAAAAGGCATATCTCAAAATGCCAGCAGTAGTTACCTTTTGTTGGATTATAATTGTTATTTTTACACTTTTATTTTTCTATGTTTTTCAAGTTTTCTGAAAACTTGATATTTAATATTTTCAATTTAATTTTTTTTAATGAGCAGAAAAATATAAAGTGAAAATCAAGCTGTCTTACACCACTCTAAGTTTACATGACAAAGACTGCTAGCAGTTCCCAGGGTCTGTTACATCTCTCTTTCTTAGTAATAAAACCCTGTTTTTTTAGCTGGGCATTAAAACTCAGAATAAATATTTCATTTCCCAGTTTTCCTTGCAGCAAGTGGCCATGTGACTAAATTCTGGCTAATGAGATACAAATAGAAGTATTAGATGCAACTTCCAGGAAAATTCTGAGATCTTGTAAATCAATGTTAATAACCATTTAAGAAACCAGAAGAGATTTTGAATACAGGAGAAATTATTAAAAGAAAGTGGTTTAAAGTACAGAATTTTCTGTAACACAGATAGTTGGGGAATCTGAAAAGTTATTCATATTTGTTCATATAAAACAAAATTGCCAAATGTGCATTTCCTGTGCTGTTTCTTTTGTAAAATAAGGTCAGAGTCCTCCAATAGCATTTTGTTTATGACTAATATGAGATGATAGTACACTCCAACATTGTTATTTGATGGATACAATCTCAGGCCCATTTTGGGGGAATACAGAATCTGTACTGACAGTTCTTTCCCAACTCCTGACTGGACCACATAGGACAATGAGAGGAGTGCATGGAAATAATATGGATGCTTTCACTTGCAAATTACAGAGAAACTTACCCAAAGTGGTTTAATCAATAGAAACACATGTTATTCCATATAACAAAAGGTCTGGAAGTACCTGGTTCTGAGGTAGGTTATTTACCTCAACAACTCAACAGAGTCAGCACTCCAGCTCAAAATTCTGTGATCCTCTTGGCTTTTCCCTCATACTCTTGAGATTGTTGCAGAAGCTCCCAACATCAGGCACTCAGTGTACAAAGGCAGGAACGGAAACACTGCCCCAGAAACCCCACCAATACTTGCCTTTAAACTCCTCTGGCCAGGACACCCATGCTTAAAGGAATCATTGGCAAGTACGATGGAACTGTCTTGATTGGCTTAGGCAAAACTATACTCCTCCTTGGGGACTAGGGAGGGACCTAAAAAGTATGTGGATGCCAAAAATCTTCTTTAAGTGTTATTGTATCAGCAATAAAATAAAGACAGGAAATCTAGCTGTGGGACTGGCAAGTACGCAGTCTTTCACACTGAATGCTGATAAAAAGAGCAGAGACAGGGTCACTAAAATTTCTCCCCAGTCCATGTAAATATTTTATATGTATAATTGCTAAAAAAAAAAAAGAAAAAGAAAAAGAAAAAATTTGTGGACTTCCTTCTAAGACAGAAAAATAGGAAAACACGCATGCGTGGACTAAATATATTACACAGTAGATGTAAATAAATTGTCATGTACTATATAAAGTGTACTAGAGCATGATAGAAATTTAAAGATTGACAGTTATTCTATGAAAGTCTTGACAATATTAACGGTACTCTTTCCATTTTAAGTAGAAGTTTTTGTAAATCCTTGCAATAAATTTGTACTTCCTCTGAATGTTGATGCTTCATTTCTTTTTCTGGAAAAGACAAATATCTCACACAAAATGTTCAGCTAAATGACATTTTTATGGGTGTTGTCCCTGCCAAGGCCTAAGTTTGTCTCTTCTAAGAGCAAGTAAAGAAGTAATGCAATGAGCTGTACTAGCCTGAACCTACACTTTTCCCCCAAGTGCTCAATTCCAGTAGAGACTTCAGTGCTTAGAACAGCTGCTCCAAGGGTTCTACAATAATAAGGACAAGGAGATCTACAAAAACAGTTAATGACCAATGTGTTATGAGATTTTTTCAACCAGTTATTAATGGACTGTTTTATGAAGATTCACTTAAAAGATTTTTTTAAGTCATAAACTCTATCTGAAAGATGTCTTAGAAATAATCGAATCAATCACCTCAATTTGCAAATGAATAAATTGAGGAGCACAAGTCTCAAAGATGTGTCAAGCCCACACTGTTTGCAAATGGAAGAGCTAACAAAAAACCCCAAAAACACTCCATTCTCCTGGTTACTAGTTCCGTCTTTTTTCCACTTTGGTCTGTTATCATTGTAGTAATTTTGTTTATTCACATTAACAATGCCAACATTAAAGATCACAAAATGTAAACAGTGTTGCATTAAAATGAAGGATATCCTTTGTTTTCAGAGAGAAGCAACTATAAATAATGATCAGAAACAAGAAAATTTATATTTTAGATAGTAAGATTCCGCACCCAATTCCACTGGTGGGGGAAAATTCCCCCACCACCAAGCAATCCTCTGACACCAGCTGGGCATCCTACAATTCAACTCAATTTTGATACTACCTTCAAGTAGATAGAATGCTACCAGGACTTTCCTGGTGGTACAGTGTTTAAGCGTCCACCTGCCAATGCAGGGGACATGGGTTCGAGTCCTGGTCCAGGAAGAGCCCACATGCTGCGGAGCGACTAAGCCCGTGCACTGCAGCTACTGAGCCTGCGCTCTAGAGCCTGTGAGATACAACTACTGAGCCCACATGCCACAACTACTGAAGCCCGTGTGTCCTAGAGCCCATGCTTTGCAACAAGAGAAGCCACCGCAATGAGAAGCCAAAGCACCACAACAAGGGGTAGCCCCCACTGGCCACAACTAGAGAAAGCCAGCGTGCAGCAATGAAGACCCAACGCAGCCAAAAAAAAAAAAAAGTAGATAGAATGTTACCTGGATCCCACAAGTTAAGGGCTTAGTCTCACAAGGTTGCCCTCCCCCACTTCTGCATGTTGTCACCTGTGCTTCTGATCCACTGGCAATAAATTGGAGCTTCCAATGACTCCCTCTTTGGGTTTGATTAATTTGCTAGAGTGACTCACAAAACTCAGGAAATATTTTCTTACTAGATGACCAGTTCATTTTAAGAAGATATAGCTCAGGAACAGCCAGATGGAAGAGATGCATAGGGCACAGTAATGGGAAAAGGGCACAGAGAATCCATGCCCTCTCTAGGCACACCACTCTCTCTGAATCTCCACATGTTCACCAACCCAGAAGCTCTCTGAACCTTGTCCTTTTGGGGTTTTATGGAGGCTTCATTACATAGGCATATTGATTAAATCCTCCCTATGGATATTAATGGTTACAGAGCAGTTTTAGCAGCAGCAAGCCTCATATCCTCCCAGAAAAGTTCAAAGGATGGAGGAAGGGAGAGGATTCTTGTGAGAAGTTTGCAGAAGCCTTCCCTTCAGGCCCCATGGGCCAGCATGTGTCATATGCATGACCTGTAAAAGGCAAATATATGGGAGGTAGGCTCTGCCAATAAGGAAGGGGAAGGTAAGGAATAGCATTAGAACAGGAAGAACTGTATCACTACCTATTGCTTCATAACATACAACTGCAACATTTAGTGGTTTAAAACCAGGTATTATTCATAAAGAATCTATGGGTCTCCTGACCTGTGCCAGGTTCAGCTGATCTTCGCTAGGTTCACTAATGCATTTGCAGGCCACTGGTAGGATAGCTTTTTAAAACTGGGAGTCCTGGATCAATGTACTTTGAAGAGCTTCTCCTTATTTTTCTTTTCCATTTTATCACTTGGTGCTAAAGCCGGATATTGACGTTGTGTTGCTCTGAGGTTTAGAATCCTGGTCCCTCATAGCACCAGTCCTGTGTGAAGTACGTGGGAGCCTATCTTTAGTTCCAGTGCCTGGCATTTAGTGGTAGGGTGGCTCTTTTTCTGGGTAGAACAAGCATGGATCTAGTTCACTGCTGAGTTGCTGATGCATGTCTGATAATGTTGGGTGTATGAAGAAGGGCTCTTCTAAGAGGTCTTGACATTGTTTGCTTAAAGAACTGAAACATGTGAATAACTTAAGGCTCAGAGTGGAGGCATACTATACTAATCAGAATGAACAGGTAGTACGTTCCCTATGAAATATATATTGTTAGAAAGAAAAACTAGCTCAATAAATGTACTGCATAATTTATTTATTTGTTATCGAATTTTTTACTCACTCTTCAGAACATTTTAGCTTCTATGTTTTAGAGCATGGTCATAATCACTTATTAGCATTACACCTTTATTCCTTAGTGGTCTCGGTCTTCAGTGGCCCTATTTGTATCAGATTGATGTAGTTTGGGTTAAGTTTTACTATTGGACGTGGAAATAATTTGGAGATAGAGGCATTGTCAAATTCCTGCACAGATGTTAACCTCCCTTCTTCAAAGATATGAGAAAGCTGAGACTAATTGAAAAAGTCAGAAAAAGACTAACTGAATAGTCTAAGATTCAACAAACAAACTATGAGAGTATGAGATTAGACTCCAAAAACACCCTGTCTTTTGCAAACAATGCAAAAGAACAGCCTTTAGTGAACACATTTATCTTCGTGGATATCCAATTCTACTTGTATTTACACTGTGGACACATACCTTAGTCTGGGGAGAAAAGAAAGGAAGAAGAGACTGTAGAGTTAATCTAACAGCCGAAGTAAGGAAAGTCTTAGAACTTCTGTGATTTATTCATCAGGACTGAGGAAAAAGATGATCTACATTGGGAGAGGCAGCGTTTGGTGGGGGCAATGAAAGTGTTGTAGCCATAGGAAGGTGAGTCTTGGATACATGCTGTTCAGATTGGAAACTGTACTTTCTCAATGTAGTACCTGTCCTTAGTAACTACTTACCTACTTATGAATTTTAGTAAACAGAACCCAAGTAAAATATTTACATCCTTCATAGCCTCATATCACTATTATCATAATAAATTACCATTGAAAACACTCTCTTCAGAAGATACTCACTGTATTTTGAAGATAATAAGTATGTGAGAATCTGGATGAAAAGTTTTAGTTTTGAGGAAATCTTTTGACAAAAGAGAATTGATTCTTGATCATCGCTTCAGTGATGTGAAATAATCAGAGCTCTTGTATTTAGCCAAAAGGAAGAGAATTGTGCATCAAAATCATAGACTATAAGAACAGGAAGGGATCTTAAAAAATATCCTGGCCCAACTCCCTTCTTTTAGTGGTAAGAAATTAGGCTCAGAGAGGAGTATAAAACACTCAGTGTCATACAGGAGCAGCTTCATGGATTGCAGTTTTTTCCTTTTTGTTTTCATTCATTAAAATATTAACCACTTTCTGTGGCCCAGTCTTGTCAGCTGACAGAGATGTAATTTTAAACAAATCCTGAGGAAAACATAAAGGAATCTTCACACATCTGTCCAGCCACACATCCCACCATTCCTCTACTTGATCAGCCTTACCAAATGTCTCCTCAGACACATCTGTTCTTTCAAACCTCTTTGTTTTTGCTCATGTTGCTGGTACTTTATAAAATAATTTATACTTTACAATAGCTAATACAAGTTCATGGTAGAAAATTCCAGAGATACAAAATGGCATATAGAATGAAAATTATGCCTTTCTTTTATCTGTGTCCCCATCACTCACTTCCCCTTCCCAGAAATAACCACTATATTTGTGCATTCCTATGAAGATATAAATATATAAATATTCCTATGGATATGTAAATATATATCCATGTGTAAATCTTTTGTCCCTACCAAATGTTAACAATGTTCTGCATGATATTCTGTATCTTATCTTTTTGAACTTAAATTTGTGTGTTTAATACTAAATTTGATACTAATTTTTTAGATTAATAAATTCTCTCTTTACCTGGGCTTTAGTATACTCAATTTATAACTCAACCTGGGTCCTCCCTTGAATTATATTCTATAATAAAATTACAAATATTTCACCTAGGCATTCAGAGCTTGTTTCCATGTAATCAGTAGCTTTATTTCATGGCACTCTCCATCTTACATTTTTAAAAACATCTTTATTGGAGTATATTTGCTTTACAATTAAAAACTCAATTTCCAGCAGCTTTAACACCTAGGGGGTTATTTTTCTTATAGAACAGAGATCCAGAAGTAGCAGTTACTCCCTTATTTTGGCAGCCGGTATATCTGGGAATCTCTTGCTTTTCCTCCTGATTGCAATATTATGGCTGCAGCTCCCACTAACATGTCCATGTATAGGGCAGGAAGAAGATAGCAAAGCTCACTGCATCTGTTTCCTGATAAAATCAGGAAAGTCAAAGAATATATACTTCTCAGCAGACATCCGTTCAAAACTGGCAGAAGTGTGTCATCTAGTCACAACTAGCCATAGGAAGGATGGAAAGTCAATATTTACTGGGTACCTTGTTGCCCCAGACATTAGTATGGTTCTGTTATTAAGGAAGAATTGAGGAATGAATAGTGGCTAGGTAAGTGACACTATCTGTAACTTATATGGCTAACAATGAACTCTAACGTGTCTGATTTTTGGCTCTAGGTATAGACAAATATAGGGGATACAGAAACTCAGAAAAAGTCAGGAGTGAGTCTATTTTTACCAAATGTTAAAGCTAACCAAAATAATCTCTCTCTGAAAAGGCCATATATTGTCATATATTTATAACTTCTGCTTCCACCTGGGAAACCACTTGCCACCTGAAAACCCAGCTGTATTCATGTACTTGGTTCTGGTTCACCATACAGTGAGGAAGATATTTTTAAAAATATATGATGTGTATAAATACTTCTAAAATGATGGGGGAAAGAAAAGAGAAAGTACATATAAAAGTTTTCTGGATTAAAGCCTCAAACTGTACCATATACTGATCTATTTAATCAAATTTTAACATTTCAATTTAATATTAATTTTTAATTAATTAGCCAATAATCTCTTTTCTGAGTTTGAGTGTTAATGGCAATGAAAAACACATTGGCTTCCTTTTTGATGTATTTTACCAGGAGTTTCTAATTAAGCAACTCTCTTGTATGACTCATAAATAAAACATATACTTTCACACAGTCAAAAATGTCTGGAGGGACTTCTCTGGCTGTCCAGTGGTTAAGACTCTGTGCTTCCACTGTGGTCCAGGAACTAAGATCCCGTATGCCACATGGTGTGGCCAAAAAAAAAAAGAAAAAAAAAAAAAAAAAATCCAGAAGCTGCTTTTATATGATATATTTATGACAGATTTCAGTTGCTGTCATGATGCATGAATGATAATTATTATCATTTATTTGAAAGTTGACATTTTCTTTCTTCTTTTTGTGATGGGGTAGTTTAAGCTGAGATATTCAGCAACTGAGAATTTTGGTGTACTCTATATGAATGTTTAATATTTATATATTCTATTTATTTTCCTCAAAAGTGTTTCTTTCAACATAACAAGTAATTTTGTGGATATATTTATTTAATACATGTTAAATAATTACATGTTAATATATAGTCAATTATAAGTATTTAAATGAATTTCCAAATAAACGTGTTTGTTACTTAGGGAATTTTATCGAAAGCCTTGTATTTTTTTCTGTAAATAGTCCAGATAAACATTCATTATTGCCAACTTTTAGGGCTGGTTAATATAAAATAACAAGGGTAGAAATTTGTAACATTGATGTGAAAGAACATTGACAGGCATCAAATCATTTTTATGACATATAAGCATTGCATTTTAATTTCATTACTTAAGATAGTTTTTCATTATTAGATTATGCTTGCTAAGGGGGAAAAATCGAACATTATTGTCAGAATGGCATAGATCATTTTCATCTAAATTAGTTGATTTCTGCAATATGTCCTTCCTGTAAAACGCACGAGGCATAATTCTTTTCTATCTTTGTTAACTAATTATTGCAAATAAGCTATAAATTCTCTTTCTTAAGAACAAGTAAACCCAGTCTTGACCCTACATCCCCTTAAGCTATGGCACCCCTCCATTTCTCTATTCCTGGCTACAGCAAACCCTATTGGAAGAGTGGTTTATACTTGTCCAATTTCCTTTCTTCCCTCTTTTTCTTAGAAACATTCTAATCAGGTCTTCATCCCCATTACTCTGTTGAAATCTTACTTGTAGGTCACACTGACTCTCATTTTACAAAATAAGTCAATTGTCAGTCTCCTGATCACTTGATCTTTCAAAAAGATTTGACGCTGTGCATCAATTCTTCTTTTTGAAACATTGATTCCATTGATTTCCAGGGAAGCCATCTCTCCTGGATTTCCTCTTACCACACTGGCACATCTCTTCCAGTCTCTTGTGCTGTACCTTTTCTTCTTTCTGATCTCTAAATGTTGGGTTGCCCTAGAGTTTAGTCCGGGACCCCTTTTTCTTCTCTATTATAATGTCTTTCTAGGTAACCTCACCTAATCCCATGTTTTAATACCATATCACCTGTATCCTGGTAATGCCCAGATTTACACCGCTGGAGCTTTTCTTTTTTGATTTGAATATCCAAATTACCTACAAAGATATTTCCTTTTGAAATTAACATTTACAGTGAAGAACTCTTCATTTCCCTCCCAAACTTGGTTTCCAAGTGTTCCTATTTTAATAAATGGCACCATCATTCACTCAGTTACTCTGCCCATCTTTGATTCTTCCATTATTAGAACACACTCTTTGAACTCATCAGTAAATCCTGCAGCTTCTCTCTCAAAACACACCTCGGAACTCAGCCTTGTGGGCTTCCGGGAAGATGGAGGAAGAGTAAGACGTGGAGATCACTTTCCTCCCCACAGATACAACAGAAATACATCTACACGTGGAACAACTCCTACAGAACATCTACTGAACGCTGGCAGAAGACCTCAGACCTCCCAAAAGGCAAGAAACCCCCCATGTACCTGGGTAGGGCAAAAGAAAAAAGAATAAACAGAGACAAAAGGATAGGGACGGAACCTGCACCAGTGGGAGGGAGCTGTAAAGGAGGAAATGTTTCCACACACTAGGAAGCCACTTCACTGGCGGAGACTACAGGTGGCGGAGACTACAGGTGGCGGAGGAGAAAAGCTTCGGAGCCGCAGAGGAGAACACAGCAACAGGGTTGTGGGGGGCAAAGTGGAGAGATTCCCGCCCAGAGGATCGGTGCCGACCAGCACTCACCAGCCCGAGAGGTTTGTCTGCCCACCCGCCGGGGCGGGCGGGGTTGGGAGCTGAGCTCGGGCTTCGGTCGGAGCACAGGGAGAGGACTGGGGTTGGTGGCGCGAACACAGCCTGCAGGGGGTTAGTGCGCCATGGCTGGCCGGGAGGGAGTCCGGGGAAAAGTCTGCACCTGCCGAAAAGGCAAGAGACTTTTTCTTCCCTCTTAGTTTCCTGGTGCGTGAGGAGAGGGGATTAAGAACGCTGCTTAAAGGAGCTCCAGAGACGGGCGCGAGCTGCGGATAAAAGCGTGGAACCCAGAGACGGGCATGAGATGCTAAGGCTGCTGCTGCCGCCACCAAGAAGCCTGTGTGCAAGCACAGGTCACTATCCACACCCCCTTTCCGGGGAGCCTGTGCAGCCCGTCACTGCCAGGGTCCCGGGATCCAGGGACAACTTCCCCGGGAGAATGCACGGCGTGCCTCAGGCTGGTGCAACGTCACGCCGGAGTCTGCCACCACAGGCTCGCCCCGCATTCCGTGCCCCTCCCTCCCCCCGGCCTGAGTGAGCCAGAGCCCCCGAATCAGCGGCTCCTTTAACCCCATCCTGTCTGAGCGAAGAACAGACGCCCTCTGGCGACCTACGCGCAGAGGCGGGGCCAAATCCAAAGCTGAGCCGCTGGGAGCTGTGAGAACAAACAAGAGAAAGGGAAATCTCTCCCAGCAGCCTCAGAAGCAGCGGATTGAAGCTCTACAATCAATTTGATGTACCCTGCATCTGTGGAATACATGAACAGACAACGAATCATCCCAAATTAAGGAGGTGGACTTTGAGAGCAAGATTTATGATTTTTTCCCCTTTTCCTTTTTTTGTGAGTGTGTATGTGTATGCTTCTGTGTGAGATTTTGTCTGTAGAGCTTTGCTTCCACCATTTGCCCTAGGGCTATATCTGTCCGTTGTTTTTTTGTTTGTTTTTCTCTTAATAATTATTTTGTTTATTTTAATAACTTTATTATATTTTATCTTCCTTTATTTTACTTTATCTTTTTTCCTTCGTTCCCTCCTTCCTTCCTTCCTTCCTTCCTTCCTTCCTTCCTCCCTCCCTCCCTCCCTCCCTTCCTCCCTCCCTCCTTTCTTTCTTTCCTTCTTTCTACTTCTACTAATTCTTTCTTTCTACTTTTTCTCCCTTTTATTCTGAGCTGTGTGGATGAAAGGCTCTTGGTGCTCCACCCAGGCGTTGGGGCTGTGTCTCTGAGGTGAGAGAGCCAACTTCAGGACACTGGTCCACAAGAGACCTCCCAGCTCCACATAATATCAAATGGTGAAAATCTCCCAGAGATCTCCATCTCAACACCAGCACCCAGCTTCACTCAACGACCAGCAAGCTACAGTGCTGAAAATCCTATGCCAAACAACTAGCAAGACAGGAACACAACCCCATCCATTAGCAGAGAGGCTGCCTAAGATCATAATCAGTCCACAGACACCCCAAAACCCACAACCAGACGTGGACCTGCCCACCAGAAAGACAATATCCAGCCTCAACCACCAGAATACAGGCACTAGTCCCCTCCACCAGGAAGCCTACACAACCCACTGAACTAACCTTAGCCACTGGGGACAGACACCAAAAACAACAGGAACTACGAACCTGCAGCCTGCAAAAAGGAGACCCCAAACACAGTAAGATAAGCAAAATGAGAAGACAGAAAAACACACAGCAGATGAAGGAGCAAGATAAAAACCCACCAGACCTAACAAATGAAGAGGAAATAGGCAGTCTACCTGAAAAAGAATTCAGAATAATGATAGTAAAGATGATCCAAAATCTTGGAAACAGAATAGACAAAATGCAAGAAACATTTAACAAGGACCTAGAAGAACTAAAGATGAAACAAACAATGATCAACAACACAATAACTGAAATGAAAAATACTCTAGAAGGGATCAATAGCAGAATAACTGAGGCAGAAGAATGGATAAGTGACCTGCAAGATAAAATAATGGAAATAACTACTGCAGAGCAGAATAAAGAAAAAAGAATGAAAAGAACTGAGGACAGTCTCAGAGACCTCTGGGACAATATTAAATGCACCAACATTCGAATTATAGGGGTTCCAGAAGAAGAGAAAAAGAAAGGGACTGAGAAAATATTTGAAGAGATTCTAGTTGAAAACTTCCCTAATAAGGGAAAGGAAACAGTAAATCAAGTCCAGGAAGCACAGAGAGTCCCATACAGGATAAATCCAAGGAGAAATATGCCAAGACACATAGTAATCAAAGGGTCAAAAATTAAACACAAAGAAAACATTAAAAGCAGCAAGGGAAAAACAACAAATAACACACAAGGGAATCCCCATAAGGTTAACAGCTGATGTTTCAGCAGAAACTCTGCAAGCCAGAAGGGACTGGCAGGACATATTTAAAGTGATGAAGGAGAAAAACCTGCAACCAAGATTACTCTACCCAGCAAGGATCTCATTCATATTTGATGGAGAAATTAAAACCTTTACAGACAAGCAAAAGCTGAGAGAGTTCAGCACCACTGAACCAGCTCTACAACAACTGCTAAAGGAACTTCTCTAGGCAAGAAACACAAGAGAAGAAAAAGACCTACAATAACGAACCCAAAACAATTAAGAAAATGGGAATAGGAACATACATATCAATAATTACCTTAAATGTAAATGGACTAAATGCTCCCACCAAAAGACACAGGTTAGCTGAATGGATAAAAAAACAAGACCCATATATTTGCTGTCTCCAAGAAACCCACTTCAGACCTAGAGAAACATACAGACTGAAAGTAAGGGGATGGAAAAAGATATTTCATGCAAATGGAAACCAAAAGAAAGCTGGAGTAGCAATTCTCATATCACACAAAATAGACTTTAAGATAAAGACTATTAGAAGAGACAAAGAAGGACACTACATAATGATCAAGGGATCAATCCAGGTAGAAGATACAACAATTGTAAATATTTATGCACCCAACATAGGAGAACCTCAATACATAAGGCAAATACTAACAGCCATAAAAGAGGAAATCGACACTAACACATTCATAGTAGAGGACTTTAACCCCGCACTTTCCCCAATGGACAGATCATCCAAATGAAAATAAATAAGGAAACACAATCTTTAAATGATACATTAAACAAGATGGACTTAATTTATATTTATAGGACATTCCATCCAAAAACAACAGAATACACATTTTTCTCAAGTGCTCATGGAACATTCTCCAGGATAGATCATACCTTGGGTCACAAATCAAGCCTTGGTAAATTTAAGAAACTTGAAATTGTATCAAGTATCTTTTCCAACCACAACGCTATGAGACTAGATGTCAACTACAGGAAAAGATCTGTAAAAAATACAAACACATGGAGGCTAAACAATGCAGTACTTAATAATGAAGTGATCACTGAAGAAATCAAAGAGGAAATTAAAAAATAAGTAGAAACAAATGACAATAGAGACACGATGACCCAAAATCTATGGGATGCAGCAAAAGCACTTCTAAGAGGGAAGTTTATAGCAATACAATCCTACCTTAAGAAACAGGAAACATCTCGAATAAACAACCTAACCTTCCATCTAAAGCAATTAGAGAAAGAAGAACAAAAAAACCCCAAAGTTAGCAGAAGGAAAGAAATCATAAAAATCACATCAGAAATAAATGAAAAAGAAATGAAGGAAACGATAGCAAAGATCAATAAAACTAAAAGCTGGTTCTTTGAGAAGATAAACAAAATTGATAAACCATTAGCCAGACTCATCAAGAAAAAAAGGGAGAAGACTCGAATCAATAGAATTAGAAATGAAAAAGGAGAAGTAACAACTGACACTGCAGAAATAAAAAAGATCATCAGAGATTACTACAAGCAACTCTATGCCAATAAAATGGACAACATGGAAGAAATGGACAAATTCTTAGAAATGCACAACCTGCCAAGACTGAATCAGGAAGAAATAGAAAATCTGAACAGACCAATCACAAGCACTGAAATTGAAACTGTGATTAAAAATCTTCCAACAAACAAAAGCCCAGGACCAGATGGTTGCACAATCGAATTCTATCAAACATTTAGAGAAGAGCTAACACCTATCCTTCTCAAACTCTTCCAAAATATAGCAGAGGGAGGAACACTCCCAAACTCATTCTACGAGGCCACCATCACCCTGATACCAAAACCAGGCAAGAAAGAAAACTACAGGCCAATATCACTGATGAATATAGATGCAAAAATCATCAACAAAATACTAGCAAACAGAATCTAACAGCACAATAAAAGGATCACACACCATGATCAAGTGGGGTTTATTCCAGGAATGCAAGGATTCTTCAATACACGCAAATCAATCAACGTGATACACCATATTAACAAACTGAAGGAGAAAAACCATATGATCATCTCAATAGATGCAGAGAAAGCTTTCGACAAAATTCAACACCAATTTATGATAAAAACCCTGCAGAAAGTAGGCATAGAGGGAACTTACCTCAACATAATAAAGGCCATATATGACAAACACACAGCCGACATCATCCTCAATGGTGAAAAACTGAAAGCATTTCCACTAAGATCAGGAACAAGACAAGGTTGCCCACTCTCACCACTCTTATTCAACATAGTTTAAAAAGTTTTAGCCACAGCAATCAGAGAAGAAAATGAAATAAAAGGAATCCAAATCAGAAAAGTAGTAAAGCTCTCACTGTTTGCAGATGACATGATACTATACATAGAGAATCCTAAAGATGCTACCAGAAAACTACTAGAGCTAATCAATGAATTCGGTAAAGTAGCAGGATACAAAATTAATGCACAGAAATCTCTGGCATTCCTATATACTAATGATGAAAAATCTGAAAGTGAAATCAAGAAAACACTCCCACTTACCACTGCAACAAAATGAATAAAATATCTAGGAATAAACCTACCTAAGGAGACAAAAGACCTGTATGCAGAAAATTATGACACTGATGAAAGAAATTAAAGACGATACAAATAGATGGAGAGATATACCATGTTCTTGGATGGGAAGAATCAACATTGTGAAAATGACTCTACTACCCAAAGCAATCTACAGATTCAATGCAATCCCTATCAAACTACCACTGGCATTTTTCACAGAACTAGAACAAAAAATTTCACAATTTGTATGGAAACACAAAAGACCCCGAATAGCCAAAGCAATCTTGAGAATGAAAAAGGGAGCTGGAGGAATCAGGCTCCCTGACTTCAGACTATACTACAAATCTACAGTAATCAAGACAGTATGGTACTGGCACAAAAACAGAAATATAGATCAATGTAACAGGATAGAAAGCCCAGAGATAAACCCACGCACATATCGTCACCTTATCTTTGATATAGGAGGCAGGAATGTACAGTGGAGAAAGGACAGCCTCTTCAATAATTGATTCTGGGGAAACTGGACAGGTACATTTAAAAGTATGAGAATAGATCATTCCCTAACACCATACACAAAAATAAGCTCTAAATGGACTAAAGACCTAAATGTAAGGACAGAAACTATCAAACTCTTAGAGGAAATCCTAGGCAGGACACTCTATGACATAAATCACAGCAAGATCCTTTTTGACCCACCTCCTAGAGAAATGAAAATAAAACCAAAAATAAACAAATGGGACCTAATGAAACTTCAAAGCTTTTGCACAGCAAAGGAAACCATAAACAAGACCAAAAGACAACCCTCAGAATGGGAGAAAATATTTTCAAATAAAGCAACTGACAAAGGATTAATCTCCAAAATTTATAAGCAGCTCATGCAGCTTAGTAACAAAAAAAAACAAACAACCCAATCCAAAAATGGGCAGAAGACCTAAATAGACATTTCTCTAAAGAAGGTATACAGACTGCCAACAAACACATGAAAGAATGCTCAACATCACTAATCATTAGAGAAATGCAAATCAAAACTACAATGACATATCATCTCACACCAGTCAGAATGGTCATCATCAAAAAATCTAGAAAAAATAAATGCTGGAGAGGGTGTGAAGAAAAGGGAACCCTCTTGCACTGTTGGTGGGAATGTAAATTGATACAGCCACTGTGGAGAATAGTATAGAGGTTCCTTAAAAAACTACAAATAGAACTACCATATGACCCAACAATCCCACTACTGGGCATATACCCTGAGAAAACCATAAGTCAAAAAGAGTCATGTACCAAAATGTTCATTGCAGCTCTATTTACAATAGGCCGGAGATGGAAACAATCTAAGTGCCCATCTTTGGTTGAATGGATAAAGAAGATGTGGCACATATATACAATGGAATATTAGTCAGCCATAAAAAGAAACGAAGTTGAGCTATTTGTAATGAGGTGGATAGACCTAGAGTCTTTCATACAGAGTGAACTAAGTCAGAAAGAGAGAGACAAATACCGTATGCTAACACATATATATGGAATTTAAGAAAAAAAATGTCATGAAGAACCTAGGGGTAAGACAGGAATAAAGACACAGACCTACTAGAGAATGGACTTTAGGATATGGGGAGGGGGAAGGGTAAGCTGTGACGAAGCGAGAGAGAGGCATGGACATATATACACTACCAAACGTAAGGTAGATAGCTAGTGGGAAGCAGCCGCATAGCATAGGGAGATCAGCTCGGTGCTTTGTGATCACCTGGAGGGGTGGGATAGGGAGAGTGGGAGGGAGGGAGACACAAGAGGGAAGTGATATGGGAACATATGTATATATATAACTGATTCATTTTGTTGTAAAGCAGAAACTAACACACCATTGTAAAGCAACTATACTCCAATAAAGATGTTAAAAAAAAAAACCACACCTGGAATTTGATGATGTGGCAGCTCTTTCAACCACTATCATCTTTCTCCTAAAAAGTTGCAATAGCTTCCAAATTCTTCACTCTTGCCTCCTACAGTCTATTGTTCCCCCAACTGTCTAAGGAAATTTTCTGTATCATAAGATCTTGTGAGGTCATGGCGATTAATTCTCCAATTTTATACTATAATACTTAGTATAAAACCAGTCTGTTTTACACTTAGTGATGTCTTGTAAGTCCAAATGCTGTTCCTCCAGGTACTCACATGGTTTCTTATTCACTCCCTTTAGCTTTTTGTTCAGACCTCTTCTCATCAGACAGACCTCTGATAATTGTAAATACAGCCTTTATTATTCTATCTCTTTACCCTGCTTGGAAGTTATTGTACTTCAAACTGATGAACATTACATCATACACATACTTGTTCATTTAGTGTTTCTCTTCCCTACTGGAATATACACTACATGAGGGCAGAAATTTTGCTTTATCTGTTCAGGCTTACTGAGGACCTAGACCAGCACTTGGCACATCCAGTCCATTTACTAGGCTTCCACATTATATAGGTTCATTAATAGTGCCAAAATCATTCCTGTAACCCACAGAATTATTTTTCTATTATTTTTCTCTTTGCAATTTTTTATTATGTTTGTCTACTACCCAGGATGATTCATCATCTCCATTTCTTTCAACAAAAGAAGGCATCATTGAAATTTTTGCCATTCTTCTCTATAACTAGCATGGAGAAAATGAGTCAATCTGAACAGATATTCTTTGTTCTGGAAGAGTCACAACTTTGATTATGTATTTCTGAAACAAGAGATATCCAAGAATGAAGAAAGGATAAAGCTGTGCTTTGAAGATGCTTCAATGGCTTCAGAGAAAACAATGTTATTACTGACTGCATCAGGCTTAGTTAACAAATTTAATAGTATTTTCCTTATATGAAAGTAAAAAACCCCCCATAAATTGTTAGAAAATAAATTAAATAATAAACCTGTATACAATTGTCAAAATAAAATATTTTAAAATTTGAAACAACAAATTGAATTTGCTTTTTGTATGTGACTTCTTCAAATTGGGTTTTATATTTGAGATTTCCATATGTAATCTTGATCAGGCCATTTAAAGACAATCTCATCCAACTCTTAGTCATCCCTGTAGACAGAACATACTGCTAACATAATAGTTAATAAAGTTTTGAAAAGATATTTTGTAACTTACATATTGGTAATTGCTACTTTTAACAATTTGATTGGTATAAATCAAAACCATACAATTGGAATTATATCTAAAGAACCAAATAGACTTCTTGTTTTTCATGAATAATTATAATGTTAAAATTTCTTGTGACAAAGCAAATGGACTTCAAATCATACTGACTATTTTCATGTCAAATATAGTATACCAAAATAATCATGGAACTCTGTTTTGCAGAATAGCACCTGCATGATGAGAATGGTCAGAGCTGTCACCCTGCAGTTAGCGTGAATGCTACTGAAAACTCACACAAACTATAAAATGCAGCATATACTTGAAGACAGAACTGTGCCCTCTGGGAGACTCCACCTGGCCTCCAGGCACATCACATTTCCATTGGTCCTACCATAGTTGTGCTTCTTGGACACCCAAGAAAGAAACTCCTCTAGCAGCTCATGGACTTCTGTCCATAAGAAACAGCTGACTAGAGATTGGTTTGAGATGGCAGAGTAGAAGGACGTGTGATCACTCCCTCTTGTGAGAGCACTGGAACTAACTGCTGAACAACTAACTGCTGAACAATCATTGACAAGAAGACACTGGAACTCACCAAAAAAGATATCCCACATCCAAAGACAAAGGAACAGCCACAATGAGATGAGATGGTAGGATGGGTGCAGTCACAATAAAATCAAATCCCATAACTGCTGGGTGGCTGACTCACAAACTGGAGAACAACTATACCACAAAAGTCCACCTACTGGAATGAAGGTTCTAAGCCCCAAGTCAGGCTTCCCAACCTGGGAGTCTGGCAATGAGAGGAGGAATTCCCACAGAATCAGACTTTGAAGACTAGCAGGATTTGATTGCAGGACTTCAACAGGACTGGGGTAAACAGAGACTCCACTCTGTTAGGACACATACAAAGTACTGTGAGCATCAGGACCCGGGGGAAGGAGAAGTGACCCCATAGGAGACTGAAACTGACCTACCTGCTAGTGTTGGAGGGTCTCCTTCAGAGGCAGTGTTGGCTGTGGGGACAAGGACACTGACAGCAGAAGTTCTGGGAAGTACTCCTTGGCATGAGCCCTCCCAGAGTCTGCCATTAGCTCCACCAAAGAGCCCGTAGCCTCCAGTGATGGATTGCCTCAGACCAAACAACCAACAGGGAGGGAACTCAGCCCCACCTATTAGCAGACAAGGAGATTAAAGTTTGAGCTCTGCTCACCAGAGCAACACCCAGCTCTACCTACAAGTCCCTCCCATCAGGAAGCTTGCACAAGCCTCTTAGATAGCCTCATCCACCAGAGGGCAGACAGCAGAAGCAAGAAGAACTACAATCCTGCAGCCTGTGGAACGAAAACCACATTCACAGAAAGACAGACAAAATGAAAAGGCAGAGGACTATGTACTAGATGAAGGAACAAGATAAAACCCCAGAAAAACAACTAAACAAAGTGGAGATAGGCAACCTTCCAGAAAAAGAATTCAGAATAATGATAGTGAAGATGATCCAGGACCTCAGAAAAAGAATGGAGGCAAAGATCAAGAAGATGCAAGAAATGGTTAACAAAGACCTAGAAGAATTAAAGAACAAACAAACAGAGATGAACAATACAATAACTGAAATAAAAATATACTAGAAGAAATCAATAGCAGAATAACTGAGGCAGAAGAATGGATAAGTGACCTGGAAGACAGAATGGAGGAATTCATGGCTATGGGACAGAATAAAGTAAAAAGAATGAAAAGAAATGAAGGACAGCCTAAGAGACTACTGGGACAACATTAAACTCACCAACATTCACATTATAGGGGTCCCAGAAGGAGAAGAGAGAGAGAAAGGACCCAAGAAAATATTTGAAGAGATTAGAGTCAAAAACTTCCCTAACATGGGAAAGGAAATAGCCACGCAAGTTCAGGAAGCACACAGAGTCCCAGGAAAGAGAAACCCAAGAAGAAACATGCCAAAGCACATAGTAATCAAATTGACAAAAAATAAAGACAAAAAAAAGTATTAAAAGCAACAAGGGGAAAATAACAAGCAACATACAAGGGAACTCCCATAAGGTGAACAGCTGATTTCTCAGCAGAAACTCTACAAACCAGAAGGGAGTGGCATGATATATTTAAAGTGATGAAATGGAAGAACCTACAATCAAGATGACTCTACCTGGCAAGGATCTCATTCAGATTGGACAGAGAAATCAAAAGTTTTACAGACAAGCAAAAACTAAGAGAATTCAGCACCACCAAACCATCTAAAGGAACAAATGCTAAAGGAACTTCTCTAAGTGGGAAACACAATAGAAGAAAAGGACGTGCAAAAAGAAACTCAAAACAATTAAGAAAATGATAATAGGAACATACATATTGATAATTACCTTAAATATGAATGGATTAAATGCTCCAACCAAAAGACACAGGCTTGCTGAATGGATACAAAAACAAAACCCACATACATGCTGTCTACAAGAGACCCACTTCAGACCTAGGGACAGACACATACAGACTGACAGTGAGGGGATGGAAAAAGATATTCCATGCAAATGGAAATCAAGAAAGTTGGAGTAGCAGTACTCATATCAGATAAAATAGACTTTAAAATAATGTTACAAGAGACAAGGAAGGACACTACATAATGATCAAGGGTTGAATCCAAGAAGAAGATATGACAATTATAAATATATATGCACCCAATATTGGGACACCTCAATACACAAGGCAAATGCTAACAGCTATAAAAGAGAAAATTGACAGTAACACAGTAATAGTGGGGGACTTTAACACCTCACTTACACCAATGGACAGATCATCAAATTAATAAGGAAACAGAAGCTTTAAGTGACACAATAGAGCAGATAGATTTCATTGATATTTATATGACATTCCATCCGAAAACAGAAGATTACATTTTCTTCTCAAATGCACACAGAACATTACCCAGGATAGATCACATCTTGGGTCACAAATCAAGCCTCAGAAAATTTAAGAAAATCGAAATCATATCAAGCACCTTTTCTGATAGCAACATTATGAGATTGGAAATCAATTACAGGAAAAAAACTGTAAAAAACACAAATACATGGAGACTAAACACTGTACTACTAAATAACCAAGAGATCACTGAAGAAATCAAAGAAGAAATAAAAAAATACCTAGAGACAAATAACAACGAAAATGGACAACCCAAAACCTATGGGATGCAGCAAAAGCAGTTCTAAGAAGGAAGTTTATACCAATTCAATCACACCTGAAGAAACAAGAAAAATCTCAAATAAACAATCTAACCCTACACTTAAAACAGCTAGAGAAAGAAGAACAAAGAAAACCCAAAGTCATTAGAAGGAAAGAAACCATAAAGATAAGAGCAGAAATAAATGAAATAGAAATGAAGAAAACAATACCAAAGATCAATAAAACTAAAAGCTGGTTCTTTGAGAAGATAAACAAAATTGATAAACCCTTAGACAGACTCATCAAGAAAAAAAGTGAGAGGATGCAAATCAATAAAATTAGAAAAGAAAAAGGAGAAATTACAACTGACACTGCAGGAATACAAAGGATTATAAGAGACTACTACAAACAACTATATGCCAATAAAATAGACAACCACGAAGAAATGGACAAATTCTTGGAAAGGTACAATTTTCCAAGACTGAACCAGGAAGAATTAGAAAATCTAAACAAACCTAATACAAGTAATGAAATAGAAATGGTAATTTAATATCTTCCAACAAAGAAAAGTCAAGGACCAGATGGCTTCACAGGTGAATTCTATCAAACATTTAGAGAAGAGCTAACACTGATCCTTCTGAAACTCTTCCAAAAAATTGCAAAGAGAGAAACACTCCCAAATTAATTCTATGAAGCCACCATCACCCTAATACCCAAACCAGAAAAAGATATCTCACACACAAAAAATTACAGGCTAATATCACTGATGAACATAGATACAAAAATCCTGAACAAAATACTAGCAAACAGAATCCAACAGCACATTAAAAGGATCACACACCAGGATCAAGTGGGATTTATCCCAGTGATGCAAGGATTCTTCAATATACACAAATCAATCAATGTAATACACCACATTAACAAATTAAGGAATAAAAACTATATGATCACCTCAATAGATGCAGAAATGGATTTTGACAAAATTCAACACCAATTTATGATAAAAAGTCTCCAGAAAATAGGCATAGAGGGAACTTACCTCAATATAATAAAGGCCATATATGACAAACCGACAGCAAGCATCATACTCAATGGTGAAAAACTGAAAGTATTTCCAATAAGATCAGGAAAAAGAGAAGGATGTCGACTCTCACCACTCTTATTCAACATAGTTTTGGAAGTCCTAGCCACAGCAATCAGAGAAGAAAGAAAATTAAAGGAATAGAAATTGGAAAAGAAGAAGTAAAACTGTCACTGTTTGCCGATGACATGATGCTATACATGGAAAATCCTAAAGACGCCACCAGAAAACTACTAGAACTAATCAATGAATTTAGTAAGGTTGCAGGATACAAAATTAATGCACAGAAATCTCTGGCATTCCTATATACCAACAATGAAAAATCAGAAAGAGAAATTAAGGAAACACTCACGTTTACCATTGCAACAAAAAGAATAAAATACCTAGGAATAAACCTGCCTAAGGAGGTGAAAGACTTGTACTCAGAAAACTATAAAACACTTATGAAAGAAATCAAAGATGACATAAACAGATGGAGAAATATACCATGGTCTTGGATTGGAAGAATCAATATTGTGAAAATGACTATACTACCCAAAGCAATCTACAGGTTCAATGCAATCCCTATCAAATTACCAATAGCATTCTTCACAGAATTAGAACAAAAAATCTTACAATTCGTATGGAGACACAAAAGACCCTGAATAGCCAAAGCAATCTTGAGAAAGAAAAACTGAGTTGGAGGAATCAGGCTCCCTGACTTCAAACTACAGCACAAAGCTACAGTAATCAAGACAGTATAGTATTGGCACAAAAACAGAAATATAGATGAGTGGTACAGGGTAGAATGCCCCGAGATAACCCCATGCACATATAGGCATCTAATTTATGACAAAGGAGGCAAGAACATACAATGGAGAAAAGAGCCTCTTCAATAAGTGGTGCTGGGAAAACTGGATAGCTACATGTAAAAGAATGAAATTAGAACACTACCCAACACCATATACAAAAATAAACTCCAAATGGATTAAGGACTTAAATGTAAGACCAGACATTATAAAACTGTTAGAGGAAAACTTAGGAAAAACACTCTTTGACATAAACCACAGCAAGATCTTGTTTGACCCCACCTCCTTGATTAACAGAAATAAAAACAAAAATAAACAAATGGGACTTAAGTAAACTTAAAAGCTTTTGCACAGCAAAGGAAACCATAAAGAAGACAAAAGACAACCCTCCGGGGCTTCCCTGGTGGCGCAGTGGTTGAGAGTCTGCCTGCCGATGCAGGGGACGCGGGTTTGTGCCCCAGACCGGGAAAATCCCACATGCTGCAGAGCAGCTGGGCCCGTGAGCCATGGCCGCTGAGCCTGCGCGTCCGAGCCTGTGCTCTACAATGG
This sequence comes from Pseudorca crassidens, assembly GCF_039906515.1. NCBI lineage: Eukaryota > Metazoa > Chordata > Mammalia > Artiodactyla > Delphinidae > Pseudorca > Pseudorca crassidens. The sequence continues at coordinate 116,491,397 of NC_090299.1, forward strand.
GAAAGGCCACAACAGTGAGAGGCCTGCGTACCAAAAAGAAGAAGAAGAAAAAAAAAGACAACCCTCCGAACGGGAGAAAATATTTGCAAATGAAACAATAGACAAAGGATTAATCTCCAAAATATACAAACAGCTCATGCAGCTAAATCTAAAAAAAAACAAACAATCCAGTTAAAAAATGGGTGGAAGACCTAAATAGACATTTCACCAAGGAAGACATACAGATGGCCAAGAGGCACATGAAAAGACGCTCAACATCACTAATTATTAGAGAAATGCAAATCAAAACTATAATGAGATATCACCTCACCCTGGTCAGAATGGTCATTATGAAAAAACCTGGAAACAATAAATGCTGGAAAGGGTGTGGTGAAAAGGGAACCCTCCTACACTGTCAGTGGGAATGTAAATTGATACAGCCACTGTGGAAAACAGTATGGAGCTTCCTTAAAAAACTAAAAGTAGAACTACCATATGACCCAGCAATCCCACTACTGGGCATATACCCTGAGAAAACCATAATTCAGAAAGAGACATGCACCACAATGTTCCTTGCAGCACTATTTACAACAGCCAGGACATGGAACCAACCTAAATGTCCACTGACAGATGAATGGATAAAAAAGATGTGGCACATATATACAATGGAATATTACTCAGCCATAAAATGAAATGAAATTGAGTTATTTGTAGTGAGGTGGATGGACCTAGAGTCTGTCATGCAGAGTGAAGTAAGTCAAGAGAAAAATAAATACCTTATGCAAACGCATATATATGGAATGTAAAAAAAAAATGGTACAATGCACCTAGTTTCAGGGCAGGAATAAAGACGTAGACATAGAGAATGGACTTGATGACATGGGGTGGGAGGGTGACGCTGGGGTGAAGTGAGAGTAGCATCGACATATATACACTACTGAATGTAAAATAGTTGGCTGGTGGGAAGCAGCAGCATAGCGCAAGGAGATTGGCTCAGTGCTTTGTGATGACATACAGGGGTGGGATAGGGAGGATGGGAGGAAAGCTCAAGAGGGAGGGGATATGGGGATATGTGTATGCATATGGCTGATTTGCTTTGTTGTGCAACAGAAACTAACATGGTATTGTGAAGCAATTATAACTCCAATAAATATCTATTTACAAAATACAAAAAGAAATGGCTCCATGTTTTAAGAAAAATAAGAGCAATTAAGTTTCTTGGTAAAATTTGAAATATTCTTGTGTTCTAAATCAAGTCAGTGTGTATTGAAATACTAGAAATTAAATGTGAGTTGGAGGTAAAGAGGAAAAAGTTGACGGTATATTGTGTAGGCCAGTATGGTAACATCTCTCATAGTTAAAATGCACATATCTTTCAATCCAGCAATCCAGTTGTCAGCGTTGATGCTACCATTATACTTTTCCACATGTAAAATCACATGTACAAAATTCTTCCCTGCAGTATTTTTGTGAGGAAATCCAATGAGGGAAATGGTGCAGTCCTGGCTTGAATAAGGTAAACTGCTAACCAGAGACACAGAAAATGATTTTCCTGGGACAGCCTTTCAGATATACTTTATTGATTCCAATCTCAAGGTTTTTCAAAGACTCTGTAACCAACTGAAATTGTTTTCTCTAATGATCTATCCAGATGGTCCAAGGCAGAATACCCCAACTGGCCTCTGAGCACTGCCAGGTAGTCAGCAGCTTACCTAAGGATAGAAAAATACAGGTCACATATACACATTGTCAGCACATTTTCTTCTTCCTTTTGCCTTTTTTTCTTTCCTCTTATATAATTCCTGTTGGCTTTTTTTTTCTTTCATTTTTAGATGAAATCAATCTATTGCTTGGTTTCCCCTGTATACGAGTAAAATAGCATGTTAGTGTTAAAATTACTGTATAGCTGATCTATTACTTGACACTGTAATACCAAAGGATTGGAAAGAAATTGTCTTTCAAAAGGGAACTGTTTGAATACACTATCAAATATCCATGTAATGTAATAGCATGTAGCTATAAATAAGAACAGGGTAATTCTATATGCATTAATCTGGGAAGTTTTCCAAGATATAAGCAATGTGCAGAATAGTACATGTAGTATACTATCATTTGAAGGGGTTAAGAGAACAAATAATTATATACTTTTAATATATGCGACATCTTTGGAAGGACAAACAAAAAACTATTAATGACAGTTGCTTTCTGGAAAGGGATACCAGGGGCTGAGAACAGTAGACTTATTTTTTACTGTATACTTTTTTGTAACTGGTTAAGTGGGTTCTGCACTCAGATTCCGATGTGTGGAGGTTTTCCCACACCACCAATAAGCAATTCTGTGACACAAGTTGGGTGTCTACAATTCAACTCCATTCTGACAATATAAGGGCTCAGTTCCTCAAGATTGTGTTGTGTTCACACCCCAGTCCCCCACCCCAGTTCAGATGCCAATCACAAGCCCAGGTTATCACCTATGCTTCTGACCAATGGGGCTGCAGATTGAAGGTTCCCATGACCCCCTTCTTGGGTTGGTTTAATTTGCTAGAGTTTTCACAGAACTTGGATAAACATTTTACTCACTAGATTACTGGTTTATTATAAAAATATATAATTAAGGAACTGCTAGATGCAAGAGATACATAGGGAAAGATATGGGTAAGGGCACAGAGCTTCCATGCCCTCTCCAGGCATGCTACTCTCTCCAAATTTCCACGTGTTCACCAACCCTGAAGCACTCTGAACCCGTCCTTTTGAGGTTTTATGGAGGTTTCATTACATAAACATGATTGATTAAATTATCAGACATAGTCAATTGATTCAGCCTCCAACCACTTTCCCTTCCCCAGAGGTTAGGGGGTAGGACTGAAAGTTCCAATTCTCCAATCACATAGTTGGGTCTCCTGGCAACCAGCCTCCATCCTTAAGTTACCTAAGGGCTTTCCAAAAGTGACCTCATTAACATAACACAAGACATCTATGTTGCTGTCATCACTTATTAGAAAATTCCAAGGGTTTTAGGAGCTCTGTGCCAGAAATGGGGATGAAGACCTATATATATATATATATATAAATGTATATATTATATATATAAATATATATATACTTACATATGTATGTATTTTTCTTATTATAAATCACAATAAAACACTTGTGAATTCAGTATTTTGTGAATCTATCAGCTGTTAGCTCTGGAATAGAATATTAAGTTTGTGTTTTGCTTGACAAACATTGATCTTCCCATATATTTATTGATATGCAAAATTAGAAAGTTGCTGGAAAAAGAGTGAAAAAAAGGTCACATGGGGCAAGCAACTTCCCAGAAGTAAAAACACAGAGAAATCTCTTTTGTTACCATTACCCCTGGACATGATATACTGAAGTAGCCCCTACTAAATATGGTGGGAGAAGGCAGAAAAGACTCACCAAACAGCAAGGGAAGTGGGCATTGGACTTGTGTGTGATTGGGCTTAATACCAGGCATTGGTTGTCATAAGACGTGACTGCATCCTGGTAAACATCATGGCCCAGGCTTGAAGTGCCCCTTGAATGAAACTGTGTCATGGGGTTTTGTAGGTATACATTAATTAAGGAGCAAGCAGGGTCAGACATATACTCAGGTCAATCAGCATCTCTTTCCCCTAATCTCTTCACTAGGCTCTGAAATGTCTAGGACCAATTCCCTCAAATCTATCACCACCCCTCACACCCCAAAATCTTTCACCTTCATGCTTATCTGAATATAAGGCATCACCACCCATCCATTGGCTCAGGCTATGATGAAACCCTGAAGTCGTTGTTGACTTTTCTCTATCCTTCATATCTCCTACTCAGTCCATTAGAAAAGTCTATTTTTCTACCATCCAACTGTATCTTAAATCCAACCACTTCTTATTACCTCCACTGCTACAACCCCAGACCAAGTCTCCATCAATCTCTACCAGGACAGGAAAGAAATCTTCCAACAAGCTATCCCCCACACAGGAGCCTGAGGGAGCTTTTTAAAGTACATGTCAGATCATTTAGGTCCCAAACTAAAACCTTCCCATTGCACTTGGAATTAAATTCAGACTCCTTAAAATGGCTTCTAACTCTTTTTATATGCTAGAGCCTACGTACCTTTCTGGCTTCATTTCCTTACTCTCTGCTCCTTGTTCATCACCAAGCAATGTTGGCTTTTTTCCTCCTCAAAGCCTTCGCACTCAGTGTGCCCTCTGCTTGGACCATTCTTCCAACAGTCATCCTGGGGTTGTCTTCTCATCATTTCAGGTCACAACTCAAATATTGTTTCTTCAGAGATGCCTCCTCTATTCTTATTGCTAAAAAAAAATTGCTAAAAATCTTCTAGATCCCAGTCATGCTTTATCACATTAAATTATTTTAACTTCTTCACAGAATTTATCAGAGACTAAAATTATTTTGTTTTTTGTTCAGTGATTTCTGTTTGTCTCCTCCCAACTTGCATATAAGTTCCCGTGTCTGTCTATTACTGCCATATCCCAAAAGCTTCATAAAAGAGTCTGGCATATGGCAGCTTGTTCACCACTTGATGAACTAACAGTTTTGATATGGAACAATCAACATCTGGTAGCATTTGTGGAGATCACAATCACAAGCTTTAGAAGTGTAACTCTGAGCTCTAGATCTACTGAGAAACAAGTAGCTACAGAGTGACCACTCCCTCCACTCATCATGGTCGAGGCACAGCTGCAGGGTCTGGATTCAGCATCCACACTTGGGCATATCTGAATTTCAGCCCTAGTTAAAAAAATAATTCTACTCAGGATTCATTCTTTAAACCAGAGGTCCCCAACTCCTGGGCTGCAGACTGGTATTTGTCAGTGGCCTGTTAGGAACTGGGCCGTACAGCAGGAGGTGACCAGTGAGCGAGCAAAGCTTCATCTGCTGCTCCCCATCGCTCGCATTACCACCTGAACCATCCCCATCTCCGCCCCCAGTCCGTGGAAAAATTGTCTTCCCCAAAACCAGTCCCTGGTGCCAAAAAGGTTGGGGACCACTGCTTAAGACTGAATGAGCCAGTGAGCCCTAGTCTGGCTCCCCTCTTTCCTTTTCTTTCTTCCTTTCTCTCTCTCTTTCCTTTCTTTCTTTTTCTTTCCTTTCTTCCCCTTCCTTCCTCTCTTTCTTCCTTTTTTTCTTTTTCATTGTTGTTGCTTAAAAGGAGTACACCAAGGGTTTCCCTGGTGGCGCAGTGGTTGAGAGTCCACCTGCTGATCCAGGGTACGTGGGTTCGTGCCCTGTTCCGGGAGGATCCCACGTGCCGCGGAGCAGCTGGGCCCGTGGGCCATGGCCGCTGAGCCTGCGCGTCCGGAGCCTGTGCTCCGCAGCGGGAGGGGCCGCAGCGGCGAGAGGCCCACGTACCGGAAAAAAAAAAAAAAAAAAAAAAAAAGTAAAAAAATAAGAAGTACACCAAGAAAAAAGAAGAGAGTTTTCTTGATAGGGCTCAATCTATTTAACTGTAAATATTAGAATATACATAAGCTTTCCCAACATAATGCAATCACTTTTTAAGTGTACAGTTACATAATTTGGAGGATATTCACATGGTTGTGCAAACAATCTCCAGAACTCTTTGTATCTTGCAAAACTGAAATTCTGTACCCATTAAACTCCCATTCCATGTCTTATAGTCCTGGCAGTATGAATCTGTTCCTAGCTTTACTTATGAAATTTATCTGTAGCACTGATGTGATCTTACAAAGCGATCCATGACACTTTTCTCAACTTGTACATGCACTACAGCAAGAAGGCTAATCCTCAGAGTGTGAAACCTCCTGAGTAACTGTCTCAAAGCCTAAGTTCCATAACCCACTGGATGTTTTGACTTTTTTTTTTTTTTTTTTTTTTTTGCGGTACGCGGGCTTCTCACTGCTGTGGCCTCTACCGTTGCGGAGCACAGGCTCTGGACGCGCAGGCTCAGCGGTCATGGCTCACGGGCCCAGCCGCTCCGCGGCATGTGGGATTTTCCCAGACCGGGGCATGAACCCGTGTCCCCTGCATCGGCAGGCGGACTCTCAACCACTGCACCACCAGGGAAGCCCTGTTTTGACATTTAAATACTAGATACAGGCGTTTGACTAACTCCTTAAATATTCTGAATTATTTTTTCATTTCACAAATTTAATGAGGTCTACCATCACTAATAACAAGGCTATTGACTACAAGAATGTTGACTGTATTATTACTTATTATAGTCAACATTCTTAAGGAAACAAATTGCTCAAAAATAGGTTAAATAAATTGTAGTTGCATCAAAGATTATTTGAAAGGTGTAATAACATGGAAATATGTTCATTATATACTGTTGAGTGGAAAAAATCTGGTTACCAAATATGTAGTTTGATCTCATTTTTAAAGAATAAAAATATGTATGTTTGAATATATGCATGTATGTGCATGTGTTGTATTTTATATAATATACACACATACCTTTACACACATATGTATACAGACATATAGCAGCATGGTAGAGCAATAGAGACACAGAGAAAATTAGAGGAGAAAAGAGAGGGAACTGTACCTCTACATTATTGACAGCTTAATTTCATGTATGGAGGAAAATGAACTAGAAAATAAAAACTGGAAGAAAACAAAATAATTATGATTGTCTTTGGGAAAAGACAATGTGGGTAATTTTTGCTATTTGCATTTTCTAGTTATTAATAATTATATACTTACATTACCTTTGTAATTTGTGTAGTGTTTTAAGTAAAAAAGTTTTATATCCAAATTTTCAGTGATTTTTAATAAGATATATCAACAAAATGATTATTTCACCTTTAGCCCACAAATATAACTCATGCCATATTTTCTATCATTATGAAATACATTTGGGCACAGTCAATAAATAATATCACCCAATAAAATAAATCTTGTATGGTTCACTTTAATTAAACATTACATGAAAATATGCTACTAAAAAGCAGACATTAAACACATCTCCTAAAATAATTCTTAAAACATCCTAAATCCAATACCAAGGATTTAGTTGACACAAGTTAACATTATACAACTATATGTAACACATGTTTCAAAATAACCAAATCACAGGAAATTTTAAAGTAAAAAGAATTCAGAGAAGTCTTCAGTTAAATGTTACATAGTATTCATTATTTCTGTCAGCCAATGTACCTAGGAAGCAGGATAATTGATAGTACCTTTGCTTTGTGTAGAATGGAGGCATATGGGTTTAAATACTTTTTAATAGAGCACTATTGAAAGCAGAGTCAAAATTAAATCAGGAAAATGTGTTTTCTGTTTCAGTTTATTCTTGGGAGCTATTTTGACAAACATCAATTTCTCCTATTTTGTAAAATTCTTTTTCTCTACTGTATCTTAGCCCATGACTCAGGATTTTAAAAATGTCAGTATTCCCCCACATTTTCAGTGACAGTGTAGGTGCACAAACAGCTCTGATCTGGTGGACAGTTATGGAGAAGGCCGTGAAAGAGCAAGGGCACATCTGAGAGGATAAAAATCAATGACATTAACAATAATCACAGTTACAAGAGTTAGTGCAAAACTTTTATCAGATTATCAAAATTGTGGAATGGTGGACAGTCTACAGCTGGGAAACCTGATACCTGAGTTGTCACTCTAGATTTCTTAGTCATTTGTGTGAGCCTGAGCAAGTCAGAGGCTTTGGAAATCAATTTCTTCAATTTAGAAATAAGTCTGGGCCAGGCTTATTAAAATTCCTTTCAGATTCACAGTTATATCACTCTAAGGTACATATACCTTTGGACACCTAACTACTATCAGGTACTGCTTTGGCAACATGAAAAATATCAGTTTCAATACTATATAAAACAATAAATGAACTACTAACCAAAATGTGGTACAATACAAACCACTGGAATATTGTTATCCCTGAACAGTTCTTATTTTCTTACATTAAGAATATTTTAACCTCCTACTGATCTAAAATGCCATATTGTTTCTTTTTATTTATGTCACTAATTTTCTTGGTTATTATGAAACTTCATTTCTGAATAAAATTTTATTTTTTAGTATTATTATTTAAGTTTCTAGGGAAATTATTCTCAGTAATGTTTTAAAATATTCATTAAATTCCTATTTACTTTAAATGTCAGCATTCTTTAAGTGCTCAATACAGTTTACACAACTAGAAGTTTAATCTGAAAATCTATAGGCTTTTAGTGTCTTTCATTTGAATTAACATTCCCTCATAATAAAAACTTAATGAAAGTTAATGGTATTGATATCTGATAATTTCTTTTTTTTTTTTTTTTTTTTTTGCGGCACGCGGGCCTCTCACTGTCGCGGCCTCTCCCGTTGCAGAGCACAGGCTCCGGACGCACAGGCTCAGCCGCCACGGCCCACGGGCCCAGCCGCTCCGCGGCACGCGGGATCCTCCCGGACCGGGGCACGAACCCGTGTCCCCTGGATCGGCAGGCGGACTCTCAACCACTGCGCCACCAGGGAAGCCCGATATCTGATAATTTCTAAAGAAATATGGGGAAAGCATACACTTTAAATAGACAAATACATTCAGGAGAATATTACCTGGCTTGATTCTCCCCTTTGGATCTCAGAAAGTAAATAGCACTGTATTTTCATCCAGCTCTGAGAACTCAGCTTTATTTCTGCTATAGGCAAAGAGGTGATTTCATTCAACTAGACAATTCAATCAGCACAGCTTGCTGTAAACAGGAAATAATATATTATTTAGCGTAGCAAGATGAAAATCCCATTTGAGGGAAATGACTTGCTGGGTCTTTGCAAACACCTCAATTTCCCTTTTCATTGACCTCACAAGCAATGCTAAGGAATTAGTATTTAGATTTCTTTTTAGAAGGTCCCAAACGCAGGTCACCTCTATATTCTCTTTTGAGTGCTACAACCTAGACTGGTAGGGAAAGCAGAGATTTCTTCTTATATGCCAACCAAGTGAAATGTTAACTCATCATTATCAGCCTCATCCATGTTAACCTTCTCACAAACATGAGGTGGGGAAACAAACGGCTCAAGGTAGGAAGTAAGTGAAAACAATGAACATTTATTAAGTCTTTTCTTATGTGCCATATTCTTTATATTAATTAACTAACTTCAATTCTCACAACTCAGAGGTGATAATAGTTAATCCATTATGCATGATAAATTAGAAGAAAATGTTCAGAATGCTTAAGTCAATATTTAATGTGAAATCTATGACACACACTTAAGATCTCACATTCATAAAAGTAGCTGTACATTTTTCTATTTTTCCTTTTACTTCCCTGGAATTTGCAAATATCTTTTAAGCCCTGAATAGAATTCAATACAATAAATACTTAATCTTTTCTGTTTGGTACTGTGGGGGACACACAAATGAACTAAGGGAGGCCCTAAATCCCATACTGATACTGCTGGTAATTAGTTCAATTTCACGACAGATTCTCCTAGTTCCAGTAGTATAAAAAGGCTTCCAGTTTTATTTATGAAATTTTTAAATTTATCTGTAGCACTGATGTGATCTTACAAAGTGATCCACGACATCTTTCTTACCTTGCACATCCACTGCAGCAAGAAGGCTAATCCTCAGAGTGTGAAACCTCCTGAGTAACTGTCTGAAAGCCTAAGTTCCATAACCCGCTGGGTGCTCTGACATTCTAATACTAGACACGGGCATTTGACTAACTCCATAAATACTATGAATTATTTTTTTCATTTTGAAGATCTAATGAGGTTAACTGTTTCTAATAACAAACAGCTATTTCTTAAAGGAAAGGTAATCTCTGGGAAACAATACATGATTTTAGGATCTGAGAAGTAAAATGTGTTTTTAAGATTGATATAATACAGAGGTCTTGACAGAATTTACAGTTCTCTGAGGTCACATGAGAGCATGAACATGAGCATCTGAATTCTAGAGGTAGAGAGACTTCATTAGCTCTAATCCCAGCTCAGTCACATGCTAAATGAGTGGCAAGTTCTTTGATTTCTCTGAGTCTCAGTATTTTTATCTGCAAAATGAAGCTAATAACACGTACTCTGAATAGTTGTTGTAAAGATCAAAAATAATACTTGTAAAGATCTAGTAGAGAGGATACAACAGGTACTTCATAAATAGTAACTTTTTTCTCATCTATCATTGCATTGCATCATTGGCTGCAGTAGCATTTCAACTCTGAGAGCATATATTTGGTCTGTGATAAACTAGTTCACCAGTTCAAGTATGAGTCCGATTAATGAGGATATGCAGAGATCAAATAAATAGATTCTTTGGACATTTTCTACAAATTACCTTCCCATACAGCTGTCTTCTAAATATAAGGTAGATGACTCTGGATTAGCTAAGAGGACAAAAATTGCCATTATCATCTTTATGGCTTTAGTTTGGGAAATAAAAATAGTGATAATGACCTTGGACTCTTGTGGAATTTCCATAAGTAATGTATATAATTACCATGAAATGGACATCTTTTGATATCAATGAAATAGTAAAGTGAGATAGAATTTAGGAAGACACATTTCAGAGGTCTGCTCATTATAAAGCGCCTATGACTGTCACTTAAGCAAAAACAGATAAAGTATACTCATATTAAAACATATGGCAACATTCTTAAAGAAAATGCCTCAGTGATTGCATGATTCTACTGAACTACTGCCTCAGTTGACCAAAAGTCTAACTTGCACAGTGCAAATGCAACTACTTTGAGCTAAAGATTAGTTTTAGAAGAAATAATATTTGCATACTCCCCAGTGACCATTCATTTTAAAACCCGAATCTAGAGGTGCAATCATTCGCAAAATCAATTATTTCATGATTATGGTACCTAGATGGTTTTCTTTTTATATTGGAGAATAAACATACTAATAACATGCACAGGTTAGGGAAAGTGATCATGGATCATCAGACTATACAAATGATCAGGACATGAAAAAGGGTTATTTCAATGGTAAAAGCAATATGATTATTAGCTCTTCATTTGAAGCAGTTTATCTACAGTTCAAAAATGCTTTCAATGCTTTCACTGATTAAACTGTAAAGCATCTTTTTCATTGTCAGCAGAAGTGACCGGCATTTAATTATTAAAATAGACTCTTCTAACTATAAATAATTGAATTAATAGTTTTAAATTTAGTTTGGCTAAAATTGGTGAATTGATAAATAACTAAATAATGCAAGAATAAGAATTATCAAAACACTTTTGAGAACACAGTTCTGCTTGGAGGGCTCCATGGAGGAAGTGCCTCATTTTCAAGAAAGGGATGATGTTTCTTTTGTTTCCGTTCAATTCTTTCCTTCCTTTCTTTTTTTTCCTAAAGAGAAAATAGAAAACTATTTATATATAAATTTATATACAAATATGACCATTATTTTCAAATCAAGTTTCTTGCTGAAGAACAAAATAATCATTATAAGGTATTTAAATGTCATTTGCTAGCTTAATTGGTTATAAAGTAATTAACAGCTAGGGAATATTGCTAATTTATGAGCATATTATCAATAGGCATTAACGCACCACTTAATTTTTAAAATATTAAAAGTGATAATATTTAAAAATTATGTAAAATAGGAAAAAAAGACCTGTAATCCCATAATTCAAAGAGAACAATTTTAGAAGTTAGTGATGACTTTCTGAGAACAGAGTCTCAGAAATAAATTTACTGGGTGCAAAGGTTGAATATGTGATGGCAGCAGAGGATACTTCACAGTGTTTAAAAATATTTGAATATTGAGGTTCATGTTTCTTTGCTTGTTATTGAGCTTGAGTACGTTTTCATTTCTTTAGTGCTTTTGTGAAGTTTTTGCTCTGTTATTTGGCTCTTCTAACTGTATGGTTACTGGTGCTTGTAATTTTTAGCAATTTACATATAATAAATATTATCCTTGCAGCATTTTATCTACATTATTTTTAGTCCTTAATTTTTTACCAAAAAATTAATAGTTCAACCACAGACAACTAAACTGTTTAAAGAGTAATATAGTCAAAATTTGTGTACCCACTACCTGCCTTTTGAAATAAAACATGACCAATACTTGTGCAGCCCTTGTACCCACTCCCTCACCACACCTGCTTTCTCTCCACCATCCAGAGATAACCATTACTGAATTTAGTGCTTATAGTTGCAGTGCATCCCTTAATACCTTTATCACACACACGTATTCATCCCCAAACAACAAATAATTTTGTTTTGCAGGTTTTTTGAGTTTTGCAGGTTTTTTGAGTTTATGCTAAAAGGTACCATGCTATATATTCTTTTGCAACTGTCTTTTATTTATGACCATATTTCTAAGATCCATCTATATGGAGCTGTAGCTCTAGTTCATTGATGCACAGAATTCCAGTATATCAACATATCACAGTTTACTAATCAATTTTGGTGTTGAAGACATGATGTTCTAATGTTTTTTCCACACAAAGACAATGCTGCTGTAAATATATCCCTGTTTGATTCCTTGTGCTTATAAGCCAAGATTTTCTCTCCAAGTATATGCCTAGGAGTGAAATTGCCAGTTTGTAGGGTATGAATATGTTCGAATTTGCTGGACAATAATGATTTATTCTCCAAAGTTGTAGGAAATTACCCTCCAGCCGGCAAATATACTGATTTTTTATTATTAATATGCTGTATTCTATTGTTTGGCATTTTATATTTAATGTTTAAATCTTCTGAAGTTTGTATTGCAGTAAAGTAATTGTTCGAAGTGATTTTATGTCCAAATGTCACAAATAATCCCAATTGTTATTGCCTCACATCCATTAATTTGTGTTCCTTTATTATATAGTACATCCTTACAGGTAATAGGTTCTGAAGCTATTATTCTACTTGTACTATACTATAATTTGTGCTCATTCATTCAATGTTAAGCACTGAGATCTTACTCTGGGTCAAGCAGTATACAGGGAGCCATGCATGAAGTGATTATAAAATACAAACACACAGGTTACTGTTCCTGTTCCTTAGGGAACTTTCAAAATAAATGGTTAATAAACAAGTACATAAACAACAGATAATTCCAAATTGTGTGAAATTCTATGAAACATATAAATAAGCTGTTGTGATTGATAAAAAATGAAAGGAAGTACTTACTTTCAAAGAAAAGTGGATTCAGGGAAAGTCACTTTGAGACGTGATGGGTAAGAGGAGCCACTGGTGATGTGCACTGAGGGGAGGGCACCCCACGCAGACAGAAGAGTGTGTGTGAGGACTCTGACAAGTGGGGAAAACTTGGGATGGGAGAGGAAGCCAGAGAGCCAGTGTGAATAAAGCCTGGCGGGAGATGGGAGCGGGGTCCAGATGAGAATGACAAGGTATACGTGTAAGATCAGACGGGGCCTGGCAGGCCATGGTAACATTTAGAACACAGGTTTGAAAAAAAAAAAAAAAAAGAGCTGTCAACAGGTGATTTGGAGAAGAAAGGCAGAATGCTGAGAGGTAAACCGGGGAACATGGCAGCAGAGGAGGAGACAGCTCAAGTGGAAGGGGAAATAGACTGTGCAGAATGCCCAGAGGTCTAGGAAACAGGGCAGAAAAGAATACATACCATAGTCTAGATGCTCTGGCAAAATCGTAACTCTCAAAGTTTAGTTTAGTTTAGTTTCAGAAAAGGGATAAGATGGGGGTTTACTGAGGATGAAAAGGATATGAAGAACTAAGGAAGTGTAAACAAACTTTCCAGAAGTTTAGCTATTAAAAAAGATGAGGATCATAGCTGGAGGGAAATGAAGAATTAAGAGAGTTTATTTTTATTAAGATTACTTATCCTGAGACTTGATGGGAATAATCCAGGAGGGTAGGAGAATGCAGATTCACAGGAGAGTGAAATGGTAAATTCATATTTCATTGCTTGATTGGTACAGTCCTGCTTCATATTATTTTGAAAATATTATCTTCCATCGTCTCACATTTTTATTATACCAGGTGAATTTTAGAACCATTTCGTTTCCCTGCTATACTCCCTTCCAAGAAATGACTGAGTATCTGAGGATTAATATGAAATCTAAACAATGATCTAGGAATACTTGAAATGTTAATAGCATTTGGCCTTTCATCCTGCAGCTTGGACTGTCTCTCCATTTCTTCAAGTTTCTGCTAAAACTATAAAGTTTAGTGGTTTCCTTGTATTCCAAAGAGCAGTGGTGTCACGGAACACTTGGACAACCCTGCCTCTGCAGGCTGAATGGCTTGGGAGGAGTGGTATTTTGGTAAATTATTAGGTGTCTATGCTTCTTTCATCAGTACATAAATGGAATTGATAATATCACAAGAAGAATATGGTAATGTAAGGTTCCATTAACATGCAATTATTCACATACAACAGAAGGATTGAAGAGAGGTGTGAAATTTTCTTTTTGTCTTAACATTTTGCTCTTCGTAATGAGAATGTTTTCATCTTTGTTATTTCTAATAAACAGAGAACCTCCTTTCAGAATCCTAACTGAGAAAATAAAAGGTGTAATTGGACCACGGTCAATCATCTTATTACTTTAGAGAGAGGCAGGCCCTCTAGCTAGGTGAAAGAAAAGCAGTGACCATGCTGTGTCCTCAGAAACTGACTGAAAAAACCTCACTGTCCATTCCATTTAACATAGGGAGAGAGAGGAACTGGAAGCAACCTTGAGTTTGCTGGCAGGTGCTAAAAAGTTAGGGCAGAAAATAGGCAATTAATTATCAACCTTAATATCAATTTACATGAATCAATGTTATCTTGAGTAATAATTAAAAGAGGTTTCTTAAAAAGTCCTCCTGTCTGTTGTTTGTTGGGGTCTGAATCTTTTGCTTATTTTCTTATTAAAGGTAACTATGAATTAATCTGGGAACCAGCTTGAAGAAGCATCTTACCTGATCTTTGGCTACAATTTTCACTTAAAACAGTGACCCATCAATTGCTCACTCCCCAAACTAGGTTGTACATCAAAATTTTGAGATGTTACTTTACATGAAAATTGAAGTAATTAGCTCTTCTGTATAGGGGTATTTTTCCATTCTCTCTGCAAACGAATTTCAATAAGAAATTGGTAAGATGGGGAACAGAGCTGTAACATGTTGTACATGGATTTTTTTTTTAGGTAGAGCTGTATTGTAGGGATATATTGTATACCAAAACAAGTTATTTTGTCTTAGGTCTTTGATGAGTTTTTATTTTCCAGAGGATTGATTAGAATGAGAAAGTGACTAACCACTGTAATGAAACATTGTATACCTAACTATGACTTAGTCACTAAGGAAATTTTATCTCAATTTCAAGACAATGTGAAAATAAAACTGAAAACTGAAACATTTACATTCAGTTACTACTCTAAAAGATACTAGCAGAATTAGCATACGTCTCCTTAATATAAGAAGATTTTTAATTTTTCTTAGAACAAAGCATTATTTAAGAGTTTAATCTAAGGAAATCATCATAGAACACTACTATCCTCATTCAAACGACTGAACCAATTTTGATCGCCTTATTACTGTTTATCTGCATGTATTTAGCATTATAGCAGTACTAAAGTCAACACATAAACAACAATAAATTCTGTTGGTATTTTTATTAGGATTGCATTAAATTTGTAAATTACTTCAGGGAAAACTGACATCTTTATAGCATCATTATAAGATTGTTTCTATACAAGGACAGTTTTGTTCTAATTTCTCAGGTATTCATTTGTGTCCTTCAGAAGTTTTCTCTATATTGGTATTGCACATTTCCTAAGTTTATTCCTAAGTGTTGCATCTTTTTATCCTATCTTTAAATAGCCTGCTTTGGGTCCTGTGTGTGTCTCTAGCTACTACTGATTCTAAAATTTATGTGGAAAAAAACCCCCCAAGAATATTCAGAAATACATTGAATGAAGAGTTATGAAGGGAGATTAACCCAAACATATATGAAAATATATAAAGTCCTGACGATGAAACAGTGTTGTACTGGAGTATGTACAGTGAGATTGACCAATGGAACAGAAAGTTAAGAAATAAACAGACCTGAAAATATGGGAATGATCTAAGGTATCATATAATAAAGGCAGTACCTCAAATCAGTGGGTAAAAGTTGTGTTTTATGAAAGATGCATTTGGAAAAAATAAAGATGGAATCGTATTTCCCATCATACACTAGGATAAATTCTAAGTGGAGCAAATGTTAAAATGTTAAATATAAAATCATAAAGTTATTAGAAGAAAAATGGGAGCTTTGACCCTAAGTTTTGGAGAAAGTCCTTTCAACTACACCTGAAAATCAGAAGCCATAAAAAAAGACTGACAGATTTGACACCTGAAAATAAAATAAAATTCTTCATGGAATAAAATGATATAAGACTTCCCTGGTGGCACAGTGGTTAAGAATCCACCTGCCAATGCAGAGGACACGGGTTTGAGCCCTGGTCCAGGAAGATTCCACATGCTGCAGAGCAACTAAGCCCATGTGCCACAACTACTGAGCCTGTTCTCTAGAACCCGTGAGCCAGAACTACTGAGCCCGCGTGCCACAACTACTAAAGCCCATGCACCCTAGAGCCCATGCTTCACAACAAGAGAAGCCACTGCTATGAGAAGCCCACACATCACAATGAAGAGTAGCCTCTGCTTGCCGCAACTAGAGAAAGCCTGTGTGCACAGGCGAAGACCCAATACAGCCAAAAATAAATAATAAATAAATAAATTTACTAAAATAATGATATAAGCAAAGTTGAGAGACCAAAAATACAATGGGAAAAAATTTGTAACTCATATCAGAAATGGTAGGCTAATTTCCCTAGTACATAAAAAAGCTTCTAGAAATCAGTAAGAAAAAGACCAACGAAAAAATGTTCAGTTTATGAATTGATACTTTACAGGAAAAATAATATAAATTATCCTCACACAAATGAAAGGATACTCAAGCTCAATCCTAACCAGAGAAATGCAAATAAAAAAATACTCTGGATGACATTTTTTTAACTTGCTGATAGACATGAATTCAAAAATCTTTGATAAGAAACCCTACTGGACCCTAAGCCCTGTGGAGAAATTTTGCACTTTTTGATTGCTGAACACGTGAATGTGTTAACTATTCACATAAAGTACTTATGCATCTGAAATGTATTACTTATTTACTTATTCAAAAATAAATGAATAAAATATATATTTATATTGATATTTTAAAATAGAAAACAGTATTTTGCTTGCCATCATTGAAAAGTAACTATAAACGTAAGTACACTGAAACAAAGAATATAAAGTCCTGCTAGATATCATTTCTCCCAACGTTCATACTTGATTGCTTTCATTAAAAAACCACTTAAATAAGACCTTCTCCTCGAGGTCATCAGAAAGATCAAAAGAAAATAAAAAATGGAATAACTTTCTCATTAAATACAATTTTACTGTGTGTCAGGACCAAGTTCCACCTAAATTAACCTGGTATACCTTCAGTAATACACTTGTCAGTACACTTTTTTATAATTTTAGGTAGGAGAATCATTGCAAAGGATGAATGGGCATGACTGGTAAGTGACTAAATGTGGGGATGCAGGTAAGGAACATTATTATGACTAAAGTTTTAAGCCTGAGTGTTTTAAGGAATAGTAGAATCATTAATAGAAATGAGTAGATCAAATAAATTATGATATATGTAGGAGAGAATGAATTCAACAAGGTAGCTTCCAGGTAGAAATGGTCAGTAGGCATGGGACAAATAGAACTAGAATTAGGGACAGAAAAGTCAGAACAAGTACATTTAAAAGACACAGTGCATTAACAAATAACACCTACCAGCCATTTTTCATATTCATCAAGAGCTTGTTTATCTTTAGCTTTTTTCTCAGCTCTTTTCAGTTCTTCTTTTCTTTTCTCATTTATTTTCTCTTTTTCCTTTTCCTTGAAAACAGCTTCCTTTTTTTCATTCCTATGTAGGATAGTCAAAACACTGGCAAGTTAAAGGAGAATATATAATAAAGATTCCCTAATGTGTCTTTGCAATAATGAGACTAAGTGCATTAGTAACATTCAAGTAAATGAATTTTAGAAAAGCCTAAAGTGTTACTAATTTAAGATCTATCAAAACATTTATTATTTTGGATTACCATTTTTCAATAGCAGTTACGTTATCTTTCCTTTTCTCAGCAACAGTTTCTTCCTCTTTCTGTTTCTTTGCTCTTTCATATTCTTTCTCTTTTTTACTTTTCTCTTTAAGATATTCCATCTTTTTCTCTTTCCATTTTTCTAAAGACTGAAAAAGTTCAGTTACTTTATTTAATGTGAATATAATAAAATAGTAAAACCACAGTTAATCATTAATTTTCAAATATTTTAAAAATAATTAAGATATTCAAAACCATTGCATACTTGCAGTGCTTCTCTTTTTCTCACAGCATTTTCTTCTTCAGTTTTCTTCTTGGTTTTTTCCTCAAGCCTTTTTTTTGCAGCTACCTTCTTTGCTTCCTTTTCTTTCATGACTTTCCAGGCCTCAAATGATGCTAAGGCTTCTTCTCTCTTAGCAGCTCTTTTCTATTTTGGAAAAATAATAGACAGTAATATGTATACGTATAAATAGACAAATATAGATAGATATAGATATACATACATTCATTTTTTTAATTCCCTTCATATTCATCAAATTAGGTTTCAAAGCAATCTATTTAAAATAGATTTAGAGAAGTTAATTGATAAAGAATGTTATCTGAATTATTCACTGCATTTTAAAATGTCCTTTCTTAAACATTTATCAGATATTGATCTACTACCATGTACGGGAAGGAATTTTTTTTGGAAGTATACTGAACAAATGCTATGAAAATAAACTGTAAAAGGCTAATTCGTACTGCAAAGTGCTCATAATGCAATATTGCACTAAAAGAAAAATATCAGGAAAGTTACAGGCCAGAAAGGTAAAGTTATATACTTTACCTTTCTGGCCTGTAACTTTCCTGATATTTTAACTTTACCTTTCTGGCCTGTCAGAGTAAGGTAAATTGGTCAAGTCACACAGTAAACTACAGATCTGTGCTTTAACCCTGAGTTTTGACTGACATCAGAGCATAAAATTCTTACTGCATAAACATATCCCAAGTGTTGAAAACATGTGCCAGATTAGAAAATATGTAGGTGAACATATAGCAAGTATGTTATTACTTTACTTACTTCAATCTAATCCCATAATATTCTATGTTTGCCTTATAAAATATCGCTTAGCATTAAATGATATAAAGCTTTATTATAGAGATAACATAATTTAGAAGTAAAAGTATGAGCTCCCTCACTGAGTTGTGAAGAGCAAATGAGGTGTCTGGCGCTGACTGTGGCAGATAATGCTGCAAAGGCAGTGCCAGTGTCCAGGCACGTCCCCTGCAGGGCTGCTCCACACAGTGCTGTGCGCTGGGGAAATATGTTTCTATCCATAGTAGTATTAAAAGCACAATGGGGGCTTCCCTGGTGGCGCAGTGGTTGAGAGTCCGCCTGCCGATGCAGGGGACGCGGGTTCATGCCCCGGTCCAGGAAGATCCCACATGCCGCGGAGGGAGAGGCCACAACAGTGAGAGGCCCGCATAACGCAAAAAAAAAAAAAAGCACAATGAAGGGTTGTTTTTATTTTCTTTTGTTTTTTTCAGGGATTTTACTTTAGAAGATAGGAAAGAACTGGACCATGTTGTAGGAAGGAGTTAGAGGCAGAAGGTGAAGTACAGGAGAGACTGAAATGAGAGCCCAGCTCCAGTCAGTGGGAAGGATAGGGGCAAATACTCAGGTAGAGGCTGGTCTTGAAGATACATACAAAACTCAAGATAGAAAAGGGGAAAACTGAAGGTTAATGTCTGATGACCCTTTATATTCCTGGCTAAGTTGTAATATCAAAGTCAATTTTTAATAATGAAATAGGTACATGGTCACAAGAAAAAATAAGTTCATAATCAGTAGTGCCAAAGCTATTGCTCACATATAAATAATAAAAATCTCTGTGTATCCATGTTTTCATGTAAAACAGTTATATTTATATCAAACTAAAAATGTATAAAGTACCAGAGAAATAAAATCAGAAATCAATTCTTTTATATACAATTTATTTCACCATTTAAAAATCAGTTGATTTAAAAATATTAAACATTCAGACTATTTTACTGACTTAAAAATCCAGAATATTTTTTACTTCTATATTCAGAATACCTGTTCATTTTGAATCCTTAAGTTTTCACTTTCGATTCTTTTAATTCTGTGCATTTCATGTAAATAAACATTTTTCTTTTCTAACCACTCCTGTGGGAACAAGAAAAAGGCTATATGATATTCAAAGCTTTGCAAATGAATTAGAATTCTTATTTCTGAAATATATGATTAAAACTTTAAAAAAGCAAAACATAAAACTTATAGATTTTATATGTACTAGTATCATTCTTTATCTGATAATATTCTAATATGTAAAGATGAGCAAGAATTAAGAAAATCATGTGTATATATGATTTATATATGTGTAATATAATGTGTAATGTAATGACTACATATATTAACATTTTTCTCTGAAATTCACGTGGACAATTTTCCAAAGTGTACAATATTCTGTACAACAATTTTCCAAAGTGTACTATATTCTGTACAACTATATATACTAACATTTTTCTCGGAAATTCACATGGACAATTTTCCAAAGTGTACTATATTCTGTACAACAAATAAGACAAAAAAAAAGACTTCTTTTTTGGAATTGTGAAAAAATTAGGACAGCTTTCTTCTATGTAAGTTTAACTCAAATACAGAAAGTCTTAGGAAAGAAAAAAAAATTAAAACCCTTTTTGTTCATAACTATATAAACTTAAAGGAGAAAAAGTATAGAACATAGGTGTACCTCAACTACATTTTGCTTTTGCTGTATTTTTATCAATTGCCATGGCATATTCTCTTTCTTTAAAAACAACTAAGATCAGTTAAACAAAGCCTAGAAGGAGATAATTTAGTATACATATAAAAAAAAAAAGCTTTGGATTGCTCAGGTATTATAAAGGAAATAAATTAAACATTAAATCATCATCTCTGACAGGGTCATTTTACTTCCTGATAAACAAACCTTATGTAAGTGATTAATTCTTCTAATTTTTAAAAAAAATATTTTCCTTTTTACCTGATAAATAGCTGCCCTTATGTTATCTGCTCTGGCAGGTTTTGTACTCTGTTTCTGTGAGGGCTTTTGGTCCAAGACTCTCAAAGTCCCTAAATAGTGAGAAGTGGGAACTGTCAATGGAGTTCTCCTTAGAGAACCAGGTTTCCTTAAGAACTCAGAGGTCACTAATCTGAAAAGATCCAAATGAATCAAGATAAACTATTACAACTCCACTTGGTAGAGACAGATTCATTAGATTTTGCAAATACTATATTTGAAAACTACATTATAATTTAATAAATTATAATTACTTTGAAAATGATGTGT
This sequence comes from Pseudorca crassidens, assembly GCF_039906515.1. Taxonomy (NCBI): domain Eukaryota; kingdom Metazoa; phylum Chordata; class Mammalia; order Artiodactyla; family Delphinidae; genus Pseudorca; species Pseudorca crassidens. Next base: position 116,512,719 of record NC_090299.1, read on the forward strand.
TCTTAGTATACAAAGACCCCTATTCAACCTAATTTAAATTTTATTACTTAAAGTTATATAGCTTCAATGCAATTTTTCTTTTAAGGTTTTGTAATTAAAACATTTTTAACAAACATGGACTCAAGTTACATGGGAAAAGACAATATTAATAAGTAGGTTTTAATAGTTTCTTATGTTATTTTGCTACATAAACCATCTTAAATATAAAGTTAGACTAGTAACCTCTATTTCAGGGTTGGTGGGAAAATCTGGCCCCCCATCTATTCTGGTATATAAAGTTTATTGCACCCTGGCTTTTTCATTTATTTGCATAATGCCAACAGTGTCTTCCCTGCTACAATAGCAGAACTGGGTAGTTACAACAGAGACCATATGGCCTACAAGACCTGACATATGTCCTAACTCACGAATTTACAGAAAATGTTTGCTGACCCCTGTTCCATTTGACTAATGATAATTTAAAAGATTCAGAAGGTTTTGAATAGCATTTATGAATTCTTATCATTTTAATAAACCAACTTAGTCCATAGAACCTCTAAGTTTAAAGTACAATTTTTCATGTGTTGGACAAAGACATTTAATAGAGAAGGTGAATGCTGGACTTCAGCTTTATTACCACTGTATATCTTCTGTCTCAGGAAAAACAGGAGAAAGAAACTATATCCCAGGAGCAATGTAGAACATAGAGGATCCTTAATCAATTCCTTTTTATAAATGAATATATTCAACTAGGGGGATTTACCATGAAGTAACTACTTCATTCTTCTCATATGAAGAAAATTAAGTAACACCAAATGAAATTTACTGTACAGAAGTTAAACTAAAACTAGTTTTCTTGGAATGTAAACCCATAACTGATGGAAAATGATAACTTTATTACCTGCCAGATGCATTGGATGCTCTATTATTTGTTGACTTTTTATTCTTCATATTTCTATCTTGGATTATTTTCTATTAAATAGAAAAAGCCAAAGATGGATTACTCACTGTATCGATCAGTTAGACTTAGAGGCCAATCTTCCAGTAAATCGATGTTTTTTAAGCATCTACTATGTGTCAAGTATAGCTGGCACCAGGAACAAACAAGGATATTACATTTTAGGGAGGTTGACTGGCAATAAACACGTAAACTAATGTCACTCACGAAGGAGATAAACTAGGGTCCAGTGACAGTGACAGAGTGGAGCTGACGAGCCACAATAATGAATTTGGTCAGGGAAGGCCTCCCTGAAGGCTCGACATCAGAGCTCAGATAAATGATGAATAACAAAGGGCCACATGATGTTCTATGGAGAGCTTGATAATTTTGAGAAACCAAAAAAGGTGAAAGATGCTGAAGCACAGTGAATGGCAGGGAAAGCTGAGGAGTATAAGGTCTGGGAAGAATCGTATAAGATCTCCAGTGGTGAGGAGTCTGCTTTTTACTCCATGGGGAGAATCCAACAAAGAGACCTTAGAGGGGAATGATTAATCAGACTTCAGATCACTCAGTAGAGAGTAAGAATAAAGCCAAGGATTCATTCAAAAGAAATACGCTATAATCTTACTTGTTATATATAAATCACCTGTTCTAATTTAGAATTACCTCTGTTAAACATTTCTAAGACCTGTCTATAAATTCCAGAATACCCTTCTTCCTTTTAAGGAATAACTTTTCTACTTTACACGGACAGATGGGTGCTAACACTAAAGTGAGAGCAGATGTAAACACATCCCTAACTTGGCATTAGAGCTTTTTCGTAAGGAAACTGGTTAAGGACAATATACCTGGAATGTGGCTAAATGAACCTTCTCCATAAAATTTAATAAAAATTTAATACTCTGTTTATAAAAGTCCTGTTCAACCACAAGTTTTCAGCTGTTATCTTCCCTAGTAATAAGTATACATAGCCACCAATTAACTGCAGAAGAAACTGCATAAAGAAAATTTAGGAGAAATAGGGCTTCCCTGGTGGCACAGTGGTTGAGAGCCCGCCTGCCGATGCAGGGGACACGGGTTCGTGTCCCGGTCCGGGAAGATCCCACATGCCATGGAGCGGCTAGGCCATGAGCCATGGCCACTGAGCCTGCGCGTCCGGAGCCTGTGCTCTGCAACGGGAGAGGCCACAACAGTGAGAGACCCGCATACCACACACACAAAAAAGAAAATTTAGGAGAAATAAAGACTAAAAATGCTCCCCATAAATTTTAACAGTATAGTACTCTGGTGCAACGTAGTGTAGGGACAAGTAATCCTACATATCACAAATCTGGTTCTCAAGGTAATAATAATAATATTCCTGATAATGATCCTGTCCATCCATTTAAATAAGTATGGATGCTAATAAACTTTTCTTAAAGATTTTCATTAAAATTTATAAAATATTTTAAAATGATATCCAAAGGAATATCCTTCACTAACTCAAAACCTTAGAAATTATTCCAGACAGCTGCATTTTTATAACATGAAGACCTACAGAAACATACCCACTTCTGGGTATGTATTTCTGAAAGATTTAAAAATATATTATGATCATATACTTCTGTTAACTTTTAATGAAATGTTGGGTTTTATTATTTTCACTGCAAACCTTCCCTGAAGTTAAAATTCTATTGAATAAGAATCACTTGACAGTATAATACCATTATTTCCACGAATAATTCAGATGTACCTAACATGGAAGATAAAATATTTAAAAGTTCTATTTTGAATTTTAAGCTGTAGTATAGAAGGTACAATTTTATATAAATACCTTTGCAGACTCAGTGCATAAGATACTCTGAAGTTGAAACAGTGGTGGATCATCAACTGTTAAGTTACCATTCATAATCAGTTCAGCTTTCTCCTTTTCTTCTTCAAGGTCATCAGTAGTCACTTGACTTTCCTTGGGTTTCTCAAGTGTAGTAACAAAGTCTATCAAAACTGAGTTCTCTTCATTTTCAACTGATTTCAAGGAATTATGGTTTTCAGTGCATTCTTCATTCTGATCTATTTTGTGACAGAGTAACAGAACTAAATCTCCCTTCTGAATTAATAAGGTGGATAACAGATTCATTTGCTTTCTGCTAAATGAAAACTGTCTATAATCTCTTTCTTGCAAAATAATAAATGGAGAAAACTATCATATTCAACTTGAATAAACTTTTTTCCCAAGTGAGCTACAAAAGAAAAAATGGCTACTAAATCTACTAAAGCATTTGACACACCTTAGAAAATGGAATAACAACCCTAAACCATAGACATGCCACAAGCCCTTGTTGGTGTATAAACCAAGTAAGTGAAATGGCAGTATCTATTCTATTCAAAAGCCTGTGTTTCTTAGCTGGAGCAAGAGGCACAGATTTCTAAGATACTACAGTTACTAGCAATGCACTTATAGTATTGTACAGGTGTAGAGAGGACCAAGAATCAATGTAGTTCTAGAAGAGGCCACAACACAGAGAATAAAGCCATCCTTTAGAGTTTTACTCCGACTAAGATGCAGTGTTGCCTCTGATACCAAAAGGGCAGGAAAGGAAGGCCTAGTATTTACCCTCTCAGTGCTCAAGGGACAGGCTTAAGCTCTGGCATGGAGGATTCAGTTTTGCTTTTACAGAATTGCTTCTATTATTCTGATTCTACCACACTTTAGAATGTTCAACAGAAAATCAGTGCTTTCTGCGTTGATCACCAACTTTCAGTTCTACCAGGATCCACCTACTGGCCAACCTGTATCTTTACTGTCAAAGTTTTAATTATGAGGCTTTCATTCCAGCCATTTCTGGGGAACTCATTTTATATCTAGGTAAGCTAGATATAATATCACTTTATAATTCCAGTTGTACATTCATATTTGGAGACTACTCATGATTCAAAGTATCATTAATGGATTCTTTAGAGCTGCTAATCAAAGTACTCAGTGAAAAGAACAAGGACTTTGGAGCAAAAGATTCAAATTATGGCTCCATCACTGACCTCGGGTATGTTTCCCAATATCTTTGCACTTCAGTTTTTCTCATCCATAATATGACAAAAGTTATACTACATAGTAAGCACTTAATAAATATAAGTTATACATCCCAGTCTTAAAAACAGCTATGCCTTTAGCTCTCATTAAGTTATATGTCATAAGACTAAGGAAAGAAACAATGTTAACTACTCATACTCACTTTAACTACTCATAGCACTTACTATGTGCTAACGATGGTTCTGTTCTGCATGCTTTACATGTATTAAAACTAATTTAATTCTCACAACCACCCTACTCTTATTAAGCCCATTTTGAAGAGCAACATACAGGGCCAGAAAGGTTAGTTACTTTCTCATGTAGTTGTACCTAGATTCAAATCCAGCTTAGTCTCACTCTAAAAGTTCACCTAACCATTATGCTGACTATTGCAGCAACGCCTACATAATAATAGCTCACATTTAGTGAATACTCTACTTGTGCCAGGAATTGAGTTAGTGGCTAAAATGCATAGTATCACTTAATTTTCACAATAGCCTTATGAGATTGGTCTTATTATAACTTGGGGGATTGAGGCATTGACAGATGAAGCTCTGCATCTACAATCACATGGTTAATAAATTGTATTTTGGGGATTAAAACTCAGGCAAACACAAACATATATTGTTCCTATAACTGTGTAAAGTATTATTTCTTTTACAAATAGCATTCTAAGCAATACAGAGTTCATAAATAAAATAAGGTAGAATAATTTGATATAATCACCTGTGATGGAGGATTTTCCCCCAGATACTGGTGAAGAGGAATTTCCGAGACTTTCTTTAAGGGATGATGATGATAGACTTGTTAACCATGCATCCTGTTTAAAGAAAATGTATTTACTAGTAAGTTTAGTTCTCAAGATTTGTGGGGGGCAATAGGATTATTAAAACTACTTCATAACTCTGAAATCTGCATTATTAGTTTTCTGCTAAACACCAAAAGTAAGTCAAAGGAGGTTATAATATGCTTTACTTTCAAGCCTTTATATCTTGATCATCAATAGGTCACTAAGAGCTATTCCAGTTCTTTAACTGAAACCTCTATGTTTTCAAAACTCCTACTGCTCTAAAATCAAATCTCAGAAATATTTAAGGTAAATATTTGACATGTTTTTCTCTAAGTATATATTTTCCTAGAAAGTATAAAGGAAATAGTAGGTAAAAACCCTTAGTTTCAAACAAATATTACTTGTTGACCAAATGAAAGCAATTTATAAAACCAAGTAGACAGTTACTTCCAAATATTTTAGATAAAAAACTACATAGATTTCATACACTTTAGTTTTCCTCAAAATTCCTATATCTGAATTAAAATAATTATTATATATGAAATGAAGTAATTATATTTGTGTATAAATTAAACATCTCTTTATAGAATAATACTCTAGTCTAAAGGTGATGATATTATAATGTAAGAAGTTTGATTTTGTTGCATAGATAATAAATTTTAATTTTCTTTCCCATAATATTTACAAAGAAAATTATATGTCAAAAGCAATAGAGAGAAACCATCTGGGCAGATGGCAGAAGGGCTCAAACACTGGAGTCTACCCTGAGAAGGGAAGATTTACCCAAGGAGACTTACAAGTTAGTAGCCTTTTTCCTGAGGAAATTCCCCCAACTGTGCAGCTTAGTAGAAGGCTGCAGCATTACTAAGCTGGCTTGAGGGGTCAGAAGATAGAGTTTAGGACTAGAAGATCAGGCAATAAATTTGGAGAAGAGCTGCAGAAGGCATGAACCCCAATATCTGCATATAAATCCACCTCAAACACTTGGATCATCTATGCATGGCATGGGAAAGACCTCAGAGGGTCCTGTAAAATCACAGTAGCTAGAAAGTGAAAAATCTAAGCAGAGATTTCAGTCAATGTCCATGGCAAGGGAGACAGAGCTGGGAATTTGTCTAGCCATAATATCTTTGTGCTAGAGCACATGTTCAGAGGAACATAACAGAATCCAGAATCTCTACAACATATCATTCATAATGTTCAGTAGTCAATCAAAATGTTAATAAGTAAAAAAAAAAATGGTGACACATACCCATGAAAACAAACGCAACAAAAGCAGTCTATAGTAACCAAGCCAGAGATGACCCAGATGTTGCAATTAGCAAACAAGAACTTTAAAGTAGGGATTATAAATATGTTCAAGCACTTAGGAGGAGATATATACATAGTGGCTGAATAGATAGGGTACCTTATTATTAGATACAGAAAATACAAAAAATACTAATGGAAATTCTAGAGTTGAACACTACTAAAATTAAAAAAAAAAATCACTGATAGACTTAACAGCAGATCAGGAATGGTAGAAAAAGGCAGTGAACTTGAAGACAGAACAATACAACTTACTCAATCTAAAAAAACAAAGGGAAAAAAGATTAAAGAAACATGAAAGAAATTTAGAGATCAGTGAGACATATCAAAAATTTCAATGCGCATGTAATTACAAACAAGAGGGAGGAAAATAAAATAGAAAAAAATTTTAACTTCCCATCTGCATGGAAAATATCAGTTTACAAATCCTGAAATCTTGACAAAACCCAAGCAGGATAAATATAAAGAAAACCACACCTAAGTACCTCATAGTCAAATTGTGGTAATTCAAAGAAAAAAGACTAAACCTTGAAAATAATTCTGAAAGCTGCCAGAAAAAAACAAAACATTGTATAATGAGGATAGCAAAATAAATTTTTGCTGATTTCGTAACAGAAATAATAGAGGCCAGGAACAATGGAAACCTATAAAGAGCTGGGGATAGAAGAAGGAAACTGTCAGCCAAGAAGTGTATATTCAACTAAGCCATCCTTCAAAAATGAAGATAAAGTGAATATGTTTTACATAAGAAAAGACTGAGAGAATCGATCACTGGCAAACCAAGAAATGCAAAAATAAGTTCTTAAGATTGAAGGGAAATAACACTAGAAGGTAATCTGGATCTATAGGAAGAAATGAAGATCCCTAGAAATGGTATATATATCTAAGAAAACTATAAATGTTTATTCTTTTCTTCTTTTAGTTCTTTAAAAGTCTAAGACAGGGCTTCCCTGGTGGTGCAGTGGTTGAGAGTCTGCCTGCCGATGCAGGGGACACGGGTTCATGCCCCGGTCCGGGAAGATCCCACATGCCACGGAGCAGTTGGGCCCGTGAAACATGGCGACTTGAGCCTGCGCGTCCGGAGCCTGTGCTCCGCAACGGGAGAGGCCACAACAGTGAGAGGCCCGCGTACCACAACAACAAAAAAAAAAAGTCTAAGAAAAAAAGTTTAAAAGGCTCTTTAAAGAAACGTTATAACTCTGTGTTGTGGAAATTATATCATATGTAGGTATAATATACATGACATCAACAGCATGATGGATGAGGGAGTATATGGAACTATACTGTTACAAGGTTTCTATTTTAAATGTGAAACAATACAGTGTCAACTGTATTGTGATCATTTATAGATGCATTTTGTAATCCATAAGACAACTACTAAAAATATAACGCAAATAGGTATAGTCAAAAGGCAACAGAGAAAACTAATGGAAAACTAAAACCTACGTGATTAACTCTGAATAAAAAGGCAAGAAAGAAGTTATAGAGGAACAACTTCAATTTTAAAAAAATAGATAAAATAAATAGAAAAAAAACAGCAACAAATTGGCCCTAAGTGTACTTACATTAAATGTATATGGACTGGATTTCCCTGGTGGCGCATTGGTTAAGAATCCACCTGCCAATGCAGGGGACACGGGTTCAAGCCCAGGTCTGGGAAGATCCCATATGCCATGGAGCAACTAAGCCCGTGAGCCACAACTACTGAGCCTGTGCTCTAGAGCCCGTGAGCCACAATTGCTGAGCCCGAGAGCCACAACTACTGAAGCCTGTGCACCTAGAGCCCGTGCTCCACAACAAGAGAAGCCATCATGATGAGAAGCCCGCACACCACAACAAAGGGTAGCCCCCTGCTTGCCATAACTAGAGAAAGCCCGTGCAAGCAATGAAGACCCAATGCAGCCAAAAATAAAATAAATAAATTTATTAAAAAAAGTATATGGACTAAACACTCATAAATGGAATAATGGATTCATAAGTAGATCGCAATTAAAAAGCAGATTGTCAGACTTGATAAAAAAGTAATACCAAACTGCTATTACAAGAGTCATTTAAAGAAAAAGATTGTTTGAAAGGAAAATTATGGAAAAAGTTATACCATGCAAATACTGAAATGTTGAAATGTCAGGCAAAACAAACTGCAAGATATGAAGCATTACCAGAGATACAAAAATTTCATAGGGCTAAATAGGGTCAAGAACTAATAATGATGAATGTGTATGTGTTTAATTACAGAGTCATGGAATGCTGACAGAACAAAAAGGAAGTACAGAGAAATTCACAAACATAATTGGAGATTTTAACACACTCTATTTAGTACATGGCAAATCAACTAGACAAAAATTCAGTAAGAAAGGAGAAGATCTGAATGACACTACCAACCATCTTGACCAAACTGAAATTACAGAACGTTATATCTAACACCTGCAGAACACACATTCTTTGTTAATACAAATGAAACCTTTCACAAGACACACTCAGTCTGGGCCATAAAAAAAAAAACCCAACAATTAAAAAAAATGTGAATTCATATAAAATATATTCTTTGATCATAATAAAATTAAATTATAAATTTATGCAAGAATATATCTAGAGAAGATCTAATATGTGGAAATAAAATCATTCACCATAAAATAACCATTTGGCCAAAAAAGAGATCACGAGGAAAATTAGAAAATGTATTTAAAGGAATGATAATGAAAATAAATGGCATCAAAAAAATTGAGTGCTGCTCTCTATTTACAATAGCCCGGAGATGGAAACAACCTAAGTGCCCATCATCGGATGAATGGATAAAGAAGATGTGGCACATATATACAATGGAATATTACTCAGCCATAAAAAGAAACGAAATTGAGCTATTTGTAATGAGGTGGATAGACCTAGAGTCTGTCATACAGAGTGAAGTAAGTCAGAAAGAAAAAGACAAATACCGTATGCTAACACATATATATGGAATTTAAGAAAAAAAAATGTCATGAAGAACCTAGGGGTAAGGCAGGAATAAAGACGCAGACCTCCTAGAGAACGGACTTGAGGTTATGGGGAGGGGGAAAGGTGAGCTGTGACAGGGCGAGAGAGAGTCATGGACATATACACACTAACAAACGTAGTAAGGTAGACAGCTAGTTGGAAGCAGCCGCATGGCACAGGGAGATTGGCTTGGTGCTTTGTGACAGCCTGGAGGGGTGGGATAGGGAGGGTGGGAGGGAGGGAGAAGCAAGAGGGAAGAGATATGGGAACATATGTATATGTATAACTGATTCACTTTGTTATACAGCAGAAACTAACACACCATTGTAAAGCAATTACACCCCAATAAAGATGTTAAAAAAAAAAAAATTGAGTGCTGCTAATCAGTGCATTAGAGGAAAATTTATAGTTTTCAAAGGTTTTGATAGAAAGGATGAAAAGCTTAAAATGGATGGACACATTTTCTAACTTAAAGGTAAGCAAATTAAACCCAAAGAAAATAAAAGAAAGAAATAATAAAGAGTGAAAATCAATGAAATTGGAAACAAACAACAGAGAAAGCTAACAAAGCCAACACTGGTTCTTTTAACAGAGTTAAAGTTTTAACAGAACTGAGCAATGCCTATCAAAATTTAACGAGAGACAGAAAACACAAACTACATATTAGAAATGAAAGATGGAATGTCATGATAATTTTACTGTCATCAAAAGGATAAGGGAATATCACAACCAACTTTATAAATTCAACATCTCAGATAAAGTGGATAAATTTCTAAATAGACATAAATTACCAAACTGATGAGAAAATCTGGATACCAAATATTTATCCCCCCCCCAAAAAAATCAAACTTAGTGTCAAAGATCTCTCCACAAAGAAAATTCTAGGCCCAGATAATTTCGCTGGTGAATTCTCTCAATTAAGGGGAAAATGATACTAAACTTTTGGTTTCATACCAAACTTTTAGAAAATAAATGAGGAAGAGACATTCCCCAATTCATAGGATACTCACACCTGATAACAACATTATAAGGAAAAAATTATAGTCAACTTCCATAAATATTGATGTAGAAGTCTTAACAAAATATTAAAAAATCAAATCCCACACAAAAATAGTGTACTATGATGGACTAGATTTTATCCCAGGAATAATGAGTTAATTTAACATATAAACATAGATATATATCATCATACACACGCACACACAAATGAAAGGTGGGAAGTGAGGTTGTATCGAGAAAGAAAATGTCACCCTTTCGATACCCAGCTGTGACATTTGCAGGAAGGTAAGGCAATAGGGAGAGAAGTGCAGTGTCATGTGAAAGCTTATACAAAGTTAAAGAGGCTTCAGCATAGTTGAATGTGGATGAAAATAGACTCTTCCGGAGCCAAAGATTATAGACATAGGAGAGAGAAGGGTTGGACAAAAAATAAATGGGAAATCCCTGAAAATGTGGGCTTAAAGAAGATTCAGAGCATGGTCAGGAAAATTTTATAATGAGGAATAAGGAAAATTCAGACTATTAAAAACAGAAGTATCTAAAATACCCAACAAAGATAATAGCTCTACAATATGGGTTATGTTATAGTCATTAAGGTGAACATAGTCTCAAGATCACCCAGCAACATGGAAACACGTCATGACCTAATGTTAAGAGATTAAACCAAAAAGCATGATACAAAACATTGTGAATGTTAAGATGACAAATATTATAAAAACAAGTATAGAAAAACAGCCCAAAAGTGGAGTAAGAATAATGAATATAGTTGTCATTAGGTGATGGGATTATGGGTAGATATTTTTCAATTAAATTTTCTGTCATAATATATGTTACTTTAAAAAGTTTAGGAATACTTTTTTCTTTAATCAAGGGATATAGAATACATCACAAAGAGCAATTAAAGTTAGGTATCACTACCAGTTTGAATAGTGTTCCCTCAAAATTCATGTCTACCCCAAATCTCCGAATGTGATCTTATTTGAAAATAAGGTGTTTGCAGATGGAATTAGTTAAGATGAGAATCTACTGGAGTAGGGCAGACCCTAAATCAATGACTGGTGTCTTGTTTTAGACAAAAGTGAGGGAAGACACAGAGACCCAGGGAAGAAGACCATGGGTTGATGGAGGCAAGGACTGGAGTGACGCAGCTACAAGCCAAGGACCACCAAAGATTTCTGACAACCACCAGAAACTGGAAGAAGCAAAGAAGGATTCTTCCCTAGAGCCTTCAGAGGGAACATAGCCCTGTTCACACCCTGATATTGGATTTCTGACCTCCAGAACTGAGAGAACCTCTGTTGTTTTAAGTCATCTAGTTTGTGGCAATTTGTTACAGCAGCTACAGTGAATTAACACAATATCCACTTGACCAGATGATTTTATTAAACATAAAATAATTGTTTGGTTTTGATAACACCCTCTCTTCACCTGACTTTCAGAACAAATTAGGACATAGCACATTGAAGTCAGGCAGACTTATATCAAATTGCCAGCTTTTCTGGTAAAGCTAACCTGCAGGATAAGAGTGGAATCAGAGCCTACTGTGCTCATACTTCTGACCTGAATTGGAGAGATTCTTCTGTTTAGTTGTGATACAAAGGACTTCCTCTGTCTGCCTTTGTACCACCTCCCAGGGAGCAGATCTTTTCTCACATCAGTAACACAGAGGAGTCAGGAGAAGAAGAAAGAAGGTTAGCCAGTACTGTTTAGTTCCTTTTCTCTGATCTGCTCAAGCAGATTGTGGAGTAGGAATGTTCTTCCCATACTTATCCCTTCTGAAATGTGAGGTGGAACTTCTCTAACCATAGTGAAATGTAAAGACAGGCGGCCAAGTGTTCTTCCCTAATAACAATACACAGTAAACTCCTGATGAAGTCCTGAAGGATCACATCTACATCCCTTCTGGTATATCCCAAAAAATACAGGACTGTGCCATGAACATTCAGTATACATTTGTTGAGTGATTAAAACCAAATGAATAAAACGACATTGGCCATAAATTATACAATTCAAAGATATGTAAATAAAAACTCTTGCAATTAAAGTGTTGCATAGATTCAAAAAGGCAAGTTTTTTTCACATTTTACTTTCTCTGAAATTGGATGCATCGTATGTTACAGTTTAGCAGTTTTCTTCTTTCTTAGCAGTACATAAAATAATGCTGTATTTTTGCTGTATCTTACAATTGAGTTTTAGATCCAATAAAATATATTTTTAAAAACTTAAAATTATTTCCTTATCAATTGCTGAAGGAATCATGTAACACATACACACATGCACGCTCACACACAAGTATTCTTTTTCTCATAATCAGATGCAAAAACCTGAATTAGAAACACAGTTTAGCAGTAGCGCTAACCTCAGGGTCAAGGTTTTCAGAGAATGCATTTTTCTCAGCTTCTGGTTGTCTGCCATTCAGCCTTGGGAGGAATGAAGGTGCAGAATATGCCTCTAATTCTTCATGGAGGGCAGTGTCTTTGTCTTCTCCTAGCCTGTCTTTCTCCTCCCTGTGGCTGTGCTTTTTCAACATGCTCCTTGGCCGAGGTGAAGGCTTAAAGTGGTTGTCTGCTTCAAGGCTGCTGTTATTTTCTGCAGAAAAATACAATGTTTTAATGCATTAAATAAAATTTAATACACTAAAAAATACATTTTTAAAATGACTATGGCTTCTCCTACACCGCAGGTGTCACCACACTTCCCTCCTGTGCCCAAGCACCTTGGCTTTCTATCCTGGAGAGTCTAGAAGAAGCCCACACCCTTCTCTACAAAGAACTCCAGAAAGTACAAGTAGGTGATAGTTCATAATCAAATAATTTTTTTTTAATGGCTGCCATCCTGGAAGTAACTAGTATACTTCACTTTTGTGAGTAAACTCATCAACTCTCATAGTATTAAAAAAAATTTTTTTTTAACAAACAAAACCAAACTGCTTCAGTTTCAGGCTTTATAAAATGAGGCAGTTCATCCATCAAAACCTTTATTGAGTATTTGCTGCCAGGCCCCATACACATCACTCACATTAATGGACCTCAGAATCAAGACACTGGCAATGGCCCTGTCCAAGGATTTTAGAGGTTGGGAAAGGAGACGATTCTAAACAAACAAAATTATAAGACAAAGGTAAGTGCTGTTACATGTATAAAGATGATGTCAGTACAGGGAGTAGAAGAGCCAAATATCCCTGGAAGGAGGAACAGACAACTGGATAACTTGTGAGCTGCTGTTCTCTGAGTCCATAAAACCTCTCCAGCAGTTATTAAAATTTCTCAGTTACTATTTCATCACTTCTAAGTTTAAAACAATAATCTAATGCTGGTATACTTCCAGCCCTCAAAACATGATAAGAAACATTTTCCATGAACTTTTCCCTAAATTTTACCTGTTATACATATCCATCTCTCCATTGTTCTACCAATGTATTCTTCTGATGAAACTTCAAAACTGAACTAATTAATACCTTTATCCTTTTTATCTATAAGTCGAGTTATAAATCCTGCTAGAAGATTCTACAACCATAGGTAATTGGAACCACTATAAATGTTTCATTACCAATTTTAGGTATGTCCTAAACTCTGGTCAAATGTCCAATCCAAAATCCAAGAGTCATCTTAGATTCCTCCCTCAAAATCCAAAGAATCACAATACCCTATCCATTCTACTTGCTAAATTTCTCTCTCATTTATCCCACTTTCTACATCCCCACTCTCAGTTCCTCATCCACTCTTGCCTAGATCACTGCCTCAGTGATATTTATAAAACACAAATCAGATCACATCACTCCTCTCCACAAAATTTTTCAATGGCTCCCCATCAGCCAGTCTTACAGAATAAAAAGCTCATTGCCTCTGAACAATATAAAATGTTTCATGGTTTTGTCTCTGGCTACCTGTGCTGCCTCATCACTGACACACCCACTTAGTAATCTGTCCTGAAATGCTGGGCTCACTGTCCTTCTGCAGCTGTGCCACATGCCTCCTGCCACCAGAGCTTGCCACCCAAGCTCTCCCTCTGCCTAGGATGCCCACTTCCTGTTTCTCCTCCTGAAAAATGCTTGCCTGTCTTTGGAACCTCAGTTTAAGCAGAATATTGTATAATGCCTGGTTTTGAGTCATTTTTTTTATTGTGGTAATAACACTTAATAGGAGATCCACCCTCTTAACAAATTTTCAAGTGCATATTACAGTATTATTAACTAAAGGCACAATGCCAAAGGCAGAGCTCTAAAACTTATTCATCTTGCATAACTGAAACTTTACATCTGTTGACTAGCAACTCCCATTTCTCTCTCTCTCCAGCCCCTCATAACCACCATTCTACCCACTCTCTGTATGGGGTTGCCTATTTCAGATATTTCATATTTGAATCTTGTTCTGACACTTATTAGCATTGTAAACTTACACGAATCAGATAACCGTCACACACTCCAGTTTTCCTATAGGTAGAATTAGCTAAGATTTGCTAAAGTTCTCATGGGACTTGAGTAAGATAATACATACAAAGCACACAACACAGTGCCTGACACATGGGAAGTGCTCAATGAATATCAATGATTGTATAGACATTTCCTGTTCTGGTTTGTCCACCACTCCTGTTTTCTTTTTGGGTAGCCTCTCCTCCTTTCTATCCATGTGATTCTGTGGGTTAATAAATACCTCCTCCATACCTCAGTGAGAATGATGGGCATGTGATGTAGCCCTCTCCTTCCTGTGCAGCTTATCACAGAAACTTCATTTCCCCTGACCACAGCAGGCAGTCAGGAGGTCAGGATTTTTCTACTTGGAGTTGGTGGATATGCCTTTAAGGCCATGGAGCTGGAAGGATGTGATTTAGAGACCACTAGTGGCATTCTCTGCTGCCAAGTGAAGGGCTGTCTGAGACAAAGAAACCAAATGACAGAAAAATGGACCAAGGGATGGAATTAATGGGGCAGTGACAGTGCAGGAGGAGAGAATGAGAGGGTCAGGGAGGGAGGACAAAAGTAAAAAGAGAGAATCCTGATGATATAGAAATACCGATTCTCTACACTTAATCACACCTAAAGCAAGGACTTCTGACATCCATGCTCAACACAGTGATAAACTCTTTCCACTGATGTTTGAATTGGGTCATTTGCATCTGAGAGTCCTGACTACAGGTATTATTATTTGTCAGTTATAGCTATTGACACCAGCTCCTCTAGGAAGCCTTCCCTGATGCCCTCAGGTAAATTTAGATGCCCACTTTCCTGTGTTCTTACTATACCTTTTATACACCTTCCCACCAAATTGTAAAGTCTTTGCTATGGTCTGAATGTTTGTGTCTCCACCCAATTCTTATGTTGAAATCTTAACCCCAAAAGTGACGTATTAGGAGGTGAGGTCTTTGGAAGGTGATTAAGTCATGAGGGTAAAATCTTCATGAATGGGATTAATGCCCTTAAAATAATGCTCTACAAAGTTCCTTTGCCCTTTGCACCACATAAAGATACAATGAGAAGCCTGCAACCCGGAAGAGGGCCCTATCCAACCATGTGAGCCCTGTGATTTCAGACTTCCAGCCTCCAGAACTGTAAGAAATAGGTTTCTGTTGGTGATAATCTACCCAGTCTGTGGTATTCAGTTACAGCAGCCCGAACGGCCTAAGACAGTATTGGAGGATTGGTACTAAGTCTTTGTAATGCCACAGTGATAGCTACTATCACAGTGCTTGTAACAGTGAAACATATCGTACCCACAATAAATATGTGGGATAAATAAGATGATCTGCTTATGAACAAATGCTGAATAATAAAATGAACAGTAAAAGCATTTATAGAGTACTTAATTTATGCCAAGATTGCTCTAAGCACTTCAAATACATGAATTTAACTTAATTGCCTCAAACCCCTAGTGGTGGTTCAAATACTGTCTCCCTTTTACAGGTAAATAAAATGAGGAACAAAGAGCTCATGTGCCCATAGTCATAAACTCTAGTTTGTGGGATTAAAGCAGGAGCACCCAGACTCCAATGCTAATGTAGTCAAGGTTCTCCTGCTTTAAAGTTAAAATAAAAACAGCATAACCTGTAAAAATTACTTTCTACAATCACTACCAATGTGACCACTACCTGATAAAAGTGAAAGAGTTTGATTATTGTACTAGTTACAGCAGACAAGCAAGAACAAAGGAAACTTTCAGGTTCTAATATTTTTAGAAAGCATTAAGTGATACTCAGCAATATCTCACCACATTAAAAATATTAAGTTCTAAACTCTATAAGAAAAAAAAGTCTAAAAATTTAGAGAAGAATAAAGCTAAGCTCATTAACCACTTTCCTTCTTTAATGAATGAATTATTCATTTAAACATTCAAATACTTAACGAATTCTACATGCCAGGCACTAACCAGCAGCCTCAAGTTTTTTCTTCAACTTGAATAACCTAGGAATAATGATTTTAATATATTTTATACCAAAATTCCACTTCCAGAAGCATCATCAAGTTTTCAGAAAGAAAAAAAAAATACATCTATACATTATCAAAATGTTTTATTTTACAATCAAATGTAAATGATTACTTGTTTTGGTAATTTTTTTATCCTACATATACTGAATTGCAAATGGTTAATGATTGTTTAAAAATACAGTATTGCACATTTAGAATCCTGAGCTATCTTGTGGTCAAAATACAGTATTTCTCTAGTTATTTTAATTTGTCACAGGTTTTAAAAAAGATATTAAATGGGTGGATTATTGCTGATTATCTACCATAAGTTCTAATTATGTACTTCTATCTATATCAGACTAATTTTTAGCTTCTATAACATGCTCACATTTTCTTATTAACCTAATGAAAAGCTTTTTAGAATCAGGACAAATAGGATAAACGTAATCCATAAAAATAGGTTTTTAAACTCAACTAAGACTAGGAAACACTGCATATTCTTTCTTGAAGATTCACCGTGCATATGTCTTTATTAACAGTTCCAAGAAGTTCATAAAGAAATTGGTTTAAAATTCCTATAACTCTGTGTTTTCCCCTCAATACCAATGAACAAACTGTGGAACATACTTTGGGAAATGGTGATGTAATGGATTATTCACTCTTTGATTACATTTCCCTTCTCTCCATTTTTGATTTTACTCAGTACACTGGGAAGGTACATTTTAGCAAGTTAATTGTGTTTCATTAGGCCTTGTGCTTACACTTTTGTAGAAGTTTATAGTTTGAGACACACTTCAGTAGATTCTTAAAACAATTCTGTAGGAAAGGAGAGCAGGTTTCCTCCCCCTCCTCATGAAGACAGTGAGGCTTACCCTACGGCTGAGGTCACACATAATTAACTTGCAGTAGCTTTTCCCCTAGTATCCCTGCTTGCTTTATCTTCTTCTCATTTGAAAGTGGATGGAATTGTGGGGGTGGAAAAAGGAGTGTCTGAAATATAGCTTTGCCTAAGGTTACCAGTGCTATTATGTAAAGTATGAAATACTTACCAGTACCATATTTAATGATGATATGAAGGAAAGAGGTTTTTGTGAAGGTTAGCATCAACTACTATTTTTTCTATAGAACATAAAAAGACTGGAAGACTCCAAATCCTTAAACTTCTATGCCCTTGTTTCTGCGTGACAGCCCAGGGGATGTCACAGCAGTTGGTGCCTGCTTCACTCCATCTCTGCTGCACTATGCACAGATCTCAGTAGAACTGTGAAGAAACTACTGTAATCACACCAGGAACATCCCCACAGAAAATTGAGTTTTAGTGGATTTTCCTGAGGAACAGAGAAACCAAATGGAGATTCTCTTTTCTTAAGGAAAATCTGGAGGCTTAAACAATGACAGCAACAACACCTGCCCCCACCACCCCCTTCAAATATACAAATGCCAAACAAATATTCTGGCAAATGGCTGTATGGAAATGATTATTGTTTTAAGGACTAGCCCCAATGCTGCTATAACCCTGATGTCTGGAGTGTGAAATGGATTAGAAAGGATTCCATTGTAGTTCCACTGCTAAAAACAAAATTGGAGCTCACAGGCCTAAGCACGGTTGGACCCAGGAGCTTTGGAGCCACAGCTGTGGATAACTGAAGGTACTCTGGCCAGCTATCAGGCACTAGCAGAGATATAAAACTGAACGTACAACTGGACATCAGAATTATGGTTTTTCTCTACAGTTCTATTATTTTTATTTATATCTGTAAAATTGAAAGGTTAAGTCTGATTTTTTTTTCTTAAATATCTACTAGCCACCATATGCAGTGGTTAAGAATCCGCCTGCCAATGTGGGGGACACGGGTTCAATCCCTGGTCTGGGAAGATCCCACATGCCACGGAGCAACTAAGCCCATGCACCACAACTACTGAGCCTGTGCTCTAAAGCCCGTGAACCACAGCTACAGAACAACTGCAGCACAACTACTGAAGCCCGCACGCCTAGAGCCCATGCTCCACAACAAGAGAAGCCACTGCAATGAGAAGCCTGTGCACTGCAACGAAGAGTAGCCCCTGCTCTCCACAACTAGAGAAAGCCTGTGAGCGGCAACGAAGACCCAACGCAGCCAAATATAAATAATAAATAAATAATTTAAAAAATCTATTAGCTACCATATAAAAGTATTTTGTGATTATCTTAAAATAAATTTTCAAGAAATGCAATTACAGTAACCTAACAAATTACCTGAAGATGCGCTTTTGATTAGAAGAATTCTAGGTTTCGTTTCCATTTTAATTTTCTCTTTTTCAACTTCTTGTTGTTTATTTTGAGATTCAGATAAGGGATTTACAATCATGCCTTTACCACCATCAGGTGCCATCTCATCATTTTTGATAGAGACTACTGGCTCATCTTTCCTCACACCATTGATTGATTTCTTGGTTTTCAAAAAAGACAGTTTCGGAGAATTCTTTTCTTCATCATCTGATATATGAAAATCATTAATCTTTTTCTTAACTGAATTTTCATCTACTGAGGTGTCAGAAAAATCACCTAAGGAAACTGAAAAACAGAAGAGAAAAAATATTTTCAATAGTGTATTTTAAAGTTTTAAAGATTACATCAATCAAAAAGATTACCTTAAAGACTGGAAATGAATTTACAACTGTGAATAGATTTGCAGCCCTAAAAAACAGCGAACTTTGGCAGGTTTTATTGGCGTTAGTAAAATAAAAATTTCAGTTTCATTAATTTATTCAAAACATACTTATCGAGTATGAATAGTTTGTCAAGCCAAGCACTGTGCTTGCTCTGAGAAAACTCCTTCAAAATTTCTTCAAAGTAATAATCAGCCAGGGACATTTAAATTAGATTTTGGACTGTAAAGCTTTTCTTTTGTTTATCAAAAACTTCATAAAACCAACAATATTTGTAAATGGAAGAATTTGCTAATAATGTTTTTTCATAAAAATTTTGGAAATGCAATTCCATCCATACCACAGTATTAGATTTTACTATGAGAAGAATAATAAAGAATGCTTAACCGAACTATAAAGCAATGATTTAACTATTGTTCTGATTACTTTTACAGAGAACATTGAGAGTTATTCACTGAAAGTATAAAACACTGAATTTCAAGTTTAGAATTTTGTATGTTTATCCTGAAATGTAAAATATTAATATTTTACATAATCAAAAGAAACCAAATTAACCATACAATACTGATATATTGGGTTTTTTAAACTGATTCCCTTTCATAGCCAAAAAACCCTTGATTTATAAAAAGCATTATAAAAGTGATCCTAACGTGCACCAAGTTTAGTTCTATGGGCCCTAGTTATTACCTCATAGGGTTGACCTTAAAGATGAACTTGTTATCTCCAATATGGTTTACCACAAACAAGCAAATCTGCTGTCAGTTAAATTTTATTTTCATACATACATTCAGAAAAAAACCAAGGACAATCATACAACTTCTTTAAAATTAAGAGTGGCTTTTTATTCATTAAAAAGTTGGAGATCTAAAACCTGTGAATTCATAGGTATTATTTTAACATAGTGATTTTTTTGCAGGGTTGGGCTAAACCTAACTAAAGAAGCAAAAATAAGAGAAGTGGTTTACTTCCCCATGTTCTCACATACCAATCTCATCACTGTCAAAGTCATCTGAGTATTCAGAACTTCTTTGTCTGGCTGAGCGAGCTGTAATTGCTTTTATTAGTTCATCCTGAAATGAGATAACTGAAATCAATTTCTACCCAAATGTGGAGGTCTCATATATTGAATTAATTCTTTAAACAAATAATGCTTGATTAATAACTGCCTTAAAACTTAGGTTTCATTCATTTAACAGATATTCACTGAAAGCCTACCTTATGCCATGCACCCAACCCTTAAGACTCAATGCAGAACATCACAGACAATTCCTTTCCTCATGGACCTTTGGGTTAAATTAAAGAAGACAGACAACACCAAGCAAATGAATCGAAGGACTCAACTTAGGGTTCATTATAAATTGGCATTATGGAAGAAACTGGTATTCTTTATGATCTTTTGTTTCAGCGTATTGCTGTTAACAGATGTAATCAATACTGCAAATTTAGAGGCTGAGTTCAAAATTGTAGTGACTGGACAGAGAAAGCCTAAATGTTACAATGTTACACCGGGGGGGAGGGAAACATTTTTTATATGAAAATGGCAATTAGAAACTGCTATTCAACTTTTAAAAGCTAATTTAACTTTTAATATACTAAGAATCTAGTATTGAGTTTAGTTTGGTAGTCTTAAAGACACAAAGAAGAGTTGGTAATACTGGAGCCCAAATACAATCATCTGAAAAATTTCAAAAGAAACATAGATTTACTCCAGCTTTACATAGGACTGTTGTATTGAACAGAAGCACTTTCAAGTCCAATATTCCCAATACAGTGTTTACCTTTTAAAATTATTCAAAATAAAAATACTTTACCTGGAAAGTAGTTCTTTTGGTGACTTTTGGACTCTTTGTATATGCCAAAGTTGTGCTAAAAACTTCATCAGACATCATCTAATTTTATAAAATGGCTAACAAATGATAGGGATAATTCAACCTCTGATGGTGGCTGAAATATATAAAAAACAAATCAGACTTTTTTTGCATGCTTGAAAATTTCCATTACTACACTTAGTACTCCCTCCCTGCCCCCAAAGCCAAACAAAAACCAGAAAAGCATCATATGAACATTGAGCTGTATCTTCACTTTTAAGTAGCAGAGTAATAAACAGAGTTTTTGTAAAGAAAAAGCAAATTCTACTATCAAACTTGTTTTCAGAAAAATAAAATTCAAACTGAAGTTATCCAAAAATATTTCTACAATTATTTTATTACCCTAAATAAGTTTTACAATTATTGCACTCATTTAAATAATGAGTGCAATAGGTTGTTGCCAATTAAAATAGAAACTTTTTCACCTCTCTTCCATTCAAAAAGTATAATATAGCCTACAAAACAGCCATACTTATTTAAAAGGCTACCAAGAAGACGACTGTCAGCATAAAGTACAGCAACGTTCCCCAACCTTTTTGGCACCAGGGACCAGTTTCGTGGAAGACAATTTTTCCACAGATGGTGGGTGGGGGGAATTGTTCGGGCGGTAATGCAAGCGATGAGGAGCGACGGGGGGCGGCAGATGAAGCTTCGCTCACTCGCCCGCCGTTCACCCACTGCTGTGCGGTCCGGTTCCTGGTTCCTAACAGGGGTCTGCGGCCTGGGGTTGGGGACCCCTGAAGTACAGAAGTCCCCTACATACCAATGAGTTCCATTCCGAGATTGTGTTTGTAAATCCAATTTGTTCGTAAGTCCAACAAATTTAGCCTAGGTACCCAACCGTAGTACAGTACAACAACTAGCATATAGGCGCCGGCATCAGGTGAACAGGCAAGAAGAGTTACTGACTGGAGGAGGGAGAGGAGGTGGGAGATGGCAGAGTTGAAGGATTGTCAGCAATAGGAGACGGAGGGCAAGCTGCAATTTCACTCATGCCTGACGTTGATGGCACATGTTCTGCTTCCTGGCTGCATTCAATTCTATCTACCCTCTTGCTTCCGGGCATCCTGGGCTTGAAATAAAGATACCGAACTACTGTGCCCTATACAGTACTGTACAGTAAAGTACACAAAAGTACAACCACTTGTAGAGGACGCACACACGTGACAGTGTACACCATACACGTGAACTAACGTACGTGATTGGACGTGAGAACGCAGGTTCGAATCTTTTAAAGTTCGCAACTTGAAGGTTCATAGGTAGGGGAATTAGTGTACATAACTAAGAACATCACCATTTTTTAAAAAAAGTTTACATACAGTGCTGGGAAAGAAAAAGATCGTAAATAGCGATATTTTTCCAGCCACTCTTCCCTCTCACAAGTGTTGAAATACTATTAGATAAAACAAAAAGGGCTTCCCTGGTAGCGCAGTGGTTGAGAGTCCGCCTGCCGATGCAGGGGACACGGGTTCGTGCCCTGGTCCGGAAAGATCCCACATGCCGCGGAGCAGCTGGGCCCGTGAGCCATGGCCGCTGAGCCTGCGCGTCTGGAGCCTGTGCTCCGCAACGGGAGAGGCCACAACAGTGAGAGGTCCGCGTACCGAGGAAAAAAAAAAAAAAAAAAAGGAAGCTTCTGCGATGGACTGCATTAAAATCTCTGTTAAATGGTCCTGTGGACGTTTCTAGTGTTCCAGGCAGAGGCTGCTCACCCTCCCCGCCGCCCTCAGCAGCGCGGGGCGGGGGACTGCTCCGGCCCGGCCAGATGGCCCCCTGTCCCTGCCCGCTCTGCCCCGTGTCGCCGACCAAGCACCCGTCGGTGCACAGCTGAGCGCCGCCTCCTCCCCGATTCTCCACAACCCCCAAGTCCCGCGGTCTGTACTCACTCTGCATTTCTGCGGATGTCTCCCCGCGACCGGAGGAACCAGCTGTTGGCCCCTCTCCTGGGCCTGCGCCTGGCTGCTCTCTGAGACCAACTCTGCAGCGAGCGAGGAGGCGGTACTAAGAACGCAGGTGGGAAGCGGTTGCTAGCAAACAGCGTCTCCGGGAGGAAGTGACATACCGCGCCGCAGGTCTCTCGGGTACCTAACACCGCCCTACAGCCCGCCGTGTCACTGGTGCGACCGCCCAGACGAAGGAAATGACATCAGCCCTGTGGGTCTGGGGAGAAGGGTGCTTTATAGGCCGCCTGTGCTTCAGTCATTACCTAGGAGACAGGACCTGTCCAGCTCCCACCTGCGAGCTGAGAGCTGGCGCTTGTCAGTGGAGTTAGGATCTTCAGCCGCACAAAGCACATCCATCGTTCGTTTTGCCACAGTTGTTACAGACATTAAGTTCTGTGAATCGCAGGAGTGTACTAACGGACTAGTGCACTGACAGATGGGACAGAATAGCAAGACAGAGACGTTTGCAGGCTCAGGAGTCAAACTGCGCGTTTGAATCCTGGTGCACCTCCCTCTGTCCGTGTGACATCGTGCAAGTTAACGTCTGTACACCCCAGTTTCCTCTTCTGTAAAATAAATAAATAAAGATAATAATATTAATAGCCACCTTAATAGCGTTGCTGTCAGTACTGAATGAAATCATGCAGATGGAATACTTGGAAGAGTGCCTGGGATTGCATTCTGTCAATGTTAGATACTCTCTTTGTGCAACTCAGCCACAAAGGGCCTGGATAGAAGTCATCCCTTGTCGACACAGCTGAAAACCCATTCCAAGTGTTTCTTTAATGTAAAGTTCTCCGCTTTGTATATGTACTCAGTGGATAATCTGGCTAAAATCAAACCAGTCCACAAAATGATCTAATAGGCAGAGGACTGTGTGCTGATAAGGTAACCAAAATCAACACCACTTAATTAGGATAGGTAATCCTTAAACAAATACTTTTCTTTAAAGACTTTAAAATAACAAGGATTTCTACTTTTTTTTAATTTAAAAGAAGCTCAATCCTAAATTGTCTGAATGCAGTTATTATTCACTGACAAGTAATTAAACTTGTTCCCAGTATTTTTCCCGACTCTGAAATTTATTTTCACTTGTTCAACAATTATTTATAAACAAATCACATTGAGATATAAGTTTAATAAATCAATGTGTTGAAAAACCAAATGTGCATAACAAGAAATACGAAATTTAGTGTAAAAAAACAGCCTATGCTTTTAACAATATGTGCAGTGTAATTTTTTAAATACTACATTCAGTTTATGCGCAACTTGTCCTTGTTTGAAAAACTCAGTTTGATCAACATTTGCTTAACTTTGATGTTTTCAAACATTTTTGGATGTCTGCATCAAAGATTTTTCATTCACCACATACTGTTAACTTTCTGACCCATATAAGTTATTAATCAACAAGTATGATTCCATCATAGTACCTGTGTCCACAAGGAAAGGACAATGTCCACATTTTCCTTATATGTGAAGTACTAATTTGCTTATGTTGAAATAGTTATATTCATTCAAAATGCTCTGTTCATTTTTTCATCCATTTGGCTAATATAGTTTTCACTTAGATACGGCTTAAGAAAATAAAATTCAAAAAGATATTAATAAAAAGAGCTTTAAGGAAAGAGTCTATCTTTTTTTACAGAACCCACTAGATTTTATTTTTAACTTAATTCAAAATAATTAATACAGGATATAAAAGCTATGCCATACGTAGCTATAGTAAATAAGACAGTTAACCTGAACTAGTTAATTTCTCACAAGCCCTAAGGCACAATTATGTTAAGCAGAAGAATATTATGCATTTTATTAATATTTTCAGGTAGCTTCAGTATAATAATGTTAATAATAACATTATATAAACCTGAATTAATAGCATGATGTTTTCTGATGTATAGTTTGCAATAAATAACTGTTGAATGAATGAATGAAATCAAGAATAAACAAATAGCATTTAAAGCTGAAAAATAATTTTTGAAACATTCCTATAAAAGCTCATGGATACTCAAGAAAATGAAAACACTCCAACACACAAAATTTCAGTAGCTTATGTAATATTTTCTCTATGTTTCACTTTTCTAATATGTATTTGACCACAGAAGTATTTGCCTAGCAAACTTTTTTGAGTTTACTACTCTTTTCATTTCCAAACTTTGCCTTCATTCATTCATTCAATAAGTAAGTATACCCATAACATTTTGGGTCAGATTTGGTGAGTTCCAAGGGTAAAGCAGACTACGTCCCTGCCTGGGGATCCTGTAGACTAGAGAGAGCTGGAAGGCTGGGTAAACACATAATGACTGTACACTGTGAGAATTTCTCTATAGGAATACAAAGTAAGAAGCTCTGAAGAGAGAAAAATTCTTCCTGGAGGTTCTAAAGAGTTTTCCCAGAGAAAGTGAATTCAAGTTGATTAATGAATTTAGGAGATAAGGAGGGATTTTAAGCAGAGGAAATGGTCTATGAATATGGAGGCTAACACTGTTCTATCTGAGGGGCAAGGAGGGGAGTGAGAAGCTCCACTTCCAGATCAAGAAGCAAATGAAAAGTGACTCTTCTTCAAAATTTCCCTGCCTTCACAAGAACAGGCAAATTGTTAAGTCTTCTGACGGGCAGTTAGAGAAAATTGATCTTGTACTCACAGGCAGCGCTGGTTGAAAACATACAGCACGTGTCTAACATCTTGAGAAGTATGCTACAAAAGCAAATCCCTCTGGGTGTCAATTGATAAAGATTATATTTGCATTAAACATTGAATGCCTGTGTTGGCAGAGGATAGGAGAAAGAGTCCAGATTCAAGTGCACTTACCAATCAATACCAGGGCCGATTTGTGGGAGAAGAACAGCAAGAAGCTTATAGAAGGTGAATATCAGAATCTTGAAGAAAGACAAACATGACGAACTACACTGGCCATCTTTAGTCAAATATAGCAGTATGTATTTTGGGGCTGTTAAGCAGACATACATGAATACAGCAGGAGAAGCATGATTCCTCATAATTCGAACTCAGAAGCTGTAATTCAAACAAGTACCTACAGGGCGATTTTTTTCCCCATGTTAGTTTACAACTGCCTTCAGCTAAGAGGTGCAAAGGTGAGTTGGAGAGAAAGCACTTCCACTGCCTAAACAGGCTTGTGTTCTGTGCAGTAATCCTATGTGTCTTCTGAAAGCGAGAGGAAAGGAATTTCAGGCATGATGTACTTTTTCTGTAAAAAACAAAACAAAACAAATCATTCCCAAAGGAAGTAGGACTTCGTGAATTGTTCCTGAGCTCAGCAATATTCTTGCATCTCCAGCTAAATGAAGAGACAGACTTAGGTTAATTTCCTAGGGTGACTAGAAATGAATGCCTTT